>NW_028274808.1:316071-619642 GCF_037043125.1 Eumetopias jubatus
TAACAGCTATGGTGAATGAGGCAGAAGACAAAGTAGGTGATCTAGGAGACAGGCTAATGGAAACGAAGGAGAGAAAGACAACAATTAGCCCATGAAGAAAGGTTGAGAATTTAATGATGCCCTGTAATGAACCACTGTCAGTAGTATTGGGGTGCCTGAGGGAGAGGAGAGAGAGAGAGGTCCAGAAGGTATATTTGAGCAAGTCATAGCTGAGAACTTCCCTAATCTGAGGAAGGAAACAAGCATTCATGTCCAAGAGGCAGAGAGGACCCCTTCCCCCCTCAAAAAATCAATAAAAATAGATCAACACCCCATCTATAAGAGTGAAGCTTGAAAATTTTAGAAAAAAAAATGAGACTATCCTGAGAATAGCTTGAGATAAGATGTTCCTTACTTACAGAGGGAGGAAAATCAAACTAATATCAGGCCTATCCACAGAGACCTGGCAGGCCAGAAAGGGCTGGCAAGACATATTCAGGGTACTAAATAAAAAGAACATGGAGCCAAGAATACTTTACCCAGCAAGGCTGTCATTCAGAATGAATGACGAGATAAAGAGCTTCCAGGACAGGCAGAAACTGAACAAGTATGTGACCACCAAGCCGGCCCTGCAAGAAATATTTAGGGGAATAGTGCAAGCAAAGAGAGACCCCAAGAGTAACATAGAACGGAAAGAAACAGACAGTCTACAGAAACAGGGACTTTACAGGCAATACAATGGCACTAAATTAATATCTTTCAATAGTTACCCTGGATGTAAATGGGATGAATGCTGCCATGAAAAGACACAGGGTTGCACATGGGATAAAAAAGGAAGACTCATCCATATGCTGTCTGCAACAGACCCTTTTTAGAACTCAAGACACCTCCAGATGGAAAGTGAGGTGGTGGAAAATGATTTACCATGCTCATGGACATCAAAAGAAACCTGGGGTGGCAATCCTTATATCAGACTAATTGGATTTTAAGCCAAAGACTCTACTAAGAGATGTAGAGGGACACGATATCATACTTAAAGGGTCTATCCAACAAGAAGATCTAACAATTGTAAATATCTCTGCAACCAACATGGGAGCTGCCAATTATATAAACCAATTAATAACCACAGTAAAGAAACATTGATAATAATACACACTCCACTCACAGCAATGGACAGATCATCTAAGCAGAAGATCAAAAAAGAAACAAGAGCTTCGATTGTCACAATGGACCAGATGGACTTCACAGATATATTCGGAACAGTCCATCCTAAAACAGAATATGCCTTCCTCTCGACTGTACATGGAACTTTTTCGGGAGTAGATCACATACTGGGTCACAAATCAGGTATCAACCAGTACCAAAACTTTGGGATTATTACCTATATATTTTCAGACCAGAATGCTTTGAAACTGGAACTTGATCACAAGAACAAATTTGGATGAAACTTAAACACTTGGAGGTAAAAGGGTATCCTGCTAAAGAATGAATAGGTCAAACAGGAAGTTAAAAATAACTTATAAAGGGGTGTCAGGGTGGCTCAGTCATTAAGCGTCTGCCTTTGGCTCAGGTCACGATCACAGGGTCCTGGGATTGAGCCCCATATCAAGTTCCCTGCTTGGTGGGAAGCCTGCTTCTCCCTCTCCCACTCCCCCTGCTTCTGTTCCCTCTCTTGCTGTGTCTCTCTCTGTCAGATAAAAATATATATATATATATTTTTTTTAAAATAACTTTAAAGAATCATGGAAACTAATAAGAATGAAAACGAATCAGTTCAAAACACTCGGGATACAGCAAAGGTGGTCCTAAGAGGGAAGTACATTGTAATACAAGCGTCTCTCAAAAAATTAGAAAAATCCCAAACAAAAGCTAACTTTACACCTAATGGAGATGGAGAAAGAACAGCAAATAAAGCCTAAGTCCAGCAGAAGAGAAATAATAAAGATGAGAGCAGAAATCAGTGAAATAGAAACCAGAAGTACAATAGAACAGATCAATGAAACTAGGAGCTGGTTCATTGAAAGAATGAGTAAGATCAATAAACTTCTGGCCAGACTTCTCCAAAAGAAAAGAGAACGGACCCAAATTAATAAAATCATTAATGAAGAGGAGAGATCACGACCAATACCAAGGAAATGCAAACAATTTCAAGAAAATATTATGAGCAACTATATACCAACAGATTAGGCAATCTGGAAGAAATGGATGTATTCCTGGACACTTATAAACTACCAAGACTAAAACAGAAAGAGGTACAAAACCTGAACAGACTCATAACCAGCAAAGAAATTAAAGCAGTAATCAAAAACCTTCCAAAAAACAAGAGTCCAGGCCAGATGGTTTCCCAGGGGAATTCTATCAAACATTTAAAGAACTAATACCTATTCTTCTGAAACTGATTTAAAAAAAAAAAAAACAGAAATGGAAGGGAAACTTCCAAACTCATTCTATGAGGCCAGCATTACCTTGATCCCAAAACCAGACAAAGACGCCAACAAAAAGGAGAATTACAGACCAATAGCCCTGATGAACATGGAAGCCAAAATTCTCACCAAGATATTGGCCAATAGGATGCGACAGTACATTAAAAGGATTATCCACCAAGACCAGGTGGGATTATTCCTGGGATGCAAGGGTGGTTCAACATTCGCAGATCAATATGATAGTTCACATTAATAAAAAGACAAGAATCATATGGCCCTCTCAACTGATGGAGAAAAAGCATTTGTCAAAATACAGCTTCCTTTCCTGATTAAAACTCTTCAAAGTATAGGGATAGAGGGAACATTCCTCAATATCATAAAAACCATCTATGATTATTTGATAATTTGATATTTGCCCACAGCAAATATCATTCTCAATGGGGGAAAAAATTAGTTTTCCCCTAAAGTCAGGAACACGGCAGAGACGTCCCCTCTCACCACTGCTGTTCAACATAGTACTAGAAGTCCTAGCCTCAGCGATCAGACAACAAAAAGAAATAAAAGGCATTCAAACTGGCAAAGACAAACTCTCGCTCTTCATAGATGACATGATACTTTATGTGGAAAACCCAAACATCCCCACCCCAAAATTACTAGAACTCATACAGCAAGTCAGCAACATGGCAGGATACAAAAATCAATGCACAGAAATGATTTGCATTTCTATACACTAACAATGAGACAGAAGAAAGAGACATTAAGGAATTAATCCCATTTACAATAGCACCAAAAACCATAAGGTACCTAGGAATAAAACTAACCAAGAGGTAAAGGACCTATACTCTAGAAACTACAGAAAACTTATGAAAGAAATTGAGGAAGACAAAAAAAGATGGAAAAACATTCCATGCTCGTGGATTGAAGAATAAACAATGTGAAAATGTCTATGCTACCCCAAGCAATCTACACATTTAATGCAATCCTTATCAAAATACCATTAGCATTTTTCACAGAGCTGGAACAAACAGAACCAAAATTTGAAGAGACCCCAAATACCCAGAGGAATGTTGAAAAACAAAACCAAAGCCGATGGCATCACAATGTCTGCCTTCAAGCTATATTACAAAGCTGTGATCAAGACAGTATAGTATTGGCACAAAAACAGACAGACAAAACAACTCTATGGTCAAGTAATCTTTGACAAAGCAGTAGAGAATATGCAATGGAAAAAGACAGTCTCTTCGCTAAATGGTGTTGGGAAAATTGGACAGCAACATTTAGAGGAATGAAACAGGACCATTCTCTTACATCATACACAAAGATAAACTCAAAATGGATGAAAGATCTCAATGTGAGACAGGAATCCTTTGAAATCCTGGAGGAGACACACAGCAACTTCTTTCAAGACACCTCTCCAAAGGCAAGGGAAACAAAAGCAAAAGTGAACTATTGTCTGTGTCAAGATAAAAACCTTTTGCACAACAAAGGAAACAGTGAACAAAACAAAGAGGCAATCCACGGAATGGGAGAAGATATTTGCAAATGACACTACAGACAAAAAACTGATATCAAAGGTCTATAAAGAACTGCTCAAACTCAACACCCAAAAAACAAAGACTCCAGTCAAGAAATGGGCAGAAGATATGAACAGACATTTATCCAAAGAAGACATCCAAATGGCCAACAGACACATGAAAAAATGCTCCACATCACTTGACATCAGGGATATACACATCAAAACCACAATGAGATACCACCTCACACCAGTTAGAATGGCTAAAATTAACAAGTCAGGAAACCACAGATATTGGAGAGGATCTGGAGAGAGGGGAACCCTCCTACACTCTTGGTGGGAATTCATGATGTTGTAGCTATCAGGTTTGGTCAGCAAACCCTGAGATGGCAAATGAGAGGCTTACTCCAACTCCTTAGGAGAAGGGAGAGGCCTGGGGGCCAGACGCTCTAGTGGAGAAAGGCCTTGAGCCAAGCTCTCTCTCTGCTTTTACTGTGAGTTTAATTAAAACACCATGGGTAAGGCAAGGAGTTCGTGAAGTACGTGACCACTACAGGTGCCTGCATTTAAGCGTTTACTCCCCGATAAGACCCTTGAGCCGCAGTAAGAATCTGGCCTTTTTCAGCCAAGTCACTTCAGAGAAGGCCCATGGTTCTGGGAAATCCTCCTTTGTTTTTAAATTAGTCTCATCCAGGGAGGCATATTCAAGTCAGGTTTTATCTATCCAGGAACTGTGAATCCCCACATTGATGCACTCAGGAAAACAGTATGGAGATTCCTCAAAAAGGTAAAAATAGAATTAGCCCAATGACCAAGAAATTGCACTAGTAGGTATTTACTCCAAAGATACAAATGTAATGATCCAAAGAGGCACATGCACCCCATTGTTTATAGCAGCAATGTCCACAATAGCCAAACTATGGAAAGAGCCCAGATGTGCATGGACAGATGAAAGGATAAAGAAGATGTGGTATATATGTACAGTGGAATTTTACTCAGCCATCAAAAAAATGAAATCTTACCATGCACAATGACATGGGTGGAACTGGAGGGTATTATGCTAAGCAAAATAAGTCAGTCAGAGAAAGACAATTATCATATGATTTCACTCATATGTGTAATTTAAGAAACAAAACAGAGGATCATATGGGAAGGAAGGGATAAATCAAAGAAGATGAAATCATAGAGGCAGACACACCATAAGAGACTCTTAACTACAGGAATTAAACTGAGGGTTGCTGGAGGGGGGTGGCATGGGGTAACTGGGTGATGGACATTAAGGAGGGCATGAACACTGGTATGTAATGATGCATAACAGAAATCTACCTCTAAAACTAATACACTATGTGTTAATTAATTGAATTTAAATAAAATCAGGTTAAAAGAAAAAGACACAGGCCTTACAACAAGGGTTCACACCCATACCCTGGCCTCTCTGTACACTTGCCCTCTTCTGGGTCCCTGACTTCCCACACTGTGTGGCTCTCCCATGCACAGTATTCTCTCATTTACCATTTTGGAGAATCCTGATCTCTTTCTGCTCGCAGAGCTCAGCCCAGAGCAGAACAACTCAGATAGCCTTTTGGGCAGAGGGCTCCCTCCCCCAAGAATGTGATGCCAGTTAGTCCCCAAGCAGCCTGTCTGCCTGATGGGGTCCCTGCTTCTCCAGCCATCAAGGCTCCCGGGGATCTTTTGTGGGTGGATTCATCAGCCTGCAGACCACCTCTCAGTGCTAGGAGGCAGTGCGGTTGCCTCCAGACCAGGCTTCAAGGGGCATATGAGCATCGGTGCCAATTAAGGTTTTGAATGTCTGATTGCAGGCACCACCAAATAGCCTACTACCGTGACCCAGCATTTTACCACAGTTGCCCTGTTTCAGGTCCCTAGCTCCTTGGACCTGTGGGGCCTGCACCTGCCCTCTCCATACCTTGTCAGCCACCTTGGGCTCCAGGAGACACACCATTCTCATGGAGTACCAGGTGGATTTCAGAGCAACTGAACGTCTTCAGGGTGGAGGGAGCTCAGAGCAGGACAATCTTTCTGAGGGGCCGATGGAACCTAGTGGACAATCTGTTCCCATTTGGACTGGCTGCCTGATGGTGTCCCAGGCCTCTCCACCAAAGGAGGCTCCCAGGTGTCTTTCTAGAGGGAACTCCAACTATCCCTCTCTCCCTTCGCTGAAAAAGCAACCCAGATTCTTCCAGCTCTGCCTTCAGGGAAAATATGTGCAGTTGCGTGGGATAAGGTTTGGGTTGTACAGATGCCAAGGAAGTGTGGGATCCAGGTTCCAGGCCTGGGCTCTGCATTTGATTGCCCCTTTAATGCCCAGGCCATCCATGGCCTGGGGTGGCCCAGAATACGCAGCTGGCTATTAGTGGAGCTCCAGCTGCCCATGAGCCAAGGGTCGCTGCCTTGCCACCTTCCCTGCAGGGCTTCTGGTGGGCTGTTGCAGTCAGATCAGTCCCCCAGGAGCCTGCTCTGGAACCTGGGCTCTAACCTATGTTTCCTCGTTTCAATTACAGGCCACATTTTGTGAGTGGGCTGCCCGTGAGGGTGCCATGTGCCTTCCCTCCTCCACCCTCTGTGTAGGTATGGGCAGTGGGCCCCCTGACGACCTGGTCAGCTCATGCACACGCAGTTGGCCACCTTAGTTACCCTACGATTTTCCACCAGTTCTCTTGTTACCCATTGGGCCTGTGACGGTCACCTACACATGTACCACCCAAGAGGAGGAGAGTGCTTCCTCCCCAAAATTCTTTCAAATAAGGCAGCTTCAGACTGGCCCCCAAAAGTCCCTTTGTCAACACGGTGCCTGAAGGGCCCCTCAGCTTTTCACACAGCAAAGGCTTACAGAGATGTGTGTTGGGGTCACCCTGGCCCCATTAGTCCCCTCCAAGACCTGGACTCTACTTATAGTCCTCTGCTTTATTTGCAGACAATCTTTTGAGGCTCCACTACCTATTCATGCACAAGTAACCCCTCTTTCTCCCACCTGTTTCAGTCAGTTTCCTCCTGCCCTGTTAGCCTCAGACCAGTCCCCCAAACATGTGCACCCCCAGCGTGAAGAGTGCTTCCTCCCTCAAATTCTTTCAAAGGTGGCAGCTTAATACTGGGTAAAAGCAGTCCCTTTGTGAACTGGGTGCCTGAAGGATCTTAGGACCTCTCAAAGAACCAGGGCAGGTGGATATCTGGTTGTCTCAGCACCATTTGTGGAAGAGATTATTCTTTCACCCATTGAATAGATTCAGGTGTTTAATCCATTTACTTTTAATGTGTTTTATACTTGAATGTACATCTGTCATTTTATAGTTACTTCCTGTATGTCTCATGTCATTTTTTGGTTCCTTTATTCTTCTTTTAGTTCTTTTTTACATTAAGTGAATATTTGCTAGTGTAACATGTTAATTGCTTTAGTGATTTTTTTCATTGTACTTTTTGTTTCTTAGCAGTTGTTTTAGGGTATACCACCTACACCTTAACTCATCAGAATCTACTTCAGACTCATGCTTAATTCCACTGATACACAGAAACATTACTTGTATATATTTTGATGTGGATTTCTTTAATTTATCCTATTTAGTGAAATGAATTTTTTGGATATGTTCATTAGTGTTTTCATCAAACTTGATAAGTTTTCAGCAATTATTTCTTTTTTTCAAAGATTTTATTTATTTATTTGAGAGAGAGAATGAGATAGAGAGAGAGCTTGAGAGGGGAGAGGGTCAGAGGGAGAAGCAGACTCCCTGCCGAGCAGGGAGCCCAATGCGGGACCCGATCCCGGGACTCCAGGATCATGACCTGAGCCGAAGGCAGTCGCTTAACCAACTGAGCCACCCAGGCACCCTCAGGAATTATTTCTTTGAATATTTTTCAGCTTCTTTCTCCTCCTTCTGGTATTTCCATAATGTGTACCTTGGTGTGTTCATTGGTGTTCCACATCTGTGGCTCTGTTCATTTACTTTCATTTTTTCCCCTCTCAGTTCTTGAAACTGCATTATCCATCTTTAAGCTTATGGACTAAGTTTTTCTTTTAATTCAAATCTACTGTTGAGCCCCTCAACTCCAGAAATTCCATTTGGTTTATTTTTTCTAAGATTTTATTTATTTATTTATTTGACAGAGAGAGACAGCGAGAGAGGGAACACAAGCAGGGGGAGTGGGAGAGGGAGAAGCAGGCTTCCCACCAAGCAGGGAGCCTGATGCGAGGTTTGATCCCAGGACTCTGGGATCATGACCTGAACCGAAAGCAGATGCTTAACGAATGAGTCACCAGGCGCCACCCCACATGGTTTATTTTTAAAAATGATTTTTATCTTTTTTTTTTATGGTCTCTACCTGATGAGTCATTGTTATCATACCTTCCATTACTTCTTTTTTTTAATTTGTTTATTGTTATGTTAATCACCATATATTACATCATTTGTTTTTGATGTAGTGTTCCATGATTCATTGTTTGTTCATAACACCCGGTGCTCCATGCAGAATGTGCCCTCTTTAACACCCATCACCAGGCTAACACATCCCCCTACCCTCCTCCCCTCTAGAACCCTCAGTTTGTTTTTCAGAGTCCATCATCTCTCATGGTTCGTCTCCCCCTCTGACTTACTCCCCTTCATTCTTCCTCTCCTGCTATCATCTTCTTTTTCTTTTTTCTTAACATATGTTGCATTATTGTATCAGAAGTACAGATCTGTGATTCAACAGTCTTGCAAAATTCACAGCGCTCACTGTAGCACATACCCTCCCCAATGTCTATCAACCAGCCGCCCCATCCCTCCCACCCCCAACCACTCCAGTAACACTCAGTTTGTTCCTGAGATTAATAATTCCTCATATCAGTGAGGTAATATGATACATGTCTTTCTCTGATTGACTTATTTCACTAAGCATAACACCCTCCAGTTCCATCCACGTCGTTGCAAATGGCAAGATCTCATTCCTTTTGATGGCTGCATAATATTCCATTGTGTATATATACCACTTCTTCTTTATCCATTCATCTGTCGATGTACATCTTGGCTCTTTCCACGGTTTGGCTATTGTGGACATTGCTGCTATAAACATTGGGGTGCACGTACCCCTTCGAGTCCCTACATTTGTATCTTTGGGGTAAATACCCAGGAGTGCAATTGCTGGATCGAATGGTAGCTCTAATTTCAACTGTTTGAGGAACCTCCATACCGTTTTCCAGAGTGGTTGCACCAGCTTGCATTCCCACCAACAGTGTAGGAGGGTTCCCCTTTCTCCACATCCCCGACAAAATCTGTTGTTCCCTGACTTGTTAATTTTAGCCATTCTGATTGGTGTGAGGTGGTATCTCACTGAGGTTTTGATTTGGATTTCCCTGATGCCGGTGATGTGGAGCACTTTTTCATGTGTCTGTTGGCCATTTGGATGTCTTCTTTGGAAAAATGTCTGTTCATGTCTTCTGCCCATTTCTTGATTGGATTATTTGTCCTTTGGGTGTTGAGTTTGATAAGTTCTTTATAGATTTTGGATACTAGCCCTTTATCTGATATGTCATTTGCAAATATTTTCTCCCATTCTGTCGGTTGTCTTTTGGTTTTGTGGACTGTTTCTTTTGCTGTGCAAAAGCTTTTTATCTTGATGAAATCCCAATAGTTCATTTTGCCCTGGCTTCCCGTGCCTTTGGCGATGTTTCTAGGAAGAAGTTACTGCGGCTGAGGTCGAAGAAGTTGCTACCTGTGTTCTCCTTTAGGATTTTGATGGACTCCTGTCTCACGTTTAGGTCTTTCAACCATTTGGAGTCTATTTTTGTGTGTGGTGTAAGGAAATGGTCCAGTTTCATTCTTCTGCATGTGGCTGTCTAATTTTCCCAACACCATTTGTGGAAGAGACTGTCTTTTTGCCATTGGACATTCTTTCCTGCTTTGTTAAAGATGAGTTGACCATAGAGTTGAGGGTCCATTTCTGGGCTCTCGATTCTGTTCCATTGATCTATGTGTCTGTTTTTGTGCCAGTACCATACTGTCTTGATGATGACAGCTTTGTAATAGAGCTGGAAGTCCGGAATTGTGATGCCGCCAGCTTTGCTTTTCTTTTTCAACATTCCTCTGGCTATTCGGGGTCTCTTCTGGTTCCATACAAATTTTAGGATTATTTGTTCCATTTCTTTGAAAAAAGTGGATGGTATTTTGAAGGGGATTGCACTGAATGTGTAGATTGCTCTAGGTAGCTTTGACATCTTCACAATGTTGGTTCTCCCAATCCATGAGCATGGAACGTTTTTCCATTTCTTTGTGCCTTCTTCAATTTCTTTCCTGAGTATTTTGTAGTTTTCTGAGTACAGATCCTTTGCCTCTTTGGTTAAATTTATTCCTAGGTATCTTATGGTTTTGGGTGCAATTGTGAATGGGATCGACTCCTTGATTTGTCTCTCTTCTGTCTTGTTGTTGGTGTATAGGAATGCCACTGATTTCTGTGCATTGATTTTATAGCCTGCTACTTGACTGAATTCCTGTATGAGTTCTAGCAGTTTTGGGGTGGAGTCTTTTGGGTTTTCCACATACAGTATAATATCATCTGCAAAGAGTGAGAGTTTGACTTCCTCTTTGCCGATTTGGATGCCTTGGATTTCTTTTTGTTGTCTGATTGCTGTGGCTAGGACTTCTAATACTATGTTGAATACCAGTGGTGAGAGTGGACATCCCTGCCGCGTTCCTGACCTTAGGGGAAAAGCTTTCAGCTTTTCCCCATTGAGAATGATATTCGCTGTAGGTTTTTCGTAGATGGCTTTTATGATATTGAGGTAAGTACCCTCTATCCCTATACTCTGAAGAGTTTTGGTCGAGAGAGGATGCTGTACTTTGTCAAATGCTTTTTCTGTATCTATTGAGAGGATCATATGATTCTTGTTCTTTCTTTTGTTAATGTATTGTATCACGTTGATTGATTTGCGGATGTTGAACCAGCCTTGCAGCCCAGGGATAAATCCCACTTGGTCGTGGTGAATAATCCTTTTAATGTACTGTTGGATCCTATTGGCTAGTATTTTGGTGAGAATTTTTGCATCCATGTTCGTCAAGGATATTGGTCTGTAATTCTCCTTTTTGATGGGGTCTTTGTCTGGTTTTGGGATCAAGGTAATGGTGGCCTCATAAAATGAATTTGGAAGTTTTCCTTCCATTTCTATTTTTTGGAACAGTTTCAGGAGAATAGGTATTAATTCTTCTTTAAATGTCTGACAGAACTCCCCTGTGAAGCCATCTGGCCCTGGGCTTTTGTTTCTTGGGAGATTTTTGATGACTGCTTCAATTTCCTTAGTGGTTCTAGGTCTGTTCAGGTTTTCTATTTCTTCCCGGTTCAATTTTGGTAGTTGATACATCTCTAGGAATGCACCCATTTCTTCCAGGTTATCTAATTTGCTGGCATAGAGTTGCTCATAATATGTTCTTATAATTGTTTGTATTTCTTTGGTGTTGGTTGTGATCTCTCCTCTTTCACTCATGATTTTGTTGATTTGGGTCATTTCTCTTTTCTTTTTGATCAGTCGGGCCAGGGGTTTTTCAATCTTGTTAATTCTTTCAAAGAACCACCTCCTAGTTTCGTTGATCTGTTTTACTGTTCTTTTGGTTTCTAGTTCATTGATTTCTGCTCTGATCTTTATGATTTCTCTTCTCCTGCTGGGTTTAGGCTTTATTTGCTGTTCTTTCTCCAGCTCCTTTAGGTGTAGGGTTAGGTTGTGTATTTGAGACCTTTCTTGTTTCTTGAGAAAGGCTTGTATTGCTATATACTTTCCTCTCAGGACTGCCTTTGCTGTATCCCATAGATTTTGGACAGTTGTGTTTTCATTTTCATTGGTTTCCATGAATTTTTTTAATTCTTCTTTAATTTCCTGGTTGACCCATTCATTCTTTAGTAGGATGTTCTTTAGCCTCCACGTATTTGAGTTCTTTCCGATTTTCCTCTTGTGATTGAGTTCTAGTTTCAAAGCATTGTGGTCTGAAAATATGCAGGGAATGATCCCAATCTTTTGGTACCGGTTGAGACCTGATTTGTGACCTAGGATGTGATCAATTCTGGAGAATGTTCCATGGACACTAGAGAAGAATGTGTATTCCATTGCTTTGGGATGGAATGTTCTGAATATGTCTGTGAAGTCCATTTGGTCCAGTGTGTCATTTAAAGTCATTTCCTTTTTGATCTTTTGCTTAGATGATCTGTCCATTTCAGTCAGGGGGGTGTTAAAGTCCCCCACTATTATTATATTGTTGTCAATGTGTTTCTTTGCTTTTGTTATTAATTGCCTTATATAATTGGCTGCTCCCGTGTTCGGGGCATAGATATTTACAATTGTTAGATCTTCTTCTTGGATAGACCCTTTAAGTAGGATATAGTGTCCTTCCTCATCTCTTATTACAGTCTTTGTTTTAAAATCTAGTTTGTCTGATATAAGGATTACCACCCCAGCTTTCTTTTGGTGTCCATTAGCATGGTAAATGGTTTTCCACCCCCTCACTTTCAATCTGGGGGTGTCTTTGGGTCTAAAATGAGTCTCTTGCAGACAGCATATGGATGGGTCTTGTTTTTTAATCCAATCTGATAGCCTGTGTCTTTTGATTGGGGCATTCAGCCCATTTACATTCAGGGTAACTATTGAAAGGTATGAATTTAGTGCCATTGTATTGCCTGTAAGGTGACTGTTACTGTATGTTGTCTAACAGGTTTACAACGTCCCCAGCAAATATACCGTATACAAATCAGAAAAGACCTGAAACCAGGGGAAAATAAAGGGAAAGAAAGAAAAAAGAAAGAGAAAAAAAAAGATAAAAACAAAAACAGAACAATACAAAAAAAGCAGAATATGATCAAATATGATCAGGCTAGTGCATAGATCAGTGCCACACACTAGATTTTGGGCGTATTTTGGTCTGTTAGAAAAAAGTGCCTCCTAAAATTTTAAAGGAAGAAAGACATATATGTACAAAATAAGGGTTGATACAATGAAGGGATAGAAGATGACTGTAAAGATGAAAATTATAAAAGATTTTATAAAAGGACTTGATAAGATAAGAAGTTGTTTGAAAAAAGAAAAAAGAAGATTTAAGAAAAGAGAAAAAGAAAAAAGGGAGAGAATATGATCAGGCAGGAGACTAGAACAGAGCCATACACTAGTGATTTAGGGTATATTTTGATCTGTTAGAAGAAACTGTATCTCAAAATTTTAAAGAGAGAACAACTTATATATATATGCCAAAAATAAGGGTAACTACTATGAAGGGCTAAAATATGACCCTAAAAATGAAAAATAAAAAAAATTTTTTTAAAAGAGATTGATAAGATGTTGGTTGAAAAAGGGAAAAGAAAAATAAAAAAAAAGTTAACAAAAATTAACTTTGATGAACTAATGAATCATGGTAAAAAAAAAAAGCCATGAATTCTATGTGCAGTATTCCCCTAGCGCTGGAGTTCTCCCGTTCTCCTTGATCGGTAAACTTGGTCTTGGCTTGCTGGCTGTTCGTGCTGATCTTCTGGGGGAGGGGCCTGTTGCTGTGGTTTCCAAATGTCTTTGCCGGAGGCTGAATTGCTCCACCCTTGTCGGTCTGGGCTAAGCAAGCTGCTCGGGTTTGATCTCAGGAGCTTTTGTTCCCTGCAAGCTCTCGGTACAGCCTTGGAGGACCAGGGTGAAAATGGTGGCCTCCCAATCTCCACCTGGAGGAGCTGAGAACTCGGGGCCCTGCTCCTCAGTGCACCCACAGAGAAAAGCAGTCACTCCCTTGTCCCCGGTCTCCGGCCGCTCTCCGCGCGCACCCAGCCTGTGACCGAGCGTTTCTATCTCTGGCACCTGACCCCGTGTGGAGTCTCCAAACCCAGCAGATCCCTGCGGTGCGTTCCCGCGCCGCTCCTCCCGGGGGAGGAAGGGGAGTCTCCCCGGCTCTGCCACTTGTTGGGTTCCTGCTGGAGAAGCAGTGGCCCGACTGGGCTGTGGATCACAGTTTATAGCAACCCCAAGCTGAGAGCCCGCGCCTCGGCTCCATCTCTGCAGCCGGCTTCCCCGCTCCGATCCCTCGGAGCTCTGGCGCACTCAGGCTCCCCCGGTCTTTCTGTGACCCCAAGGGTCCTGAGACCACACTGTCCCGCGAGGGTTCCACCCCCCGCTTAGCCACTGCAGCGACGTCCGTCAGCGGAGCCGACTTCTAACAGTTCCGATTTTGTGCTCCACGGCTCTAGCACTTTCCAGAAGCGGCCGGCGGAGGCCCCTCCCCCGCCATCTATCCTCCCGAATATCGCCTCGGATTCACTTCTCCGCACGTCCTACCTTCCAGTAAGTGGTCGCTTCTCTGTTCAGAGTTGTTGCTACTCTCCTCTTCGATCTCCTGTTGAGTTCGTAGGTGTTCAGAATGGTTTGATCCCTATTCAGCTGAATTCCTGAGACCAGACGAAATCCAGGTCTCCTACTCCTCCGCCATCTTGCTCCGCCCCCCTTCCATTACTTCTTTAAGCATGGTTTTCTTTTTTTCTTTGAACACATTTATAATGACTGCTTTGATGTCTTTGTATGTTAAATCAGACATTTGGTCCCTGACACTGGTGGTTTCTGTGGCCTGCACTTTTTCTCATATATTGGTCACACTTTCCTATTCTTTACATGTCTCACATTGTTGTTGTTGTTGTTGTTGTTGTCGTTGTTGTTGTGTTGTTGAAAACTAGTCATTTTGGTACCATATAGTAATTTTGAAAACTACTATGCTCCTTCTTTGGGACTTTTTTAATTTGCTGTTTGCTTTTTTGTTTGTTTAATAATTTGGATGGACTGTTTTAGCAAATTTCCCCCACAGTGTGAAGCCTTTGGCTGCAGCCTTTCCATGTGCATGACCATCCAAGGATGAGGGTATCTTTGACTGTCTTTTCCTGATTGCTCTGTTAAGATCTCTACCTCATTTGGTATCATACCCAATGATTAGGCCCCAGTAATGGCTGGCTGATTTTATTTTTGTTAATGTTCTGGGGGCACAGATTTCTTCACAGTCTGATACAACTTTTCAGAGGCCATTTTCAAGACCACTCTTTGAGTTTTGTTCCAATTCCAGGAGTGCCCTTTCCCTGGTTCTCTCTAACTGGCCTACAATGTAGCTTGGTGTCCCATAGAGTTTCAAACTTGTCTTACTGGTTTACCATTAAAATACCCATGAGGCATGAACTTTCCAATACTTTGCTTCAAATAACTTCAGTTCCTTTGGACAGAACTTCTGGGTGCTTTGTTCGTAGGGACTGCCTCTGCCTCTGGCAAAATCTCTGAGCCACTGTCTCAAAGCTGGAGGGCAGGATGACATCCTTTCTTAAGGAACAGTGCATTGGCCATGAGTGGTAGCCTTTGGTCTTCTTGGCTTGCCTCTCCTACTATTGGACCTTTGCTTATGGGTGAGCTAGGGCAAGGGTGACCAGGGTCCCAGTATTGTCGGCCTGCAAGGGTGACCAGGGTCCCGGTATTTTCGGCCTGCCATGCCTAGTGTATACAGCATCCACCCTATGAATGGGGATGGTGGAGGAAGGGAACCCTCAGCCTCTTGGCCATATCCCCAGGAATGCAGCCTCTATAACTCACAGCTGGAGGCAATAAGAAATTATGGTATTTTGTCCTTCCCAGGGATCTATTCCATCTCTTGACTGGGACCTGAGGGGAGAAGGACCCTTATTTTCTTGGCTACACTTACCCAGAGTGGAATGTCCATTACACTGCGGAGTAGGAATAGGGAGCACATTGTGCCTCAATTGTCATAGATTCTTGCTCTTCCTGAGATTTAGTGGATTTTCTTGAATAACTATTACTTGTTTTGCTGTTGGAAAATTGATAGAACAATTTTGGACTGAATTTAAAAAAATCACCAGTTACAGGTGTTTTACTGGGCAGTAGGTCTGTGGAGCTCCCCACCCCACTATTCCTGAAGTACCAGTATAATTTATAAAAATTTCTTTCAAAGTCACAACTGAATTAAAAATTCACCACAGAATATGAGCACAAGTATTATCTTACAGATATAAAACAAGACTTGAAAAAAAGAATATGTCATGAATTTCAATAGAATATTCCACCATGGGGATGCCTGTGTGGCTCAGTCAGTTAAGCATCTGCCTTCGGCTCAGGTCATAATCCCAGGGTCTTGGAATCAAGTCCCATGTCTGGCTCTTTGCTCAGCAGGGAGCTTGCTTCTCTCTCTGCCTGCTGCTCCCCCTGCTTGTGTGCATTCTCTCTCTCACACACACACAAATGAATAAATAAAATCTTAAAAAAAGAAAGAAAATTCCACCATGGATAAACCACATGGTCCAATAAGATCCAAACAAAACCTTTAGTACACATGGTAGAAAAAGACTCCTTTCCTTAAAATAAATTAGATTTCTGGCTTTATATTCCTGCCAAATAAGGAATGCCTTTACTAAAACTCATGGGCAAATGTCCTAAAAAGGCATTTTGAGGAAAAAGAAATATATGAATCCATAGGAAAATAATTTCAATTCTATTCTAATTAGAAAAATTGAAATTTGAAAAGTTGAGGGTTTTTTTTCTCCTAACATGCCATATATTGAAGTGGTTGTTATAAACCAGTAATGTTGCATATATGAGAAAATGCTCAGGCACATAATCTATGTAAAAGAGTATAAATCATTTTGGAAGACAATTTGCTCTTATCTTTCACAATTAGAAATGTGCAAACCTGGGGCGCCTGGGTGGCTCAGTCGTTAAGTGTCTGCCTTCGGCTCAGGTTATGATCCCAGAGTCCTGGGATTGAGTCCCACATCGGGCTCCCTGCTCCGCAGGAAGCCTGCTTCTCCCTCTCCCACTCCCCCTGCTAGTGCTCCTGCTCTCGCTGTGTCTCTTTCTGTCAAATAAATAAATAAAATCTTAAAAAAAAAAAAAAACAAAGAAATGTGCAAACCTGGGGCGCCTGGGTGGCTCAGTCAGTTGAGCACCTGACTCTTGATTTTGGCTCAGGTCATGATCTCAGGGTTGTGAGATCTCGCCCTGCACTGGGCTCTGCACTCAGAGGGGAGTGTCCTTGAAATTCTCCCTCTCCCTCTGCCCCTCACCCTGCTCAAGCCCTCTCTCTCTCTGAAATAAATAAATAATTTTTTAAATGTGCCAACCTTCTGAACTAGATCCACCTATTTTATTTCTAGGAATTTACATGCATGCATACATACCATGACTCCCCCCAAAATATTTGTGCAGTATTGTTTTCATGTGAAAAGTTTAAAACAACATAGATGATCATCAGGAATAAACTAGTTAACTAAATGTTACATACCTTTAACAAGACTACATAATATGCATGTGCTCATAGGGAAGCATGATCAAGATATATCATTAAGTAGAAGCATAGATTGCATGGCAGAGCATTGTATATATTGTATTCTATTTGTATGATATAACATAGCATATTTTCCATAAACTTGTAGAGACATTATTGGTTTATTCGGGAGAAATGTACCTCAGGTTAAGAAAGTTCCATATTTAATTGTCATTTTATACTCTTATCGATTTTATTTTATTATTTATTTATATATTTATTTTTTACTCATAGATTTTAAAGCTGAATATGTTACTCAAAATAAATTAAAAATTTGAAAATAATTAAATACAATTAACTTTGATTCTCTAGGCCTTAGGTCTAGTCATGAAACAAACTTGATATAATAAAAACATATTTTATCATTAATATAATAACTTGACTGCATGTTTTATAATGCATAGATTCTATCTCTGACAGAACCATTACATCCCACAACTTCAAAACTTTCCAGCTCCCGAGGTTTTGCAATCTTACAATCTCAAAAATAAAATTATTACCTGATAATTTTTTCACAATATTCCAAAGAAAGTAATGAGTTAAAAATAGATTTGTTTTTTAAAAATATATATTAAATAATTAAAGTGATTCTTGAAAATACTTGTTTTAGTTTCAGAACCTTGTCTTAGTCAAAACAAAACAAAACAACCACACACAGTCTCTCCTAGATTAACTCATATTCTTTGTGATTTAAATTTCAAATTGTTGGGACACCTGGGTGACTCAGTCCATTAAATGTCTGCCTTCAGCTCAAGTCATGACCCCAGGGTCCTGGGATCCAGCCCCAGAATCCCGGCTCCCTGCTCAGCAGGGATTCTGCTTCCCCCTCTCCCTCTGCCCCCGACTCATGCTTGAGCTCTCTCTTTCTCTCTCTGTCTCTCAAATAAATAAAATCTTCAAAAAATATAAAAATTGAAAAATAAAATAAATTTCAGGTTGTTTGGCATTTACTACCGGCTATATTGTACTAGACTCACTTTCCCACTAATGGTTTGTTTGTATGTTTATTTTTTCTTCTTACAAAATAGGGTAGTTCAGAGAAAAAGATTAGAAGTTTTATTTTCTCAAATGTGTGGTGATTTTTCCCAAAAGCATAAAATTATTGACTATAAATCACTTAGAAAAATATTTAACAATTCTGGCCTCTTGTGTTTTCACTACATTTTCCCCCAATTTATAAGTAGAAAAGACATAATTTGACATTTATTTCATGGAATAATTGGTTTATTCCACCAATGTCTTCCATATTCTAAAGGTGTGAAAAAGGAAAACCAGAGGCAACCAGTAGGAATGTTGAGGATCAGACTATGTTTTTCTCTTGAGTAGCTTGTTCTTGCTTACTGAGAATTTGATGAACTGTTGCATTTGCCATTTCTCTCCCTCTGGATAACTGGAGGAAAATTTCTCAAGGATTCAGAATAAAGACACTAATATTTAATGTTTAAAGTCAGAAAAAGAGCAAGGAAGATTTCCACTTAAGAGAAGAGCATGACCCACAGGATATCAGTAAAATGTTGCATGGGGTTGCTGGGGTTTATGATCTCACTTTGATTCTACACTATGAAATTTAACTTCTCCCAATGCTGTTTGAAGCTATTAAAGTTTCAAGTGCATTTCATAGTAGGTCACGGAGCAAAACTACCTTTCACTTTTCTCTCTTAGAGGATAAAGACAATAAAGAATCAAAGTGAATCAGTTAAAGCTCAGCCCCATGTCTTCTTTCATGTTCAGATTCCAGGCAGTCATCAAAGTAGCATTGGGGAATAACCAGATCCCCAGGGACTGGCAACTTCCTTCTCCCATGTGTAGCCAACTTGTTAAGTGACTGAAATGTCCCTCTAGGGAAGACTTGAGGGAAGAATCTTTAATAGTATTTTGCTGCATTGCAGGGTCCTTTCTTCAAGCTGCTCTACTTCTCAAGTAAGAGGATCTGGGTCTGTGAACTAGTCATGAATCCCCCATTGTGTTGATTCAAATTATCTTTCTGTCCTTAGACCCTTATATTTTCTGCTAATATATTCCAACTAACATCTTAGTAGGTCACCAAATATTTTATTTTTAAGAATCCTGTGATAAATTATCCGTCACCACAGATCCCTGTAGGCCAAAACTCATGTGGCTTAATTGTAGTAATGAGTTCCACCTTGTTAGGATGGCACCTAATTTTCCAGGACATCATTATTTTATCATTATTTTCAATATCAGGTGGCCCAATTCCACTGCTGCATTCCCCACCATCATCACTGGTCCTCGGGAGTTAGATACCACAGAACATTTTAAGAATACTAATGCTCTCCTTACCAAATCATTTCTTAATGCCTTCATGAAGAAAATGTTCTCCAGGCTTTCCACATGGTATGTTTAGAGGGTGGCTGAGCATATTGCATTAGAGAAACTCCAAAATTCCCATCTTCCTGAGCCCACTGATTCCTTTTTCCACAGGGTACCAGGGACTTTCCAGCTTTTCAACCTTATTTACCATAGACTGTCATTGAGTTCAAACTTCAGGTAGCCAGTGTGGAAGACAGCCAGTTCATCATAAACTGTGCTCTGGATGATAGCACCAATGCCATTAAATTCAGATCATTCAAGTGTTATATTTCATATTCTTTAACATCCACTCCCATATGTGCTTTCAAACTTCTGCTAATGCAAACCTTGAGGAGCTGCATTCCTTTCAGAGTAAAATACAACATTCTTGTGGAGCAATACTTGAATGTGTGTAATGACCCTGTTTTGTCATTATAATTTTCCCTGATGATTAGCAAGTACATTTCTTTTTCTATTTGCATTTATTTTTTTATTTTCAATTTTTAATTGAAGTATATTTGACACATAATGATACTTTAGTTTCAGGTGTACAACATATTCAACAACTCTCTATGTTATGCTATACTCACCACAAGTGTAGCTACCCTCTGTCACCATACAACACTATTATGATACACCTGACTATATCCCTTACGCTGTACCTTTTATTCCCTTAACTTATTCATTCCATAACTGGAAGCCTATATCTCCCACTCCCCTTCACTCATTTTGCCCATCCCTACCCCTCTCCTCTGGCAACAGTTTGTTCCCTGTATTTGTGGGTCTGTTCCTGCTTTTATTTGTTTTGCTTTTTAGATTCCACATGTAAGTGAAATCTTATGGTATTTGTCTTTCTCTGTCTGACTTATTTCACTTAACAAAATACCCTGAAGTTAAATACGTTTTTATGTATTGGCCATTTGGATAGGTGAAGTGACTGTTCTTTTAGATTTTCTGTCTTTTTATTATTGATTTGTAGGAATTCTTTGGATAGTTCTTTCTTTGAGATAGATAGACAGACACACACACACTCACTCACACTCACACACACATTGTGTGCATTGCCTCTCTTCATGGACCTTTTGGTAAAGAGATGCTCTTAAATTTACTATTTTTCAATTTAAACAAATTCTTTATTAAGGTTAAAACTTTGTCTTATTTCATAGATCTTTTCCCACTCAAAATTCATGATGAGGGGCACCTGGGTGGCTCAGTCCATTGGCATCTGGCTCTTGATTTCACTTCAGGTTATGATTTCAGGGTCATGAGATTGAGCCCCACATCAGGCTCCAGGCTCAGCCAGAGTCTGCTTGAGATTCTCTCTCTTCCTCTCCCTCTGCCCCTCCCCACCCTGACTCACACATGCTCTCTCTCTAAAAAGAAAAAGAAAGCTTTAAAATTCATGCAGAATATTATTTAAATCCATCTTGTTGTACTTTTCACATTTATACCCATAATCAGATTGAAATTGATTTTTGTGTATAAGGTTTAAATGTCTTTTCTCCCACAAGGACATCCATTGACCTGGAACCATATATTGAAAGACTGTCTTCTCCTTCCTGCACTGCAGGACACAATAGTCATGAATTGTTTGACTGTCCGTGTGTCGGAGCTGTTTCTGGACTGTATACTATTCCATTGGTCAGTTTGTTTAGCTTCCTTCTCAAATATAATGTTTGCTAGAAATTTAATCATCATCAAGATATGGAATGTTTCTATTCCAAGTTTGCTAAGAATCTTTGTTTTCCTATAAATGAATGTTGAAATCCTTTCTTGAATCTATGGAAATAATCTTATTATTCTTCACTTTTATTCTGTCAGTATCATGGATTACTTAACAGAACCATGTGGTGGTTGATTTTTCAAATATTAGTCAGACCTTGCATAGTTCTAGTAAACCCTCCTTATTGACATATATTAACCTTTATTTCTGGATTTGATTTTGTAATATTTTGTTAAGGATATTTGCATCTATGTTCATGAGAGATATTGGGGGGGAAATTTTCCCTTCCTTTCCTTGTTTTTTCTTTTTCTTTCTTTCTTTCTTTCTTTCTTTCTTTCTTTCTTTCTTTCTTTCTTTCTTTTTTTCTTTCTTTCTTTCTTTCTTCTTTTTCTTCCTTTCTTCTTTCTTCCATTCTTTCTTTTTTTTTGTAATATCCTTGTAAAGTTCTGAGGGCAATTTTATGCTGACCTTATAAAAATAAGATAATAAACATGTATTGTTTATTTACTACCAATTTACAAAAAAGATTAATGTGCCTACTGTAATGAACTCAAAAATTTGAAACCAAGTGTGATTTGTTATCATATCAACTTCAGCATCCAATTTATTTTCATATTTTATTTTGGCAGCGTAAGTTTGAGGAAGTCCTGATTGAGGCAGAAAACATCTATAAGTGGAACTATATTTTAGCCAATTTACATAATATATTAGGATTCTTTTAAAGTAGATAGATGTGGCAGGAGCATTTGAGATCTGCACAGAAATGATTTAGTATTAACAGGAACAGAATGGTGAGTCAAAGTAAAATTTTATAGTTAGCATATTAAGCTTTTGCATTTTTGTTAAAGTGTCATGATAGTTTAAAGATTTAGTAAATCATAATTTGAATGTAGCTTTTGTAGAGTGCTTCCTCCTTCCCCTCATAGCACAATGCTTGGACTCCCTAGAACCTGCTTTGTGGCCACAGCTGTGGACGAATTTTCAAAGGTGATAATTGGTGACTTAGGAAGACATTCTAATCTTAGAAACAATCCTTAGCAATTTGGGACATTGATGCTAAAGTGGAAGCAACATTTTTAGGTATTATTTCACTTTTCAGTGATAACTCCTACTAAAATAACTTGACAATGATTCATAGGTCACACATGGCCAATTTCTTAACTGGAAACTTCTTGTAAAAGATGTCAGTGTCCTGTTGTCTCCATGGAACGTTTTTCTTTTCCAATCAGCCTCTTCATGCCCCCTCCCCCCCTTAAACTCCTTATTCCTTAGTGTGTAGGTAAGGGAGTTCAAGCTGGGAGTAACAATGGAATAAAAGATACTGAGAAGTTTACCTTTGTCCTGACTTGGACTATTTCCTGGCTGGATATACATGTAGATAACAGTCCTGTAGAAGATGGACACCACAATGACGTAGGAAGAAGAGGTCCCAAAAGCTTTCTGTCTCACTGCTACAGATTTGATCTTGAGCAGAGCTACAGCAATGGAGCCATAAGAAACCAGGATGAAAAGAATAAGAACAAGAACTATAATCAGGCACATGGCAAATGAGTCTACCTCCATGGCTATGGTGTCCACACATGCAATTTTGATCATTGCAAACATTTCACAAAAATGTGATCCAGGTGGTGGTTCCCACATCAAAGAAGACTCATGGCATAGGGGGAAACTACCATGCAATTAATAACACCAACTACCCAGGTGATGGCCACAAGGACCTGGCAAAGTTGGGGGTTCATTATGGTCATGTAGTGCAGAGACTTGCAGACAGCACTGAATCAGTCATAGGACATCACAGGCAGAAAAATGCATTCCACTGAGCACAGTACCATATCAGTGAAAAGTTGAAGGACACAGCCACCAAAGGTAATCTTCTTGTCTTTGCCCCAGACATTGGCCAACATCTGTGGTACTATATTTATGATATAACGGAGATCCAAGATGGCCAAAGGAATCTAGGATCTAAGTACAAAGGATGTACTAAGGAAGAAGTACATGGGGCTTTGGAGATGGTCATCTAGGAAAGACAACAGAACGATGGCCATATTTCCCATCAAGGCAATGGTGTAGAAGAGAAAGACAACCCCAGAGGTGATCATCTCCAGCTGGGGCAACGCCGGGAATCCAAGGAGTATAAATCCACTAAAGTGACTATCATTAACGATTATTTTTCTTTTGTCTTAATAGCAATTCTCAAGATGGAATAATCAAATATTAGAAGCCAATAATGAGTGTATTCAAAAACCTTTACCACCAGATTCAAATCAGGAATTACATTCATGAAATGGATAATGGTTTTATTATAATCCATATAGATGTAATATTTCATTGGTTCAGATAATGTAAAATTTAAGCTCCGAGAACCAAGAGTAATGGGTTAATGCATAGATTTTTTGAATATCAAATGAAATGTTCAAATACAAGTTATAATAGAAAATTGATGAAACCTAAAATCTGTATCAATCACTAGAGTATATAAAAGAAAACTTGTTGAATTTAATGCCATTAAATGTCTTTTAATGGGGCTAGTTCTTTTTTTAATTTAATTTTATTATGTTATGTTTATCACCATACATTACATCATTAGTTTTTGATATAGTGTTCCATGATTCATTCTTTGCGTATAACACCCAGTGCTCCATTCAATACATGCCCTCTTTAATACCCATCACCGGGCTAACCCATCCTCCAACCCCCCTCCCCTCTAGAACCCTCAGTTTGTTTCTCAGAGTCCATAGTCTCTCATGCTTCATCTCCCCCTCTGATTTCCCCCCCTTCATTTTACCCTTCCTACTATCTTCTTTTTTTTAATATATAATGTATTATTTGTTTCAGAGGTACAGGTCTTGATTCAACAGTCTTACACAATTCACAGCGCTCACCGTAGCACATACCCTCCCCAGTGTCTATCACCCAGCCACCCCATCCCTTCCAGGGTCAAGTCTTTTTTGAAAAAAAGTCATATAATTATTTCAACACTCTACCCTGACACATGCATTTGTTAATATCATATAAGGCTACAATATGAAAGAGTCAATCATCATATAGTTTTAATTAACAGATACTATCTGCATAATAAATATTTTTTTCAACATTTCTTATATTGCAAAAATGGGAAATCTAGTTTAGACGATGTTAACAGTCTTCAGAAAGAAGCATTGTTGTCACCATAAACATAGTCAACATCAAATATTTTTTCCAAGTTTTTAATTTAAATTCCAGTTAATTAACATATGGTGTAATATTGTGTCAGGTGTAAAATTTAGTGATTTAACACTTATATACATCACCTGGTGCTTATCGCAACAAGTGCGCTCCTTAATCCCCATCACCGGTTTCTCCCATCCCCTACCTGCCTCCACTCTAGTGACCATGAGTGTGTTCTCTGTAGTTATGAGTCTGTTGCTTGGTTTGCCTCTCTCTCTCTTTTTCCTTTTCTCGTTTGTTTCTTAAATTCCACATAGGAGTGCAAGTGTATTGTCTTTCTCGATGGACTTATTTTGCTTAGCATAATAATCTGTAGCTGTATCCAAATAGATATGTTTTGAATAAATTAATACCTTCACCCATTCCACTAAACTGCTTTTCTCCCTATTTCCCCTTCCCTAACTAGTAAAAATTGTGTATTTGAAAAAAATATTTAAACATAAAGCAACATAACTACATATAATAATGGTAATTAAAAAGCCAAATATGAACAAACACAAACTAACTAGTCATGTGTATTACTTTTTTTAGAGTATTATGTTTTTTCTTTGAAAACTATATTACTTAACACACTTAACAATCTAAATGCATTATCAAATTGAATACATGTTAGTGGACTCTACTGCTACAGTAAGCTCTTATTTGTATTTATCAATGCATGTACCGAAGAATTTGAGGGGAAACAAAGCCATGAGAGCACTTCTCCTAGCCAGCTGTCTCTTCCTCAGGCTGCACTGTGCACTGTCCACCTGCACAAGCACCTTCTGCAGCTCTGAGCATCAGTCTTAATTTTCCCCTCTTGTCCCCTGCTTCCAGTCCTGGCTCCTTCTACAAAACTCTCCTTTTAACTCAACTGGCTATGACTGCTCTCCTTAACTTTCATTCAGTGCTAGGGCCAGTCATTTAATATTTAAGTACTGTTCTTGGTTTAGAAAGCCCTAGCAAGCCCATGTGCTCCTTAGTGCTGACAAATGGGGAAAGGTCAACCTCTTGTGTCCAGGATAGAGGGTAAACAGAATCCCAGTGGCTTTCCTCAACTCAATGCAACCACCTGCTTGAGAGGTGACTACTGAATCTGCAAAGGGCTAGGTTCTGGGGCATATAATGAGAAACCCCCATACCAACTTGTTCAAAAAGACAAGTTGATATGTCTCACAAAATGAAGTCCAGTTTGTCTGGAATATAGCATCCTTGTTGCCTTCTATTCCAAAGTCTCTCAGCGTTGGTGGTTGTCCTTATGGTGCAGCTGAATATCAGGCCAAAGCAGACATCACACTCAGTTCCTGGACTGCAGGATGGACAGAGAGGGTCAAAGCAAGGCATTCTCCTTCCCTTTGAGGAAACCTCCTCGGAATACCAACTTACCTCTGTGTGCATATCTTATCAGCCAGAATTAGTTGTGGGATACACCTAGCTGCAAGAGAAGCTGAGAAATGTTCTTCAACTCAGTGCATTTTGCACACTCAATAAATTCCGTATTCTGTCACTGAGGTGGAGAATGTTGGAGAACACAAGTGTTTTGTCCAATATTCATAAACCTGATAAAGATCCCTGTGGCTCTAGATTTGAATTAGGGAGTAAGAGAACTATGTTTTAATCATATTTAAGCATTCAGGTTCTAACTCAGGAGTACTAAAAGCAAAAAGTGTAAACCAGAATATATAAGGTTGGGACAATAAACTCTTTATGTGGAATTCCAAAGAAGTTATTGTGTATATGTCATTTGAGGGGGCAGCAATAAGGGGAATTTTTTTACCTAAATGACACTTTTTTCTTCTCTATTCTCTCTCATGACAATAATAGGTATGTAATACCTTACTCACTTTTTTGTCTCATTTAAGTAATAAGCATTCAGTACCTTACAGTTTTTTCCACCATCCTAATAGACACCCTTTGACTTTTGACCATTTTATTATTGCTTTTGATAGAAAACAGTAGGTACTTTGTCAAATTCATGTGTAAGTAGAAGATTATTATGACTTATTAACTTGAGTCTTTTATACTAATCAGAATAAATAATCACTGCATCAATATAATATGACATGAAAGTTACTGATATAGTTTTCATAATTTTATTTCATGACCTTTGTTTAATCAGACAAAAAATTAAAATCTGAACCTTTCATATTAATAGTTTAGAGTCACCAAAGATTTGGTTGCAATAGTACATTTTATTGAGTCGATAACATACTCTGTACACAGACTGTGATAACAATTACCTGTAATATAAGCTATTCATTATATTTAACTATTGAGTTTTCTGTCCTTTACATTTACTTCTGTTGCCCTAAATGTTAGCATTTACCAACAGAGACAGACCTGCCCATGACAATTCCTAAGAGACAGAATCAAACTTCTTCCTGACACTCTCCAGTGAGAAGGAAATGTGCCTCCTGGGGGAGGGAGGAAGGATACAGATCCAGAACAAGAAGAATTGAAATATAATATGTTCATACTCCACTATTTTTCAGGAAGGAGGAAGATTCATCTATATCACCCTGTGATTGGCACAGCCTTGCACACTTGTGTAGGGGTGGGGAGTGGGGAGTTTTGCAGGCATGGCTGGAGGGATGTGGTGCTCTCCCATGAGACACATAGGCTTCCTGAGACCACACTCAGCAGTGACTACCACAAAAGCTTCTGGGTGTACAGTCTTAGAGGACTGGTGGACTTACAGCCTCTGGATTGTGAGAGGTTGTAAGGTAAGGGGACGGTGCAACGAAAATCAGGGAGTGGCTCATCAGAAGCAACAACCATCTAGTTTTTCCTTCAAACATTATGATTACAGGTATGTGGCACAATGGATGTCTTAAGAAAAGAGGGCTGTAGAAGATGGTGGATTACAGTGTGAACATGGATAGCCAAACCCAAAGCATTTTTCACTGCTGACCACAACTTTAATCAGCTGTTTTCTTCCTTATCTGAAGAGTATAACTTACTCAGTTTACCAGTATTCCTGTCATAAGATTCCTGTGAGTTGTTCTAAATTAATTATTTCACAGGAAATATCTGTTACTGTTGGGGAAGGAAATACCTGTATTCTCCTGCACACCTTAGTCCAATCAAATGATAAAATAATTTCTGCTGCATCATGTTAAGGTGTCACCTTGTTATCAGATCCTCGGTGCTGCGACTATGGGGAAATTGTGGAAAGCAATGGGTAACCATCTCTATAATCTGTAATGATCCATTTACATAAATAGTCTCTCCTATTAAGACATTTCAGAAATGAAAATTTCACAATAATGAAGATTTATATTTACTGTTTCTTGTACACCAGGCACAGCGCTAAGTGTGTCAGATACACTGTCTAATAATGTATATAACATGTTTTCTTTTGGTCGATAGGAAAAAAGAAACATTTTGTTATGAAAACAGAGATTCATAAGAGGCTGACTCAGTCAAGTGACATTTCTAATTATGTGGAGATGACCCAAAATGAATCACTTGTGCTGGGTTATTTCCAAACCAGAATGACATACTGAGTGCTTGTCTTAGCTCTTAGGACTGAGCAAGGCAGCACATGAAGCTGAGCCATTAAAATTGCCTTATTTCCCTCACGTTTCTCTCATATATCCCACTGACACTGAAAATCCACCTCAATATGTAAACCCTCAAAATCCCACTGGTGTTCAAGGGCACGTAATCTTTATTACATTGAATAGGAATCTACAAATAGAATTTCTCATTGGGTATGAAACTCTTACATCTTCAGATTATGTGACACAGCCATTTGTTTGATCATGGACTCTTAATAGGTTACTTTTATAGACTGATAACGATATAATATATAGTACATTTATATATATTTATTTTGTATATAATATATTATAACATAACAAGAGACTGATAATAATAGAAAATATTCCATGCAGGGTCCTATGAATTCATTAACATGATGTTGTATTTATTTTAATTTATTTTATTTTTTATTATGTTCAGTTCGCCACCATATAGTACATCATTAGTTTTTTTGTTGATGTTGTTTTTTTTAAAGATTTTATTTATTTGTTTGATAGGGCGAGAGAGCACAAGCAGGGGGAACAGTAGAGGGAGAGGGAGAAGCAAGCTCTCCACCAAGCAGGGAGCCTGATGCGGGGCTCGATCCCAGGACCCTGGGATCATGACCTGAGCTGAAGGCAGACGCTTAACCATCTGAGCCACCCAGGCACCCCCATCATTAGTTTTTGATGTATTGTTCAATGATTCATTAGTTGCGTAATAACACCCAGTGCTCATCACAACATGTGCCCTCCTTAATACCCATCACCTGGTTACCCCATCCCCCTACCCCCTCCCCTCTGAAACCCTCAGTTTATTTCCTGGGGTCCGTAGTCTCTCATGGTTCATTTCCCTCTCTGATTTCTCCCCCTTCAGTTCCCCCACCTTCCCCTATGGTCCTCCGTGCTATTCCTTATGTTTCACATATGAGTGAAACCATATAACATGACATTTTAAAAGATAAGAGGTTTTGGTGCTAATAAATTTAATTTTAATGGCCATTTATTCCTTTTTTATTCATGGTTTGCCTCTACAGTGTTTGCATTTTTAACTCAAAACAATGCAGCAAGAAAGACAGGAAAGACTTCATCATCCTTCCTTTACATGGAAATGATGAATCAGAAACTTTAAGTCAAGAAACTGTGTTAGGTGAGAGACAGAAGCAATGTTCAAACCCAGTGGTTCTACCGGTTTGATGCTCTTTCTGCAGATGCCTGGCACCTGCTTCAAGTATCTCACTCTTTCCACAGCAGTGATTAAAATAAAATGTTCTTGGTATGTACATAAAGCTGGTCTCTACTACATAGACCTCAAAGTCTCCAGACTAAGGTCAGTGGAGAGTAACTCCTGAAAGCAATAAGAAGAATAATTTTAAAAATCGGATTTTACCTGTTTCAGTATCAAGCCAGGGGACAGTTAGGGAAGGAGAAGAGAATCTGACTACTGAAGAGTCAGGATGTTTAAGAAAATTTTGTGGGTCAAAAAAAAAGATAAGTAACCGTGGTCTGTTTTCTTTGCTTCAACCTTAACTGATTTGTGTTACTTCATGGGAACTATACATATTAAAATTAATTACAATGCAATGAAGATGCTTAAAGATGCTTTAATATTCATATAATTACATTATAATAGCTGACCTGATGTGTGAGCAAATTTTCCAATAGTCACATGCATTGGGACTCCCTGTCATTATGCAGAGTTATTATTTCATATTTCCCAGTTTTGAATTAGTCCTCTTGTTCCCATCCTTACTTTTGGGCACTTTTGCAAAGTAGTGGATTAAAATGATCCATAATGCAAGTATTTTTTCTCAGGACATAACTCTCGGGTGGCATTTTTATATGTGTATGTGTGTATGTATATATGTATGTATGTATGTATTTTCTGCTGTTCTTCTCTCCATCATGGCAGGTGCATAGCAAAACATTAAAAGGGGTTGAAGATAATGAATCAGGAGGGATGATTAGATATTGAGATAAAAAATTCCACAAAAGGGAGTATATGAAGGTAAATCTATGGTGACATACACATGGATGCAAGCACAACTATGACCAATACTTAGTACAGAACCACTTTTCTAAGGCTTTTATGGGAATTAACTTACTTAATCCTTATAGCAACCCCATTAAGGACATACCACTATCACCTCCTTTTATAAATGGGAAAATTGAGGAAACAGATAGTTTAAGTAAATGTTAACTTTGACCCAGCAATAGATGGCTGTAGTAAGATTTGAACCCAGATAGAATATCTCCAAAATACTCTTAATTCCTAATGCACTCAGTACTCAGTGTGGATTTGAATGGGTGTGTTTCTGTGTGGGTGTACAGATTTATGTGTATATGCAAAAATGTACATTTTTGTACATATGTTTTGTGAATGCACCTAATATATTTATCTATTCATAGTAACTTGGGACCTCAAAAAGCATACTTTTCTGTTACATATACTGGCATCAAATGTTACTGTGGAATAAACAGTGATGTGTTCTAAACAAATGTAGTATAACATGGTCTCAAGTTATGTTAATGAACAGATATAGTCCACAGCAATGGACGTGCAACCTCCTTCTATTGCAATTATATTTTTATAATTAATCAAATGGTTTTATGATGACACTTTCCTCACCATCAAGCTTGTTAGCAATACATTAGTGATGGGGTTTTGGAATATAGTTGAGGTTCAGTGGGGTGGAGTCCAGAGCCGATGACTAAGAAAGAATTCTTGAGACATCTTTGGTGCAAAATGGTGGTTTATTAAAGCACGGAGACAGGACCCATGGGCAGAAGGAGCTGCTGCTCCGGGGTTGTGAGGGGTGGCTGATTATATACTATGGGGCTGGGGGAGGTAAGGAAAAAGGGAGGCTTCTGAAACAACTTTCATATGCTAAAGAAGACTCACAGGATACCCGAGGCCTTGCCATTGTCAAGTCAAGGTTGTTTACCCCTCTAGTAAGGCATTGACATTAAGATAGTTGGGAACGTCCTCGAGGAACATTACAGTCTGCCCACTTCAAGTATTTGTCGATGGGCTGCCAGTTATAAAGACCTTTAATTGTATTTACATTCCCTTCTGGAAGCTATTGCTAGGGCTTTTGTAAGTAAACTGAGGGAAACTCGGGTCTTGCAGGACTGTGATCTCTACCAGTTAACTCTTTGTTTTTCTTTTAGGGCAGCCAGGAGTGCCAGAGGAATGTCATATATATCCCATGGTTGGGGGTGGGGTTGTGGGGTGTCAGATTCTGCTTTGTCCTCAGCTTGCCTTCTGTTCCCTCATCATTAGTGTAGTGCTTTTCCCAATCAATTTGTTTTTTCCATGAAATGATTTTGAGGGAATTCCAATCTATGTTGTTAAATTAAAAAAAAAAAAAAAAAAGCCTTAAGAGAGACAGGGCCAAATCTTTCAGAACTACCAGGCAAAAATGACAAACCAATGATTTCAAAGAACTTTTTTCAGATTATATTCACTGATCATGTTGCAGAAAAATAAAAATCAGACAAGTGAGAGACCAAGTGACACTTGGGGAAGTAGGAGACCTTGGATTTATTTTTTGCCAGTTGACCCAGATGAGCTTGTACTCGAAGTTCTGGGCCCCAGGCAATGGGGTTATAAGGCTTTTATAGGGGAATGCAGGCCGTCAAGTTCCCAGGGCTATGCTGACTCCTGGTAGGTGGATTTAACCTGGGGGAGTGGGGGCTGCTTTAGGTGGGGACAGTAGACAGGGAGCCTGTGGTGGGAAGCCTGTTTACAGAAGCAGACACGGCTGGTTACCTCTTGCTCTCAGGAGGGCTTTTGGTTATCTCTAGCTTATGGTTAGTAACTTTCCATCTTCTGGGGCCTCCTGGCCCGGGCCTGCTCTGGGTAATTTTCCTCTTCAATCACACAGAATAAAACAAGAAATCAATAACAAAATAATAGCCAAAAAAAAGATAGCATTCCCAAAATCATAGTCAAACATCCCATGAGTTTAGATTCTACAAACCACATTCCTAAATAATTTCAAGTTACAGAATCAATAGAAATTAAATTTACAAAACATTTATAAAACTAAATTTCAACAAAAATACATAGAAAAATGTGTGGCTTGAAACAGTACTGATGTAGTTTTAGAATATAAGTGAGGTCTGGAGCCGACAACCAAGAAAGAATTCTTGAGGCATCTTTGGTGCAAAATGGTGGTTTATTAAAGCATGGGGGCAGGACCCATGTGTAGAAAGAGCTGCTGCCCTGTGCTCTTGAGGAGTGGCTGATTATATACTCAGGAGTTGGGGAGGTGAAGACAAAGGGGGTGTCCAGAAGGATTGTAATATGTTAAAGACTCTCAGGATACTGGAGGCCTGGTTATTGTCAAGCCAAGGCTATTTCCCCCTCTAATGAGGCACTAACATGAAGACAATTAGGAGTTTCCTAGAGGAATGTTATATTCCTCCTATCACATGTCCTTGTCAATGGGCTTCAGGTTCAAAAGAAATCCAATTTTATTTACATTAAATGAAACTGGACCATTTCCTTACACCACATACAAAAATAGACTCCAAAGGATCAAAGACCTAAATGTGAAACAGGAACCTATCAAAATCCAAAAGGAGAACACAGGCAGCAATCTCTTCTACATCAGCTGCAGCAACTTCTTGCTGGACGTGTCTCTAAAGGCAAGGGGGAAAAAAGCAAAAATGAACTTTTGGTACTTCATCAAGATAAAAAGCCTTTGCACAGCAAAGGAAACAGTCAACAAAACTAAAAGGCAACCTATGGAATGGGGGAAAATATTTGCAAATGACGTATCAGATAAGGATCTAATATCTAAAATCTATAAAGAACTTATCAAACTCAAAACCCAAAGAACAAATAATCCAGTCAAGAAATGGGCAGAAGACATGAACAGACATGTCTCCAAGGAAGACATACAAATGGCCAACAGACATAAAAAGATGCTCCACATCACTTGGCATCAGGGAAATACAAATCAAAATCACACACACACACACACACACACACACACACACAAAGAGATACTAAATCACACTATTCAGAATGGCTAAAATTAACAAGTCAAGTCAGAAAACCACAGATATTGGTGAGGATGCAGAGACAGGGGAATCCTCCCAAACTGTTGGTGGGAATGCAAGCTGGTGCAGCCACTCTGGAAAACAATATGGAGGTTCCTCAAAAAGTTGAAAATAGAGCAACCCTATGATGCAGCAATTGCACTACTGGGTATTCACCCCAAAGATACTAATATAGTGATCCGAAGGGGCACCTACACCCCAATGTTTATAGCAGCAATGTCCACAATAACCAAACTATGGAAAGAGCCCAGATGTCCATCGACAGATGAATGGATAAAAAGATGTGGTGTATATATATATATATATATGTATATATATATCCGATATATATATATATATATATATATATGCAATGGACAATTACACAGCCATCAAAAAATAAAATGGAATCTTGCCTTTTACAATGATGTGGATAGACCTAGAGGGTATTATGCTGAGATAAATAAGTCAATCAAAGAAAGACAATTATCATATGATCTCAATGATATGTGGAGTTTAAGAAACAAAACCAAGGATCATAGGGGAAGAAAGAAAAAATAAAACAAGACAAAACCAGCGAGAAAGACAAACCATAAGAGACTCTTAATCATAGGAAACAAATTGAGGGTTGCTGGAGGGTAGGGGGTGGGAAGGTGGGGTAACTGGGGGTTAGACATTAAGGAGGGCATGTGATGTAATGAGCACTGGGTATTACATAAGACCAATGAATCACTGACCTCTACCTCTGAAACCAATAATACATTATATGTTAATTAATTGAATTTAAAATTTTTAAAATGTTAAAAAAAGAAGTATTCCATGGGTAGTTACCAACCACACAAAATCACTTTCATGAAAATATGTAAAAACTAGTATATATACACAAGAATGTTTATTTGCAACATTGTTGAAAATAAAAAAATTGAAACAATATATTTAACTAAATAAAATGAGATACATGCATGTAATTAAATAATCTGAATACTTTTGTGAATAGTTCTTATAAAATTAGTATAAGTGATGCATATAGTTTAATATTTCTGTAAATTTAAAAACTATTTATTTATTTTTTCTTTAAAATATTTTTAAATGTTTTTGGAAAAGTACAAACAATCATACCTCTAGGTATGACTACTAAATATGTAAAGAATATATGGAAGATAGTAAAATTTTTCATCTTAGTGTGGACATAAGGATATCATTTTTATTAGTTTATTAATTCATTGCATATTTGAAGTTATAAGATTTTAAATGACTTAGGTAATCATATTGTTGGTTAGGTATTTGGCTATCTTAATTCTTCAATTAAAATATTTTATTTCAATATGACCCCAGTTAATCAAATGTCAATCATATTCTATCTTATAAGCAGAGAAATACAAAAACAATACCTAAGGTACTGTTTTTTTATCACTCCATTCAAATTACTAAATTCTGCTAGAATTATTTATCTTATTAAAATGATTCCTTAGAATTAATGCCCATTAAAAGCATTTGATATTTACAAAGCCACATTTATAAAACAAAACATGTTGTAAATATGTCTAAGCAGGCTCTAGAATTAAGGCCAATAAGGATTTTGATAATATTTTGTAAACCAATAACTATTGTGAATGTAGGGAAAATAAGGCCAATATTTTCAAATTTTAAAAACTACCAATATTTTCAAGTATGTTATTAGAATAGGTAAAAACTTTATATTCAATATAAAGAAAACAATTTTATAAATTCTATGCAATTATATTAAGGAGGGCACATGTTGTAATGAGCACTGGATGTTATACACAAATAATGATTCATGAAACACCACATCAAAAACTAATGATGTACTGTATGATGACCAACATAACATAATAAAAAAATTCTATTCAGTTATAATATCAATCAAAAGGGATATTGTATATGACAAAGACAATCATTTTTATTTATAAATAAATCTGCTTACTTTAGTGAGATTTAAATATTCAGATTTAATGACAATACTTAAAATGTGTTTGCATATTTGTCTTTGATTCAGATATAGCACTAAAGGGTTGATCAAAGGAGATTGGGAGCTACTCTGTGGTGACAACAGATGCATAATAGAGAATTATTTGGTCTCATGGCCCATTTTCCTTGGAGGCTTTCTCTGTGGGTGGGAGAGATCAAAAAAATCCCGATTGTACTTAATCCCAGATGCTCTTCTGCATGCACAAGAATCAACAATACCCTACGTAAGGCAAATTGTCAGGTAGCTGTGGGTTTGCAGGGCCCTTGCACTCTGGCAAGCTACAGACAGAGCACATGCTGCAGAGCCATGTCCTCAGGTAGACCCAGACTGACCCAGCTGTGACCAGAGCTCTCCCTCCAGAAGCTGGAAGATTTACTTCTGTGATGAGACACTAGATTTGCCATAATTGTTCAGGTATGGCATTAGTTAATTACTAGAGTGATAACTCCAAAAATTATAGTCCCAAAGAACAAAACAACAACAAGGGGGTGGGACCCACAGGTCCCAAATGCTTTCCTCCTGCCTTCCGTGGACTTTGTCCTCAGCACACTCCTAGCAATGCAGCCATAGGAGACCAGAATAAGCCCTAGAGGTATAACCACGTAGAGGACAATTGCTCTGGAGAGCTCATTTTCCAGGAAGGTTGTGTTCACACAGGTGATTTTAATCAGAGCAGGCTCCTTGCACATAAAATCATCCACTCTGTGGTGGCTGCAGAGAGGCAACTGGAAAATGAGGAGGGTCTGAACCATGGACTCCACAAAACCACTGATCCAGGCCACAGCTGCAAGGTGCCAGAGAAGCTTCGGATGCATGATAACACCATAGTGGAGTGGTCGGCAGATGGCACTGAAGTGGTCATAGGCCATCACAGTCAGGAGGAGGCACTCTGTGGAGCCCAGCCCCAATGCAACGTAGAGCTGGATCACACACCCAGTGTAGCTGATGGTCTTCTCAGGGCCCTTGAGATTCCACAGCATCTGTGGAACGATGCTGGTGGTGAGGCAGAGGTCCAGAAAAGAGAGATTAGACAGAAAGAAGTACATGGGCTTATGGAGCTTGGGGTTCAAGTAAGAGACCAGTATGATTGCTGTGTTCCCCACCAGTGTCAGAACATATACAATAGAGACAACCAGAAGGAAGATCGTCCCCAGCTGGGGCTGGTCAGAAAAACCCAGCAAGATAAAACCTGCTGGACTGCTAAAATTTGTCCCTTTCACTCCTTCTTAATTGTGAGTCACCTTTCTTTGTCATTCCTGTTCTATTCCTATGGGAAGAAAATGAGATATCATAACCATTGGAAAAATAACAAACTGAGTAAAATGGTCATTTGGCCACTGGAATTATATATAGAGAAAGAACAGACAAGGATAAAATTATGCAAAATAAAAAATAAATTGACTTGTTAGGTAGACAAAGACAAAACCCATAGTCATGAAAACATTAAATGCATTGAAAGGGAATATACAAACATAGAATAGACATTACAATCATATACTGAAACAGATTTGAACTATATGTCAAACTTTCTGAAGATAAAATACATAGACCATCAATGCACATACTGTGAAAAAGAAAAGAAATTAAAAAGATGATTGTTTTATATTTTTAGATAAATGATAGACAATAGATGTAACAGATAAATTGAAAGATACATCTAGTAAACAAGGATCTGAGAGAGAATGTGTACAGAACTGGAGACACAGATTAGTTAGAATTTCCACATAGGAACAGCTAGACATCATTACGATTAATATTCATTCTTTTTCCATGAAGCAAATAATGACTGACCTGATAATAGCATTAAGGAGAACTTCTGTGATCTCCCTATTTGAGTCGAGGTCTACTGTCTTTATGAATATTGCTTCCTAGAAAAATGTCATTCATGATCCCCTGCAAGCAAGCTCTCTCCGCAGAGACATGTACTTTAATATGCTTTCATTACAAGAGGATGTGAATTTGGCCATCTAATGCAATCCAGTGACACTTCATAAAGTAAATTGTGTAAGATTCATCAGTGTCCTCTAAACTATTAGCTTGCATAGATCAGGAAATGTAGTTATAAACATTTGTCCCTCTGAATGGTCAGCTCTGGGGTTTCCAAAATGACTGTGGTAGATGGATTACCTGTGGGGTCAAATCTGAACAACTTTCTTACAAATAAAAAAACTAATAAAAAAATTAAAAATCTCCAATGAAAATTTCTGATTTTCTCTTAAATATCTTGACTAGAAAATAAAAACGTATTTCTAAGAGCCCTCAGCCCTCATACCTGGTCTCAGGTAATCATTACATAATCCAGTTTAAAGGGAATAAGTTGTTTGTTTTCCTCTGCATTCATGGCAGCAATCAGTTGCATTTCAAACTTTTGTTGAGATGAAACCACTATGTGTTTCCAGTAGAGGACAACCCTTTTTCCAGAATTGTAACATCAGAAGGAAACTGATACTGGTGGTCACACCCTTTAGCATTTTTCTCCCTGACAAAGTACTTTGGTGCTAAAATCAAACTCTAAATGCCATAATGCCCCTGAAACTGACCGTGGCTTCAGCTGTTGAAGCCCATACAGTTAGGAGGGAAAGTAGGAGCTGCTGTGCGTCTATGAGAAAGACAGCGGGTGAGTGGCCTCACTTTGCTTGATACAACTCTCCACCATCACGATGTTTTCCTGGGGTATTTCTGTTCCAAGAATAACCATTATTTTCCAAGGAGAATCCACAATGAAACTCTGCTTTCACATTTCTGTTAACCAAGATGCTGATAAGGGGATTTACAACTGCAAAAAGAAGGAGCTAGTCACTTTTCTATGGCTAAAAATATAGTAAATGTTGGGCCACATGCACACCTGATTCTGTTCACTGCTAAAGGGAACCAGCTCTAGATTCCCTCCACTTTTAAAATAAATTTCCTTTATTTTTTCCATACATGAGGAAAAAATCCCCACCTTCTAGAAGAGTGACCATCCAGCTGTAGCAGCTCTTGGTGGTTGTGATGAACAATTCAACCCCAATCACAGATCTGGGACAGGCAGTGGAGAAACCACATTGGGCAGTCTGTCAGCTCAGCCTTTCTGCAGGTGGATGGAGGTTGGCTTGTTCACTCAGCACACATCTCTGGAGCTCCAGGCAGCTTACCGTCTATATCAGACGTAGAGGCAGGTCTCTGGAGAGAGAAGAGCCTCAGGGGCTTGTGCTTCTGTTTCACTGGAAGACATCTGATTGTATGCCACCTTCTGAACACACACACGGGTACATACACACACACGTTGCTATAAAGGTACCCATAACAGGTGTCTCTGTTATCATAATGGCTACCTCTGTCATCAGAGGCAGGATGGCAGATGGAGGAGCAGTCAGAACATACTTCAGCTCTACTCATCATGTACTGTGCAAGGCCAGGAAAGCCACTCACTTACTTTCTATGACATGGGTTGGTGTCTCCTTGCTGACACGAAGGTCGTCAGACTCCTGGGATTCTCCAGGATGGGAAATGGGGCTATTTGACTGTGAACATATTTTTTCCTCCAGGAAAAGTGAAGAATGACCCTAAAGACAATTTGGAGATCAGCGGGGCTGCCCCTCCCTACCACAGGCCTGGAGGAGGGGGGCAAGGCTGTCACCTCTGCAGTCTCAAAGAGGGGAACCAGCTCTGTGGTGGACATTGTCCAGGCAGGGGGCAACAAGGCAGACACAGGGGCTGAGCACTGATGCCTCAGCAAGCCTGGAGCCCAGAGCATCAAGACAAATAGGATCATTCGAACCCTTACATTTGAATGGAATTTGTCTCTTGTTTCCTTGGGCACTCAAGCACTGTAAATAGGTGGGTGTAAACCGTCTTTGAAACCATAAAGAAAGCAATGAAATTGGAAAACTTTCTGCTTCCTTTGCTTGCAATGGTATTATTCCCGAGGACAGGATTGCATTTATATTTGCATTTTGGAATGTATTCCTGTCATGATTACATGGACGTGATTGCTATTAAAAATAAAACTTAGGGGCTGGGAGCAAGATGGCAAAGGAGTAGGAGACGTGGATTTTGTCTGGTCTCAGGAATTCAGCTGAATAGGGATCAAACCATTCTGAACACCTACGAACTCAGCAGGAGATTGAAGAAAAGAATAGCAACAACTCTCTGAACAGAGAAGCGACCACTTACTGGAAGGTAGGACGTGCGGAGAAGTGAATCCGAGGCGATATACGGGAGGATAGACAGCGGGGGAGGGGGTCTCCGTCGGCCGCTTCTGGCAAGTGCTAGAGTCACGGAACACAAAATTGGAACTTTTAGAAGTCGGCTCCGCTGAGGGACGTTGCTGAAGTGGCTAAGCGGGGGGTTGAATTAGAAGATCTAACAATTGTAAATATCTATGCCCCGAACATGGGAGCAGCCAATTATATAAGGCAATTAATAACAAAAGCAAAGAAACACATTGACAACAATACAATAATAGTGGGGGACTTTAACACCCCCCTGACTGAAATGGACAGATCATCTAAGCAAAAGATCAACAAGGAAATAAAGACTTTAAATGAAACACTGGACTAAATGGACTTCACAGACATATTCAGAACATTCCATCCCAAAGCAACGGAGTACACATTCTTCTCTAGTGCCCATGGAACATTCTCCAGAACTGATCACATCCTAGGTCACAAATCAGGTCTCAACCAGTACCAAAAGATTGGGATTATTCCCTGCATATTTTCAGACCACAATGCTTTGAAATTAGAACACAATCACAAGAGGAAAGTCGGAAAGAACTCAAATACATGGAGGCTAAAGAGCATCCTACTAAAGAATGAATGGGTCAACCAGGAAATTAAAGAAGAATTTAAAGAATTCATGGAAAACAATGAAAATGAAAACACAACTGTTCAAAATCTTTGGGATATTGCAAAGGCAGTCCTAAGAGGAAAAAATATAGCAATACAAGCCTTTCTCAAGAAACAAAAAAGGTCTCAAATACACAACCTAACCCTACACCTAAAGGAGCTAGAGAAAAAAACAGCAAATAAAGCCTAAACCCAGCAGGAGAAGAGAAATAATAAAGATCAGAGCAGAAATCAATGAACTAGAAACCAAAAGGACAGTAGAACAGATCAATGAAACTAGGAGCTGGTTCTTTGAAAGAATTAACAAGATTGATAAACCCCTGGCCAGACTTATCAAAAGGAAAAGAGAAATGACCCAAATCAACAAAATCATGACTGAAAGAGGAGAGATCACAACCAACACCAAAGAAATACAAACAATTTTAAGAACATATTATGAGCAACTCTATGCCAGCAAATTAGATAACCTGGAAGAAATGGGTGCATTCCTAGAGATGTATCAACTACCAAAATTGAACTGGGAAGAAATAGAAAACCTGAACAGACCTAGAAACACTAAGGATATTGAAGCAGTCATCAAAAATCTCCCAACAAACAAAAGCCCAGGGCCAGATGATTTTCCAGGGGAGTTCTGTCAGACATTTAAAGAAGAATTAATACCTATTCTCCTGAAACTGTTCCAAAAAATAGAAATGGAAGGAAAACTTCCAAACTCATTTTATGAGGCCACCATTCCCTTGATCCCAAAACCAAAGACCCCATCAAAAAGGAGAATTACAGACCAATATCCTTGATGAACATGGATGCAAAAATTCTCACCAAAATACTAGCCAATAGGATCCAACAGTACATTAAAAGGATTATTCACCATGACCAAGTGGGATTTATCCCTGGGCTGCAAGGTTGGTTCAACATCCGCAAATCAATCAACATGATACAATACATTAACAAAAGAAAGAACAAGAATCATATGATCCTCTCAATAAATGCAGAAAAAGCATTTGACAAAGTACAGCATCCTTTCTTGATCAAAACTCTTCAGTGTATAGGGTTAGAGGGTACATACCTCAATATCATAAAAGCCATCTATGAAAAACCTACAGCGAATATCGTTCTCAATGGGGAAAAGCTGAGAGCTTTTCTCCAAAGGTCACGAATGCGGCAGGGATGTCCACTATCACCACTGCTATTCAACATAGTATTAGAAGTCCTAGCCACAGCAATCAGACAACAAAAAGAAATCAAAGGCATCTAAATCGGCAAAGAAGAAGTCAAACTCTCACTCTTTGCAGATGATATGATACTGTATGTGGAAAACCCAAAAGACTCCACCCCAAAACTGCTAGAACTCATACAGGAATTCAGTCAAGTAGCAGGCTATAAAATCAATGCACAGAAATCAGTGGCATTCCTATACACCAACAACAAGACAGAAGAGAGACAAATCAAGAGTCGAACCCATTTACAATTGCACCCAAAACCATAAGATACCTAGGAATAAATTTAACCAAAGAGGCAAAGGATCTGTACTCAGAAAACTATAAAATATTCATGAAAGAAATTGAAGAAGACACAAAGAAACGGAAAAACTTTCCATGATCATGGATTGGAAGAACAAACATTGTGAAGATGTCAATGCTACCTAGAGCAATCTACACATTCAATGCAATCCCCATCAAAATACCATCCACTTTTTTCAAAGAAATGGAACAAATAATCCTAAAATTTGTATGGAACCAGGAGAGACCCCAAATAGCCAGAGGAATGTTGAAAAAGAAAAGCAAAGCTGGCGGCATCACAATTCCGGACTTCCAGCTCTATTACAAAGCTGTCATCATCAAGACAGTATGGTACTGGCACAAAAACAGACACATAGATCAATGGAACAGAATCGAGAGCCCAGAAATGGACCCTCAACTCTATGGTCAACTCATCTTTGACAAAGCAGGCAAGAATGTCCAATGGAAAAAAGACAGTCTCTTCCACAAATGGTGTTGGGAAAATTGGACAGCCACATGCAGAAGAATGAAACTGGACCATTTCCTTACACCACACACAAAAATAGACTCCAAATGGTTGAAAGACCTAAACGTGAGACAGGAGTCCATCCAAATCCTAAAGGAGAACACAGGCAGTAACCTCTTCGACCTCAGCCACAGCAACTTCTTCCTAGAAACATCGCCAAAGGCAAGGGAAGCAAAGGCAAAAATGAACTCTTGGGACTTCATCAAGATAAAAAGCTTTTGCACTGCAAAAGAAACAGTCCACAAAACCAAAAGACAATTCACAGAATGGGAGAAAATATTTACAAATGACATATTAGATAAAGGGTTAGTATCCAAAATCTATAAAGAACTTGTCAAACTCAACACCCAAAGAACAAATCATCCAATCAAGAAATGGGCAGAAGACATGAACAGACATTTTTCCAAAGAAGACATCCAAATGGCCAACAGACACATGAAAAAGTGCTCCACATTGCTCGGCATCAGGGAAATCCAAATCAAAACCTCCATGAGATACCACCTCACACCAGTCAGAATGGCTAAAATTAACAAGTCAGGAAATGACAGATGTTGGCAGGGATGCGGAGAAAGGGGAACCCTCCTACACTGTTGGTGGGAATGCAAGTTGGTGCAACCACTCTGGAAAACAGTATGGAGCTTCCTCAAACAGTTGAAATTAGAGCTACCATACGATCCAGCAATTGCACTACTGGGTTTTACCCCAAAGATACAAATGTAGGGATCTGAAGGGGTACGTGCACCCCAATGTTTATAGCAGCAATGTCCACAATAGCCAAACTGTGGACAGAGCCAAGATGTCCATCGACAGAAGAATGGATAAAAAAGATGTGGTATTTATACACAATGGAATATTATGCAGCCATCAAAAGGAATGAGATCTTGACATTTGCAATGACGTGGATGGAACTGGAGGGTGTTATGCTGAGTGAAATAAGTCAGTCAGAGAAAGACATGTATCATATGACCTCACTGATATGAGGAATTCTTAATCTCAGGAAACAACCTGAGGGTTGCTGGAGTGGTGGGGGGGATGGGAGGGATGGGGTGGCTGGGTGATAGACATTGGGGAGGGTACGTGCTATGGTGAGCACTGTGAATTGTGCAAGACTGATGAATCACAGATCTGTACTTCTGAAACAAATAATGCAATATATGTTAAGAAAAAAAAGAAGATAGCAGGAGGGGAAGAATGAAGGGGAGTATGTCAGAGGGGGAGATGAACCATGAGAGACGATAGACTCAAAAACAAACTGAGGGTTCTAGAGGGAAGAGGTGTGGGGGGATGGGTTAGCCTGGTGATGGGTATTAAAGAGGGCACGTTCTGATTGGAGCACTGGGTATTATCCACAAAGAATGAATCATGGAACACTACATCAAAAACTAATGATGTCATGTATGGTGATTAACATAACAATAAAAATTAAAAATAAATAAAACTTAGTGGGGGGCAAGATGGCAGCAGAGTAGGGGACCTCATTTCTTTGAGTCCCTTGAACTTAGCTGGATATCTATCAAACCATTCTGAAACACATGAATTCAACTAGATGTAAGAAGATTTATCTGGATCTCTACAAGCAGAAAAATGACTACTTTTTGCAAGGTAGGAGGTGAAGAACCTTGAATCTTCAGGGGAAATATCAGAAGATAAACGGAGGGGGAAGGGAGCCTCCATAAACTGGCCATCAGAAAGTGATATAACACCAGAACAAAAAACCAGGACCCTTGGAAATTTGCTTTAGTAAGAGGCACCCCCTTCTGGAAAGGGCACACAGGATGAATAGGGCAGAATTCTAGGTGAATCATTGTGGTCTTGGTCTCAGGATTCCAGGAGACTCAGAAAGAATGGGAGAGCCTGAACCGATAAAGTGTCCAAGCAGTGGAATGGGGAGACTGGTCATGGTTAGCAAGCCCAGAAGGGACTCTCAGCTCCAGTCACCATAAACTGCAAGCTGGGCTGGTAGGGAGACAGCCCTCTGCCTGACCACCCTGAAAAGGACTAAAGGGTACCATTTGACTGTTTGACATCCTAGGGGAAATATAAAATGGCTTGTGCCCACAACAGGGCAACAGCTCTCTGGGCAGTGTGGCCCATGAGAGGGCACTGGGGCAGCACCCAGCCGTGACCTGGGAGCTGTGGAAGAGGGTGCACACACAAACCCACAGTCTCTAGCTATTGCAAAGTCACAAAGGAAAAAGATGCTATTGGGTCCCTGGAACTGCCCTGGGAGAATTACAGCAGGCATGAATAGCACAAGTCTGTGGAGTTTAATACACACAGAAGTGGAGCCAGTTTATTGAAGAAAGGGTGGCGCGAGCCAAGCTACTCATGCTGTTTGACAAGGTCCAAGTATGAGGGACAATCCTGAAAAATCAGGAGACTCCACAGCAGGCTCCTGCTACTTCCTTTCATTTTATTTGCAGCAATCTTTATAATCTATTCTGGGGTTTCACGATAAATGATTTATAAATTTAGTTATGCCTATGCAAGCAATCATAATGAAACTGATTCCAAAAAGGCCGACAATGGGCCAAGAAGTAAAAATACCCAATGTCCTCCAATCTGTAAGGGAGCTGTTGGATCCAGGCCCAGTAAAAATTCCTATTGATGAGATTCCTCAGGCACCTCTGAAACATTAGGATTCTAGGAAAGAAAAATCTCATGACATTCCACAGTACAGGAACCTCCCTATGTTTTATACAAAATAGGAGACCACCTTTGGTATGCCCCTCGAGGCAAGCCCCTGGTGTAGGATAACTTCCTTGCCCCTACTCCTCCCATTCCCTATACTGGAGTTGATAATGAGGACATAAACAAATGGTATAAGATTAAAGGAAAAAAGGGTGCGGGCATCATCTGACAGCCTCTAATAAAGGAGTGATCCTCCGTGGTGTCTATGGAGGAAGGACGAGAGACATAGAAATGGAATAAGTACTTTGATAAGATAGGGTGCACCCATTGTAAGCTGCCTTTGGAGAAAGAATAAACTTTAGATAACCTTTAAGCAAGAGTAAAAGAATGGAAAAACAAGGAAACATTCTAATGAATAAAAAAGGTCCCTCCGAGGCTATCGGGCGGGAGATGCTTGCAACCTGATCCCGTGTCGTGTCTCCTCACTCGCCGACGCCGTCCTTTCCTTCAAGGACCCTTCCCCTGCTGGAGCTGGACTCTGGCAAAAGGGGACCACAACCTTGTGGCTCTGGGCCAAAGATTCCCACCCAGCCATATTTGCTCTGACCCTCTAAAGAGAATTAGAAAGCTTCCAGGAAACAAAAGCCACACAGACGACCAGCTCACATTAATCCCATGCCCCTGATGAGGGGTGGGGCAACTCCACCCAGGCAAAAAAGCCTGAGAAGAGCAGCAGGCCCCTCCCTCAGAAGACGGACTGGAAGAACAAGTGAATGATAAGCTTATTTCTCAAGGACTGTAAACTCCAGTGCCAGGGGAAAATATAGGAAGCTCCAGGTGTTCCCTCATAACTCGTTTATACTTCAGGCTAAACTTTTACATTTCTTTTTTTTTTTTTTACCCTGCTCCCATTTGAATTGATTCTTATTTCCCAATTTATGTTTTTAAGTCGCTTTTTACCTTTTATTTTTTCACATCTACATTTTATAAATTTATGCCACATCCTAGCCCGTTTTTCACTCTATTCGATTTTATCTTTTATATATATATAAGTTCTGATTTCTTTGTAATTTTGGGATATAGTGTCTTCTAACCACAGACCAAAAAATCAATCAGGAACAGGCAGATCACCCTGCTTTGTCCACCCTGAGAGATTGTAATCTCTCTCCCCACTGTTTTCTGTTTTTTGTTTTTTACTCTTTTGGGTCATCTTGACTTTTGTTGTGTATCTGTGGTAGCTTCTGACCACTTTGGATTTTTTCCTAGGGTGCATTTTGCTTGAATCATGGTTGATATTTTGGACTCTGTTCATTTGCTCAACCATCTCTCAACAGAATGACTAAGAGGAGGAACTCTCAACAGAGAAAAGAACCAGAGACAATGTCCTCTGCCACAGAAATAATAGATATGGATATAAGCAAGATGTCAGAGATAGAATTCAGGAGAGCAATCACAAAGTTAATAGCTAAGCTTGCAAAAAGCATTAGTGACAATATAGAATCTCTAAGGGCAGAAATGAGATCTAGTCAGACTGAACTAAAAAAAAAAGCTATGAATGAGACGCAGTCTAAACTGGATACTCTAACTGTCAAGGTAAATGAGGCAGAAGAGAGAATCAGTGATCTAAAAAACAAGTTGATAGAAAGGAAGGAAGCAGAGGAAAATGGATAGGCAGCTTGTAGCACATGAAAAAAGGATTGGAGAGATTAATGATAACATGAAATATCCCATTATCAGAATTATTGGGATCCCCAAGGGGGTGGAGAAAGAGAGGACTAGAAGGTATATTTGAGCAAATCATAGCTGATAACTTCCCTAATCTGGGGAAAGAAATAAGCATTCATGTCCAAGAAGCAGAGAGGACCCCTCCCAAAATCAATAAAAATAGATCAACACCTGGACATATAATAGTGAAGCTTGCAAATCTTAGAGCAAAGGAAGCTACCTGAGCAGCTAGTGGGAAGAGATTCATTACGTACTGAAGAAGGAACATCAGAATCACATCAGACCTGTCCATAGAGACCTGGCAAACCAGAAAGGGCTGGCAAGACATATTCAGGTTACTAAATGAGGAGAACATGATTCCAAGAATATTTTATCCAACAAGACTGTCATTCAGAACAGATGGAGAGATAAAGAGCTTCCAGGACAGCCAGAAACTGAAAAAATATGTGACCAGTGTGCCAGACCTATAAGAAATATTAAGGGGGATTCTATAAATGAAGAGAGACCTCAAGAGTAATACAGACCAGAAATTAACAGAGACAATCTATAGAAACAGGGACTTTACAGGCAATACAATGGCACTGAATTCAAATCGTTCAATAGTTATTCTCAATGTGAATGGGCTGAATGCTCCTATCAAAAGACACAGGGTTTGAGATTGGATAAAAAAGCAGGACCCATCCACATGTTGTCTGCAAGAGACTCATTCTGAACCTACAGAACCTTCCAGATTGAAAGTGAGGGGTTGGAGAACAATTTACTATGCCAACGGACCTCAAAAGAAAGCTGGGGTAACAATCTTCATATCAGACAAATAAGATTTTAAACCAAAGACTGTAGTAAAAGATGTAGAGGGACAGTATATCATACTTAAAGGGTCTATCCAACAAGAAGATCTAACAATTGTAAATATCTATGACCCCAACACGGAAGCAGCCAATTACATAAACCAACTAATAACCAAAATAAAGAAACCTATAGATAATAATACATTAATAGTAGGAGACTTCAACACTCCATTCACAGCAATGGATAGATCATCTAAACCGAAGATCAACAAAGAAATAAGAGCTTTGAATGACACATTGGACCAGATGGACTTTGTAGATATATACAGAATGTTCCATCCTAAAACAACAAAACATTCATTCTTCTCAAGTGCACATGGAACTTTCTCCAGAATAAACCACATACTGGGTCCACAAATCAGGTCTCCACTGATACCAAATGATTGAGATTATTCCCTGCATATTTTCAGACCACAATGCTTTGAAACTGGAATTCAAACACAAGAAAAAATTTGTAAGGAACTGAAACACTTGGAAGTTAAAGAGTGTCCTGCTAAAGAATGAATGGGTCAACCAGGAAATTAACTTAAACAATTCATGCAAACCAATGAAAATGAATACACATTGGTTCAAAACATACAGGATACTGCAAAGGCGGTCCATAGAGGGAAGTACATAGCCATCCTAGCCTCTCTCAAAAAATTAGAAAAATTCCAAATGCACAAGCTAACCTTGCACCTAAAGGACCTGGAGAAAGAAGAGAAAATAAAGCCTAAACTAAGCAGGAGAAGAGAAATAATAAAAATTACAGCAGAAATTGATGAAATAGAAGCTAGAAGAACAGCAGTACAGATCAATGAAACTAGAAGCTGTTTCCTTGAAAGAATTAATAAGATCAATCAACCTCTGTCCAGACTTATCCAAGAGAAAAGAGAAAGGACTCAAAGTAATAAAATCATGAATGAAAGGGGATAAATCATGACTAATACCAAGGAAATAGAGAGAATCATTAGAACCAGTTACCAGCAGCTATATGTCAACAAATTAAGCAATCTGGAAGAAATGGATGCCTTCCTAGAAACTTATAAACTACCAAGACTGAACCAGGAAGAGGTAGAAAACCTGAAGAGACCAATAACCAGCAAGGAAATTGAAACAGTCATCAAAAACCTCCCAGGAAACGAGAGTACAGGGCCAGATGGCTTCCAGGGGAATTCTACCAAACATTTCAGGAAGAAATCATACCTATGCTACTGAAGGTGTTCCAAAAATATAGAAATTCTTCATTCTATGAAACCAACGTTACCCTGATCCCAAAACTAGGCAAAGACCCCGTCCAAAAGGAGAATTAGAGACTAATATCCCTGATGAACATGGATGCCAAAAGACTCAACAAGATCCTAGCCAATAGGATCCTACAGTCCACTACAAGGATGATTCACCATGACCAGGTGGGATTTATTCCTAGGATGCAAGGGTGGTTCAACATTTGGAAATCAATCAACATGATAGGGCACATTAATAAAAGAAAAGATAAGAACCATATGACCCTCTCAACTGATGCAGAAAATGCATTTGACAAAATACAGCATCATTTCCTGCTTAACTCTTCAAAGTATAGGGACAGAGGGAACATACCTCAATATCATGAAAGCCATCTATGAAAAGCCCACAGCAAACATCATTCTCAATGGGGAAAAGCTCGGAACATGATGAGGATGCCACTCTCACCATTATTGTTCAACATAGTACTAGAGGTCCTAGCCTCAGCAACCAGACAACAACAACAACAACAACAAAAGAAATAAAAGGCATTCAAATTGGCAAACAAGAAGTCAAACTCTCTTTGCAGATGATATGATACTTTAGGTAGAAAACCGAAATACTCCACTTCCAAATTACTAGAACTCATACAGCAATTCAGTAATGTGGCAGGATACAAAATCAAATCACAGAAATCAGTTGCATTTCTATACACTAACAATGTAACTGAAGAAAGAAATTAAGGAATCAATTCCATTTACAATAGCACCAAAAACCATAAGATACCTAACAATAAACCTAATCAAGAGGTAAAGGATCTACACTCTAGAAACTATAGAACACTTATGAAAGAAATTGAGGAAGACATAAAGAGATGGAAAAACATTCCATGCTCATGGATCAGAAGGATAAACATTATGAAAACGTCTATGTTCCCCAGAGCAATCTACACTTTCAAAGCCATCCCTATCAAAATGCCATTAGCATTTTTCACAGAGGTGGAACAAATAATCCTAAAATTTGTATGGAACCAGAAAAGATCTTGAATCACCAGGGGAATGTTGAAAAAGAAAAACAAAGCTGGGGGCATCACAATGCCTGGCTTCAAGCTCTATTACAAAACTGTGATCAGCAAGATAACATGGTACTGGCACAAAAACAGACACATAGACCAATGGAACAGAATAGAAACCCCAGAAATTGACCCTCAAGTCTATGGTCAACTAATCTTCAACAAAGCAGGAAAGAACATCCAATGGGGAAAAAAAAGAGTCTCTTCAATAAATGGTGCTAGGAAAATTGGACAGCTATACGCAGAAGAATGAAAATCGAGCATTCTCTAACACCATACACAAAGATAAACTCAAAAGGGATGAAAGACCTCAAGGTGAGATAGGAATCCATCAAAATCCTAGAGGAGAACATAGGCAGTAACCTCTTTGACATCGGCCACAGCAACTTCTTTCAAGAGAGGTCTCTAAAAGCAAGGCAAAGAAAAGCAGAAATTAACTTTTGAGATTTCATCAAGATAAAACGCCTCTGTACAGCAAAGGAAACAGTCAACAAAACTAAGAAGCAACCCACGGAATGGGAGAAGATATTTACAAATGTCTTATCAGACAAAGGGCTAGTATCCAAAATCTATAAAGAACTTATGAACCTCAACATCCAAAAAATAAAAAATCCAGGCAAGAAATGGGCAGAAGACATTAACAGTTATTTCTCCAAAGAAGAGAAACAAATAGCTAACAGATACTTGAAAAAATGCTCGACATCACTCTGCATGAAGGAAATACAAATCAAAACCACAATGAGATACCACCTTACACCAGTTAGAATGGCAAAAGTTAACAAGACAGAAAATAAGAAGTGTTGACGAGGATGCAGAGAATGGGGAACCTTCTTATACTGTTGGTGGGAATGCAAGCTGGTACAGCCACTCTGGGAAACATTATGGAGTTTCCTCAAGACATTAAAAATAAAGCTACCCTAAGACCCAGTAATTGCACCACTAGGTATTTACCCAAAGATACAGAGGTAGTGAAAAGAAGGGGACCTGCACCCCGATGTTCATAGCAGCAATGTCCACAATAGCCAAACTGTGGAAGGAGCCGAGATGCCCTTCAACAGATGAATGGATAAAGAAGATGTGGTCCATATGTACAGTGGGGTATTACTCAGCCATCAGAAAGGATGAATACCCACAATTTGCATCAACATGGATGGAACTGGAGGGGATTATGCTAAGTGAAATAAGTCAAGCAGAGAAAGACAATTAGCATATGGTTTCATTCATATGTGGAACATAAGGAATAGTGTGGAGGACCACAGGGGAAAGGACCACTCAATGTGAAGGGGAAGAAATCAGAGAGGGAGACAAACCATGAGAGACTCTGGACTCTGGGAACAAACAGAGGTTTACAGAAGGGAGGGGGGTCAGGGGTTGGGGTAGCTGGCTGATGGGTATTAAGGGGATATGTGATGTGATGAGCACTGGGTGTTATACACAACTGATAACTCTTTGAACACTACATCTGAAACTAATGATGTACTTTATGGTGGCTTATTGAATTTAAAGAAAAATATTTTTAAAAAGCAAAAAAAAAAAAAACAATTACTAAAAGTTTGTGTAATCTAGTTTCTGATGGACCTAGGGCTTAGCAGGGAGATTCTGTCTTGTATTCAGTCCTGTTTGATGCTTACTGTGTTCCCCAGTGTCTTTGTGATTGCAAAACACATTGATTCTGGAGCCAGACCACCTTGGTTTGAAAGTCTGCTCTTCTCACCAACTTTTTGCAGCCCTCTGCTCTTTGCCAAACCTGCATGTTCCTCGGCTCAATCACTTTGTAGGTTTCTAGTGAAGATTAGATAAATTTATTCATGCAAAGTGTTTAAAAAACACTCATGGCACTGATGAGTGCTGAATAAATCTGAAGGATTATTAAAATATTTTAAAAAATAACACAGCATTCCAAACCTGCAAACACCTCACCCCCTTCCTCCATCCCTCATGTGTGCCCAGTGGGCTGGCTTGTAACTATTTTGCATTTTCCTTGCGTTTCATGTTCTGTGTCACTTTACAGGTGACCCTGCCACCAACCCAGTACTTCCTTCTTCACCCTGAACCCTGCATGGGCACAGCTCCACTCCACAGGAGCCAGTGTGGACTGTGTGGCCTGTGTGCTGCAGCATGTGACTGAGTACAAAGCCCAGCCTGTCCAGCTAACCAACCCGGGTGGTGCTTATGCATCCAAGTGTTCACATCAGTCAGTGTTCTCACCTGCACTATTACTGGTTCCTAAGTTACTGGACTTTGAGACAAGGAAATCTGCATTTAGCCCAAAGCCAGTTACATATTAATAGAAGCACCAATAATTAAGTCTCCTTCCAACCACATACATGTTTCCAAACGTCTTGAGAACTTGGTGGATCTTACTTACCCATTTCATGATCTTCTCATACCCTTAATTCCTTTCTAAGGAATTAGATACAGCATCCAGCATCTCTGGATACAGCATCCCCATTCTTTCTGATAACTCCCACAACCCAGCATCACCTCGAGAAGTGGTGCCATATCACATTCAGGGCCCAGGACTTGTGCATGCACATGGATAACCTTTCCCTCCACCCCACTCACATCCCACTGCCCTAATTTACATCCTCTGCTCCTAACAAAGTTGGCAAAGGCATGGCCAGGGCTGTAGTGGGGGTCTCGGCACATCTGGTTTGAAGGTCAGAGTTAATGTGATGCCTGTGGTGACCTCAGCTGTGTGGCAGCACCTCTGTTTTGCAGCAGACCCCACCCACCCAAGAGGTTCCATGCTCACCTTCCAGCCTGAGAAGCATTTACAGTGGTGGACTCTCAGCTGCTGAATTTTCTAAAATCTCCAAGCTGGTTTTTTCATATCTTATTTTTTTTCTCCATGACAAGTTTGATTATTCTGTAAGAATTATTTTCCATCCAGAGCACCTGGGTGGCTCAGTCGTTAAGCATCTGCCTTCAGCTCAGGTCATGATCCCAGAGTCCTGGGATAGAGCCCCACATCGGACTCCCTATCAGCGGGAAGCCTGCTTCTCCCTCTCCCGCTCCCCCTGCTTGTGTTCCCTCTCTCACTGTGTCTCTCTCTGTCAAATAAATAAATAAAATCCTTAAAAAAAAAAAAGAATTATTTTCCATCCATGACCCTACTACTCTAATTGAAACGGCTCCAAGTGATTAAGAAATAGTCTAACAAGGGGCGCCTGGTGGTTCAGTCGTTAAGCATCTGCCTTCGACTCAGGTCATGATCCCAGGGTCCTGAGATCAAGTCCCACATCAGGCTGCCTGCTCGGCGGGAAGCCTGCTTCTCCTTCTCCCACTCCCCCTGCTTGTGTCCCCTGTCTCGCTGTCTCTCTGTGTCAAATAAATGGATAAAATCTTAAAAAAGAAAGAAAGAAGAAAGGAAAAAAGAAAGAAAGAAGAAAGAAAGAAAGAAAAAAAAAAAAGAAGAAATAGTCTAACGAGCATAAAGTTGAGGTTCTCCACCATTTTGACGTAATTTATCTCTTCCACGGCATGCCCTTATTCATCCTAGGTTTGGTTAATATTTAAATACCCAGTAGTTTCTGACTATTTTTTCCTTTTACTAAGCTTATAAACTTGCACCATATCTACTTTTCAAAGTCTAACTTAAAGTTTATCTGAACTGCTGAGTCATCTTTCATGTGCAAATCAATGAATGTGTGAGTAAAGGCTCTTCCAAGGAATTCAAGTACTCTGTGAAAGCTATGGGAGAGAGGATAATAGGCAATGCCAAGAAATGCCCTGGGGAGGATAAAAAGGACCAATCACAAAAGGACTCCTATGTCCTGTTAAGGAGGTTGGGCTTGCCCATGAACTCTAGCAGCACACCTTTTATTGTGTATTAGATCACAGACTCCAGAGTCAGACCAACTGTTAAAGGATTTGTGTCCCTTTAGTGCCTGGGTTCTTGGTCACAGCCCTTTGAAGAATGAAGAGGTAGACAAGTCAAAGAGTGGAGGGCAGCAAAGCAAAATTTATTGCACAAGAATACAAAGCTCCTGGAGAGGGAGCCGAAATAGGTTGCCCAGAGTTTCTAAGTTTAGGGGTTTTTATGAGCTCTTTTGCAGAACTGTCTTAAGCAATCAGAGTGTGCTGAGTCATGCCAGTCAGGGCTTTGCTCATGTAGCTGTCTACCTATTAGGTTAATATCCATATGCTAATGGTCTTCTTTTGCTGACATCTGGGGGCTTAAGTCTTAACTGCCCCTTGCCTGTGATAGTGACAAATGCTTTGTGGTTACTTGTCTTATTTTAGGACGTTTTGCAGAAGTCATTTCTGCCAAGGCTGCAAAGCAGAATGTCAGTGTGGTCTGTTTAAGCTGCAGAACAAGATGTCTATGCTATTTTATTTTAACTGTCCTGACTCCATATTTTCTTGTTGGGGACCCTGGCCCTGACTCCCTTACTGTCCAACTAACTCCTAACACAACCTAGGTTCCAGGTCCTGTGGAAAGTTATTTATCTTCCAAAAGATACACTTTCCACATGTTTCATGAGTGGAACAATAATGCCAGCTTCACAGAGTGGTGAGCAATAAGAGAAATGATGCATGTAATGTGCTTGGTAGGGAGCCTGGTACCCAGCAAAGCTCCATCCATGTTTACATGTTGATTTGATAACAATGAGACAAGTCCTTGGGCATGATTAAGACAGAAGGGCCATAGCTTCATGCCCTCATCCTTCTTGCCCTACCATGTACTGGCTCTCCCCCCCGACTCTTGGGCTACATCTTCAGAATGCCCCCATAATCTTTCTGGCCATTTTCAAGGGGTAAAAATGTCCATGCTTAGTAATAAAATATTCTCGTATCAACTACTAAAGTGTCCACTGTCAGGTAACACTTCATTCACAGTTAAAGGAGAAGGTAGACAGCAAAGTTTACTCCATAGCTAAACACTGCTTCATTCAGTTTCTCACATTTATGTATTTTTAGGAAATTTTATTATTAATCCATTCATTCTCTTCACTGAACAGCCACATCTACTACATTCTCCAACTGGGTGTTAATTCCAGGCCAGAACATTTGATTTCCCCTGAAAGATCTCCCAGAGTCATCTTTTCCCTCTGCCTGCACTGCTAGCTTGTCAGGCAGGGGTGGTGCCACCAGTCAGGCTGTGATCCTGAGACAGGAGACAGATGGCAGAGCCCCTCATTGAACTTAACAGACATATAACTGAGAAATAAATATTCGTTGTTGTAAGCCATGGACATTTTTTATAAGTAATCTCTACACCCAATGTAGGGCTCAAACTCATGACTCCAAGATCAAGATTCACATGCTCCAAGGACTCAGCCAGCCAGGTGCCCCAAGCTATGGAGATTTTTGCATGTTTTGTGCTGATAGCATAACCTAGCCCCCCAGATAGAGTCACCAAACCAGTGTCAGTCCACATCCTCTGTAGGTAAGCGCCTCCTTATTCAGAAAGCAGAAGTCCTTGCTAACCACTGTTTCTCCTTGACTTTTGAGATCTCGGCTGACACAGAAAGGAAACCCATTTAATAGAATTTTCTGTTATTATGACGATATGGTTTAAATATTGCAGGGTAGAGAAAGTGGAAAGGGTCTGTAGCAGAAAGGGAGAACACAGTAACAATGGTACAGATAAGAGCTGGTGATGTCCTCAACCAGCATTTTTCCACCTTGAGAATATCTGAATCTTTGAGAATGAGTTCCCTGACACAAGCCTGAAAAACCTCATGAACCATATGGTGATTGAGACAAGCAAAGAAAGAGAGGGAAGGAGTCGAGGATAAAGATGGCAGAATCCAGGGCATTTACTGACAGGAAGCAAGAAATCTACAGTGAACCTCAGCTCTCCTCTGGGAAGCTGCTGGAAGGTTATTTCCTTTACGGAAAGAAAACTCAGCCATGAGACTTGCAAAGCTTTCACTGTGCCCTCCTTGTGTTCTCCAGCCTCAGCACACGTGTGGCTAGTCCCTTTTTCCAGGTGACCCTCCAGCTGGGTTCTGCTTTCCACCTTTTCTCACCTTCACAAGGAACTACATTCTTCAGTCTTATTATTGCCTTCTATCTTTTATCTTTCAACTTTTGCTGTTTGTGGCTCTTTGCTCTGATAATACAAAAATACTCAGGTCTCTGAAATGTTTGAACATGTGTGTACCTTTATTCTTTACTTCCCTGTAGTCACTCCTCTGTGTTTCCCTTTCAGGCACAAACTTCTCAAAAGACTACATTTCTTGGTATCTACTTCTTCAGGAGACAGTCATCACCAGAACTGTGTCCCTCCTTCATTAAACTGCAGCTGCCTAGAGTCAAAAGCTTTCCTGCTTCTGCTTCTGATGCATTGTTTTCCTCTGTAGATACTAGAATTAAATTTGCACAGAATCGCATGTCCTATCCCACAATCCATATTGCAAACTGACATTAATAACGTCAAGGACACTCTTCATTTCGTTGTAATAATCATTTTATTATTTTCCCTTGTTCTTTTTTAAACTTTTTCATTTCTATCTTTATTTAACACTATGTTCTACCTACAGCTTTCCGCTCAGATGGATTTACATATATCCTTGTATACGAGTTTTTCCTTGAGAGAAAATACACAAGGTCGCTATTTATTTATTTGTTTTTTGCCCAAACCATAATGACCAAACATTACACATAGATTGGATAATTTGGATATGTTTGGTAAATTCAAAAATTTGCTCTTGGGGATACATTAATTAAGGAATTTAATTTTGATCAATTGGTGTAATTTTTTTTTCCTTTTTAAATCCTTGCCAGCATTTGGTGTTGTTAGTGGTCCAGATTTTGACCATTCTAATAGGTGTGCGGTGGTATGTCACCGTTGTTTTAGTTTGCGTTTCCCTGATGGCACATGATGTTGAGCATGTTTTCATGTGCTTAGTTTCTATGTGTATCTCTTCTATGGTTAGGTATCTGCCAGGTCATTGGTCTATGTTTTAATCAGGTTGTTCCTTTTCTTATATTGGTGAGTTTTAAGAGTTCTTTGTGTATTTTGTATACCAGTCCTTTATCAGGTGTGTCTTTTGCAAATATTTTTCCCTGTCTATGGCTTGTTTTCTCATTCTCTTGGCAGTACCTTTTAGAGACAGAGCTTTTAACCTGAGTGAAGATCATTTTATCAATTATTTCTTTCATGGATTGTGCCTTTGGTCCTGTATCTAAAAAGGCATCACCATACCTAAGGTCATCTAGATTTTCTCCTATGTTACCTTCTAGGAGTTACATAGTTTCACTTTTTACATTTAGGTCTTTGATCTGTTTTGAGTTAATTTTTTGTGAAAGGCATAAGGCCTGAGTCAAGATTCATCATTTTGCATGTGATATCTTGTTGTTCCGGCATCATTTATTTTAAAGGAAAGGAAAAGATTGAGTAATTAAGACATCATTCTTGCGATGAGATTGTGAAGGTATAATTTTTTTCCCTTCATGACTACATCTTGAATTATCCAGAAACAGTGTTTGTGGATGAGGTGAGATAGCGGTCAGATTTTACCTTTTCCATGTGAGCAAACAATTACTGTAGTATCATCAATAGAAGGTATATCTTTCCCATGGATCTGCAACGCCAAGTTGATCTTAAATGAGGGGTCCATACGTATGTTGGTCTTATTTTAGGCTCTCTATTCTACACCCATTTATGCATCTCTCCTTGTGCAAATATTGAATAAGGAAAGGTATAGGACAGGAGAAATAGGGGGCCCCTGGCTGCGTTCTGAAACTCTCCCTGGCAGGTAGAAGCACTAAGACAAAGTCAACAAGACATAGGGAAACAGACCACCTAGCCTCAGACAGTCAGGAGTGTTTTTCCTTGGTGGCTACAGTGTATCACAGAAAATGACCTGACCTCAAAGAATTAAGTCATGAAGGGTGTTATCAATAGTCCTTGCTCAAACCAAGATGGCATAAGAATCTCTAGGCCACAAGCTTCCCAGTCGGTTCTCAATAAAACACTGGCCACTAAAAGCCCTCCATGGCAACCCATTCCAGACCCCTCTCACTCTAGAGAGCTTCTTCTTTCCTTTCTGCTCTTTCCTCCACTCAATAAACTTTCACTTCACTTCGCCCTTTTGTGTCCCAGAGATTCATTCTTCAACTCCATGAGACAAGAACCCAAAAATCCTGTAACAATATCACGCTTTCTTATAAAATAAAGCTTTGTTATTGTATCTTGATAAGCAACAGAGCAGGTCTTCAAATGTTCTACTTTCTCTTCAAGAGTATCTTCATATTTATTGGTGCCTTACATTTCTATATACATTTTAGAATAATCTTATTAATTTCCACACAAAAAACTTATTGGGAATTTTGATAAGTTTGCATTAAATATAGGGATCAAAGCTGGAATTAACATTACTAAAATTTCAAATCATTTAAGCCATGAATAATTATAATCTCCCAATTATTTGTTATTTTATATTGTTCTCAATAATGTTTTACAAGCTTTTTTATAGATGTCCTACTCATCTTTCTTAATATTTAGTCCTATTACTTTGTTTATTGATGATATTATACATTGTATCTTTATAAGATTATATTTTCTGACTTTTGCTGGTATATACAAGTAAAATTGAATTTGTCACACTTCCTTTCTAAACATTTTAATGTTAATTTCTATTTTGATTCCCTTGGATTTTCTATGTACATAATCATATTATCTGTAATAATGGCAGTTTTATTTCTGTGCCAATCTAGTGCCTTTTTCCTTATCTTAACTTACTACATTGGTATAATATCTAGAATAATGTTTATAGTATGAAAGTGGTGATAGAATGTGTCTTTGTCTTTTCCACAAGTTTAAATTTCATTTTTTCACTTTCATGAGGCCCCTTTTATTTTTTTATCATGTTAGTCACCATACAGTACATCATTAGTTTTTGATGTAGTGTTCCAAATTTCAATTTTTCAATTTTTCAATATAATATGTAATATTTGCTGAAGAATTTTTTAGGTTCTGTTTAATTAATAGATTAGAGTCTATTTCTAGTTTTCTAAATAATTTTATTAATTTTTTTGTTTTATAAAACCCTTTATTTTGGATCTAATATTATGGTGAATTATATTAATAATATAATAATTGGGAGTGCATTTTTAGAAATAGAAAAAATATGTATAAACTAGTTTGTTCCTTAGGGGCCTTTTTATAGTCTCATTATAGTATCATTTCCTTTTGCTCTTTTGAGATATCACTCTGCCCATCTGCTTTCATTGTTTTTGGATGCCCAGATATCCCACCTGACCCTCCTTTTGACTGTCTTTCCTTCCCACCAAGTACAATTTTTTACATAATATGTTACATGAACTTAAAATATTAATCATTGAGAATAACATAATATATTTTACTTCCATGATTCATTTTCACAACAAATAATAAAACAATTTCAAGATATGCAGTTAAGATGAAGGAAGAATTTTGAAACCTGAGTGATTTTTACTGATGACATGTGGAAAGTGCCTATTTGTCTTAAACATGATATACAGTTATGGTCTTTGGAAATATGCTTGTATCAGTAAATGTATTGTAAACTTTTTCATTTATAACCGTTTGGACTTCCAAAAAACGCCATTACAAGTCTTGGCCTCTTTAATCTTCTAGAAGGTAAAACTTCTGTGTGGGTTGGAAATACATTGAGGTAGCACCTTTCATGCCACCGACTAACCTCCTTTCCCTGATCCTCATTCCCCCTCATTCAGATTCAGCTACGTCCTCATCCACATGCAAGCCCAGAAACTGACTCTCATCATCAACACTACACACCAAAAAAGGCAAGATTGTTTTTTAAATTTGAACATAAACTAATTTATTTATGTATTTATTTATTTATTTATTTTGAGTATAGTTGACACATGATGTTACATCGGTTTCAGGTGTGCAACAAGTGATCCAGCAAGTTTATAACTTATGCTGTGCTCACCGCATGTGTAGCTACCATCTGTCCAGATTCATCACTGTTACAATATCACTGTGTGTTTTAGATGGAAATACCATATGATTTCACTCATATGTGGAATTTAAGAAACAAAACAAACAAGCAAAGGTAAAAAGGAGAGAGACAAACCCAGAAACAGACTCTGAACTCCAGAGAACACACTGAGGGTCACCAGAGGGGAGGTGGGTGGGGGATGGGGGAAATAGGTGATGGGGATGAAGGAGTGCACTTGTAGTAATGAGCAGTGGGTGATGTATGGAAGTGATGAATCACTATGTTGTACACATGAAACTGATATTACACTGTACTCTAACTAGAATTTAAATAAAAACTTGGAAGAGAAAAAGAATAAATGCATCACATGAATTTACATCCTTATAAGTTGGTGGACTAAATGAGTTAACTAATCTGTAAAGGAAATGTTTTTGAAATTATGTGTGCATAATGATTAAACATTTTAGATATAAATGTTAATATTATTACTTTTAATTGCCAAATGTTTGCCATTTTATAGGAAAAAGAACCTCTATAATCTCCAGAAGCTATCTGTCATTTATATAACAAAAATCCTTGAGGAAAAAACACCCACTTTAAAATTATGGTTGAAGAATTGAAATGGTATTTACATATGTTAAACATCGATGTTACTGTGGTTTCCCCATTTAGTATGAATGATTCGCCATAAGCTGCAGATTGAGTGCATTTTATCCTTCTGAAATTCATTTCTTCCTGATTTATTTTTTTGTGCAATAAATTCTAGCTCAGCTTCTAATACTTATCTTTCAGGAAAACTGCTTTCACAATTAGTCTCCAGGTGCCTCTCTCATCCACGAAGTCCCTCCCCGGCTGCAGCTTCTGAAGGATGCGTCCTGTTTCTTCCCGGGTCACTGTGATTCTCTCCAGCCTTCTCTCCCTCCTTCCTTCTGTTCCACCTTTATTCCTTCTCTTCTCCCCATTTGTTTCATGTGTCTAACAACCATTCCCCAGCTGCTTCTACATTATATTGTTCCCCATCAATATTCTAACAATTCCTGAAAACGACTTTCTTTAAGAATAACTTCCCATTTATCACAAGAAAAGCTTTCATTGTCTTGTGGTGCACAGTGGAGAGATTAGATCAGAGAATTTGGATTTTCCCTCCACAGCTCCCTCTCTGAGCTTGCATGATTTTTATTAAACTCCTTTGTATCTGAGTTTACTCATGAGTAGGACAGGAATGAGCTTTATTCTGTTGGTTAAAGATGAATAGGGAATGGAAGTCTGCAATGCAGGTGCAGATATGGTTGTCCCACAGAGACGCCTTGCCAGCTGCAGACCAGGATAAAGTGCCAGCCTCCTTTTGTTTGGAGATCTTGGTTGATTTAGACGACTGACAGTTTGGGGCCACTTGTTCTTTCCTTCCCACACTTTTAATTCTCATTCCTCTCTTTTCACCAATAAAGAGTAAGTCTATGACACCCTAGACCCCCACCTTGGACCCCAGTAAAAGCAGAATCCAGGCCTGTCTCTCTCTGTCTGTGACCACATTGTGAGGTCCCAGACATACCGTGTGCCCTCCTCAACATATGAGAAATAAAACTTATTCTTTGTTCCAAGCTCCCGGATGGCTATTGCTGAAGGCATTTTCAATCATAAGAATAGCAAGGCCCCATCCAACCACAATATTGGTTATTGATAGGCTGAGACCAGCAAAAAACAGTATGTAAAGAATCTGGTAAGAAGTGATCAATAAATATCAGTTAACACCTTTTCAATCTTGCAACCCTATGATCATAGTCCTCCTCCTACTGGGATCTAGTATACGCTTATACTTTCAATTGTTCCAATACAAATTCTTACTTAGTAATTAGTTGCCCACTTACACTCGTATCTGAATGGAAAAACAATCACCTGAAAATATGGGAAAAATAAGTAAATCTTTTTTGGTCTTTATAGTATGGATAAAAATGTATGGTTTATTTTCTCCACTCCATATTCTCTCCACACTTATTGAAAGTGTGACACACATGTTTTAATGGTGATAACAGAGCTGAGATTGTCAGTGTCAGAAGGCACCTACTCATTGCTTTTGGAATTGCTCTCCACAGGAAGACTGCCCACTACTATTAACTTGGCCAACACTGAATTTAAAGTAGCTAACTTAAAAAATAAAAATATCCTCTCAAATGTTTCCGGATAAAATACAAGCCAAAATGTAGTCTTTGGAAAATGACAGAAACAACATATAATATTCCTATAAAATACATTTCTTTATTTGTGAAATAGTGAGAAACCAAAGTAAGGTCATAATAGATGCAAAATAAAACAAGAGCACAAGTATATTGAATGCCTGTGTGTTTAAGAAATTCATAGGAAAGCATAGACCTCCTGAACACTGAGTAGCACATTGCAGAAAGATATAAAACTGCAAATACATGGAATAAAAGAATTACTTTTCAAGAAAGAATGACCTGGATGAGCTATGGACCAGACAGCATCATCTCTGAATGATGGAAATCGGGTCATTGGCACTCAGTGGTATACATCGGGAATAAACATCATATGGTACCTTACATTTTTATAACTGCATAAATCTTCACTGAATAAAAAGTTGAGAGGCATTTGTCAAGCTTAGCACACATCACCCTATTGTTTTACTCTCATAACCAGCAACCTAAACAAATTTTTTAAAAAAGAGTTCTGATTAAGCACAGTAGGTTGAACAAAAATGTTAATTCCCATTCCTTTCTAAACACCATAAAAATTACCCTAAATAAAAAGTGACATGAATCTATAAGGACAAGGACTCTGGAGAGGGATGGATAACCTGGAAGAGATGAATAAACTTTTGGAAGACAGGAAACGGGGATGGGAGGAAGCCAATGACTTCCAGGGAACAAGACAAAACCCCACTGGTTTCAAAGGCCTGGGAGGTGGGGGAGCAGCTGGTAGGAACGGGCCCCAGAAGCAGGGCAGACCTAGCAGGGATGGGCAGATGCCAGCCCAATGCTCAAGTCAGAACAGTTCAGAGATCTGCCTGAAAGGTGACAGTCCTTCCAGCCCACACAACCAGGACCAGCAAGATGAGAGAAGAGGGAGCCACACAAAGACAGAGTGAACCCAGCAACTGAACAAATTGTTGAAGCTACCAGCATGGGGGCTGAGCATTCACATCTAAAGGCAGATAAATAAAAACGTCACTTGGGTTCTCAAGAGAAATACTGGAATCTAAACCACAATGAGGCAACAGCTTCAAAATGTCAAGAGAAATGGATTTCCTACTCAGAAATCTATGCTCAGACAAAATCTCCAACCCGTGAATACATATGAATATATGAATATTATCAAGGCATGTTCCATCTGGGAGGCTCTCTCTCTTCTTGCTGTTCACTGTCTCAGGAAGCAACCAGAAGGAGGAAGCTAAGAAAGTGAACAGCCCCAGGTGCAGCCAACATGGGTCCCAGTCAGGAAAGGAAGGGAGAGAAGGCTAGTGAGGGACTTCAGAACACACCACCCGAAACTGGCCACCCTGGTGAAGGGTTGTTTTGAGTTAAAGGCACTTGAAAAGCACCCAATACAAGAAACACACTGACCTTCTGCTTCTTGAAAGCCGGAGATGAAGTTCCCATTTGAAAGATGTCTTCCCAACTCAAGAAGGACAGTGACATTCTTGTCATCAAGGAGGAGAGAAGTTGAGAGGAAGAGAATCCCACACAGCTGAGCTTGTTATTACTCCTGTCTTCCTGCAGCTCCCCCCCATGCAGCCTCCGATCCTTCTGTCCCGTTCCCACAATTGTGTCTTTGCTCAGCTGAATGTAATGGTGAGGAGGTTCCACCACCTGAGTCTTCCTTCCCTAGGAGGGCTCCTGTGTCATGCAACACCCGTATTCCATGCATTTGTATGCTTTCCCTTGTTTATCTGTCTTATGCCAATTTAATCCCCACCTAAAAACTTAAGAAAAAAAAGGTAGGAGTCTGCCCCCTTCACCAGGAAGGCTGCAAAGGTAACTGGGAGGAAGGCAGGCATGTGGAGATGCAGCTTGGAGCCTGAGCTCCAGCACAGCCCATCGAGATGAGACAACAGATACCTAATGTGCTCCATTGTTAGGAGATGAAACTTTCAGTGGTGGGGCCTGTATTAATAAAAAGTGCAGAGAAGAATTACACACACATGTAAGACATTTATTATCTCAATGAACAAGGAAAAGCTATGTGAGGAAAGAAATTTGATCACAGGGCACCCTACAGCTCAGCTATGGAAACTACCTTTGTTACTGCTATAATATAAACTCTGAGTTATTAAAAATTAAGATATAATTATACTAGGGGGTTTGAGGAATAGGGGGGTGTGTGTAGGTAAGGAGCAATTAAATATTATGTAAAAGAAAGCTATAGTCTTATCTTCCTTAGTAGGAAGCTAATAGAGAAATATGAAATGGAACATAAATGAGGGAACAGCAGCCTGCATCCATGCCACAGAAAATCCTGTTATCTCCACTCTCAAGCACACCCAGAATTTTACCACTTCTCTTGCTAAGACCCTGCCTGGGTCCCCCTCATCTCTCCCTCGATTACTGCTGTAGAGTCTGTTTGGCCTCATCACGTCCAGGCTTCCAAAGAGTTGTTCTGAGACCCAAGGTAGACTCCTCTGCAGAGGCCTGAATTTCTATTCTGTGCACAGGAAGAGCTTAAGTCCTCACAATGGCCTGCAAAGGCCACGCCTCTCCTGGAGAGCTCATCCCCACTCCCCTCCTGAATCAGTCTGCTCAGCTCTGCTGACCCCCAAGTCATCAGTAAAATTCGCCAGGTGTCCTGCTGCTGGGCAGCCTTAGCTCATCTCTGGAGGGAAAACTGGATCCAGACATGTGCTTGGCTAATTTCTTCCCCTCCATCGAGGATTCAAATCTCAGCTCTGCACAGAGAGCGCTCCTAACACTTCATTCCACCACCTGTTGGTCTCACCCACCTGGTGTTCCCACCTGCTTCATGGTTTCCATCTCACCATCTCTGGACATACTCCATAGCATCTTTATTAGGCTTTAGTATGTATTATCTGCCCCTTTCCCCTAGAATTTTAACTTCTGAGAGACAGGAGCCTTTGTTTTGTTCCTTGATACATCCCAAGTACACGAGAAGATCCTGCCACACAGAAGCACTGAATGAGAACATTCTGGAAATGTTGAGTCAGTTTAGAAATACCCAAGAAAAATGGCAGATAAAAACTAAAGAAACGGAAAATGCTCACCTTATGAGAACAGAGTGGGATTCCATCTACTGCTTTGTTAATCTCTGTAGAACCGTTTGACTTTAAATTAGTTACATATATTACTTCAGGACATAAGTTCAAATTTTAAACTCAATTTTGAAAATAAAGAGATGCATATTACAAAATAAGAAAAATTTGATTAAAGTATTGGTTTATTTAGTTTCAGACTTTAAGCACATTTTTCCATAGTTGTGACCACACTCTATGTATGCCTCTCAGGAGCCCGCTTAGTGGTATTTGTTGCTTTGTCCTCATTATTGTTAAAAATACCAAAAAAATGTAAAAAAAATATAAGACAAGAAATACATACAATAGGGACATTCACGGGGCAAAAAATCTCTCCTCTAGTCCTAACTCTGTCTCTCCATTCCCTATGCCTCCTGGGATACTCTGCACACTTACTTGTGTATGTGGGGTATTTACACATGTGTCATATGTATATTTGTTTGAGGATATATGTGGTAGAAGAATAGATAATGTAGCATTTGTGTTATGTTACAAATATCCTCCTGTACCTTTTTCCCTTTAAATACATATGCAGGAAACCATTTTAATTTTATACCTAGAGCCCTGCTTCATTATTTTTAATGAATGCATAATATTACATTGTAAAGGTGTATTTAACAACTTAGGAACTGGTGGTATGATACTCTGACCCTTTGGTAATGCAAAAATGTTGCAGTGAGGGTCTTGTACATATATCTCTCTCTACAGGCACAGGTGGGAGCATATGTCAGGTGGATGTCTAAAAATGGAATTGCTGTGGGGCAGAGCAAGATGGCAGAGGAGTAGGAGACCTAGATTTCATCTGGTCTCAGGAATTCAGCTGAATAGGGATCAAACCATTCTGAACACCTACGAACTCAACAGGAGATCGAAGAGGAGAGTAGCAACAACTCTCTGAACAGAGAAGCGACCACTTACTGGAAGGTAGGGTGTGTGGAGAAGTGAATCCGAGGCGATATTCGTGAGGATAGACGGCGGGGGAGGGGCCTCCGTCGGCGGCTTCTGGCAAGTGCTAGAGCCGCGGAGCACAAAATCGGACCTTTTAGAAGCCGGCTCCGCTGAGGGACGGCGCTCCAGTGGCTAAGCGGAGGGTGGAACCCTCGCGGGACAGTGGGGTCTCAGGACCCTTGGGGTCACAGAAAGACCGGGGGAGCCTGAGTGCGGCAGAGCTCCCAGGGATCGGAGCGGGGAAGCCGGCTGCAGAGACGGAGCTGAGGCGCGGGCTCTCAGCTCGGGGTGGCCATAAACTGTGATCCGCGGCCCAGTCGGGCCACTTCTCCAGCAGGGACCCAACAAGCGGCAGATCCGGGGAGACTCCGCTTCCTTCCCGGGGAGGAGTGGCGCGGGAACGCACCACAGGGATCTGCTGGGTTTGGAGACTCCACCCGGGGTCGGGTGCCAGAGATACAAACGCTCGGTCACAGGCCAGGTGAGCACGGAGAGCGGCCGGAGACCGGGGACAAGGGAGTGACTGCTTTTCTCTGGGGGCACACTGAGGAGCGGGGCCCCGAGTTCTCAGCTCCTCCGGGTGGAGATTGGGAGGCCACCATTTTTGCCCTGGTCCTCCAAGGCTGTACGGAGAGCTTGCAGGGAACAAAAGCTCCTGAGATCAAACCGCAGCAGCTTGCTTAGCCCGGACCGACAAGGGCGGGGCAATTCAGCCTCCAGCAAAGATATTTGGAAACCACAGCAACAAGCCCCTCCCCCAGAAGATCAGCACGAACAGCCAGCAAGCCAAGACCAAGTTTACTGATCAAGGAGAATGGGAGAACTCCAGCGCTAGGGGAATACTGCACATAGAATTCATGGCTTTTTTTACCATGATTCATTAGTTCATCAAAGTTAATTTTTGTTAACTGTTTTTTTTTCTTTTTCTTTTTCCCTTTTTCAACCAACATCTTATCAATCTCTTTAAAAAAAAAACAAAACATTTTTTATTTTTCATTTTTAGAGTCATATTTTATCCCTTCATAGTAGTTACCCTTATTTTTGGCATATATATATAAGTTGTTCTCTCTTTAAAAATTTGAGATACAGTTTCTTCTAACAGATAGAAATATACCCTAAATCACTAGTGTATGGTTCTGTTCTAATCTCCTGCCTGATCATATTCTCTCCCTTTTTTCTTTTTTTTTTTTTAAATCTTCTTTCTTTTTTCAAACAACTTCTTATCTTATCAAGTCCTTTTATAAAATCTTTTATAATTTTCAGCTTTACAGTCATCTTCTATCCCTTCATTGTATCAACCCTTATTTTGTACATATATGTCTCTTCCTTTAAAATTTTAGGAGGCACTTTTTCCTAACAGACCAAAATACGCCCAAAATCTAGTGTGTGGCACTGATCTATGCACTACCCTGATCATATTTGATCACATTCTGCTTTTTTTGTATTGTTCTGTCTTTGTTTTTATCTCTTTCTTTCTTTTTCTCTTTCTTTTTTCTTTCTTTCCCTTTCTTTTCCCCTGGTTTCAGGTCTTTTCTGATTTGTATACAGTATATTTGCGGGGGACGTTGTAAACCTGTTAGCATTTTGTTCTCTCATTCATCCATTCTCCTCTGGACAAAATGACAAGATGAAAAAAATCACCTCAGCAAAAAGAACAAGAGGTAGTACCGTCAGCCAGGGACCTACTCAATACGGACATTAGGACGATGTCGGACCTAGAGTTCACAATCATGACGTTAAAGATACTAGCTGGGCTTGAAAAAAGCGTGGAAGTTATTAGAGAAACCCTTTCTGGAGAAATAAAAGAACTAAAATCTAACCAAGTCGAAATCAAAAAGGCTATTGATGAGGTGCAATCAAAAATGGGGGCACTAACAGCTAGGATAAATGAGGCAGAAGAGAGAATCAGTGATATAGAAGACCAAATGATGGAAAGTAAAGAGGCTGAGAAAAAGAGGGAGAAACAACTACAGGATCACGAGGGCAGAATTCGAGAGATAAGGGATACGATAAAACGAAACAACATTAGAATAATTGGGATCCCAGAAGAAGAAGAAAGAGAGGGGCAGAAGGTATATTGGAGCAAATAATAGCAGAGAACTTCCCTAATGTGAGGAAGGAAACAGGCATCAAAATCCAGGAGGCACAGAGAACCCCTCTCAAAATCAATAAAAATAGGTCAACACCCCGACATCTAATAGTAAAACTTACGAGTCTCAGAGACAAAGAGAAAATCCTGAAAGCAGCTTGGGAGAAGAGATATGTAACCTAAAATGGTAGAAACATTAGATTGGCAACAGACCTATCCACAGAGACCTGGCAGGCCAGAAAGGACTGGCAAGATATCTTCAGAGCACTAAACGAGAAAAATATGCAGCCAAGAATACTATATCCAGCTAGCCTGTCATTGAAAATAGAAGGAGAGATAAAAAGCTTCCAGAACAAACAAAAACTAAAGGAATTTGCAAACACGAAACCAGCCCTCCAAGAAATATTGAAAGGGGTCCTCTAAGCAAAGAGAGAGCCTAGAAGCAGCAAAGATCAGAAAGGAACACAGACAACATACAGTAACAGTCACCTTACAGGCAATACAATGGCACTAAATTCATACCTTTCAATAGTTACCCTGAATGTAAATGGGCTGAATGCCCCAATCAAAAGACACAGGCTATCAGATTGGATTAAAAAACAAGACCCATCCATATGCTGTCTGCAAGAGACTCATTTTAGACCCAAAGACACCCCCAGATTGAAAGTGAGGGGGTGGAAAACCATTTACCATGCTAATGGACACCAAAAGAAAGCTGGGGTGGCAATCCTTATATCAGACAAACTAGATTTTAAAACAAAGACTGTAATAAGAGATGAGGAAGGACAATATATCCAACTTAAAGGGTCTATCCAACAAGAAGATCTAACAATTGTAAATATCTAGGCCCCTAACATGGGAGCAGCCAATTATATAAGGCAATTAATAACAAAAGCAAAGAAACACATTGACAACAATACAATAATAGTGGGGGACTTTAACACCCCCCTGACTGAAAAGGACAGATCATCTAAGCAAAAGATCAACAAGGAAATAGGGACTTTAAATGACACACTGGACCAAATGGACTTCACAGACATATTCAGAACATTCTGTCCCAAAGCAACGGAATACACATTCTTCTCTAGTGCCCATGGAACATTCTCCAGAATTGATCACATCCTAGTTCACAAATCAGGTCTCAACCGGTACCAAAAGATTGGGATCATTCCCTGCTATTTTTCAGACCACAATGCTTTGAAACTAGAACTCAATCACAAGAGGAAAGTCGGAAAGAACTCAAATACATGGAGGCTAAAGAGCATCCTACTAAAGAATGAATGGGTCAACCAGGAAATTAAAGAAGAATTTAAAAAATTCATGGAAACCAATGAAAATGAAAACACAACTGTCCAAAATCTTTGGGATACAGCAAAGGCCATCCTGAGAGGAAAGTATATAGCAATACAAGCCTTTCTCAAGAAACAAGAAAGGTCTCAAATACACAAATTAACCCTACACCTAAAGGAGCTGGAAAAAGAACAGCAAATAAAGCCTAAACCCAGCAGGAGAAGAGAAATAATAAAGATCAGAGCAGCAATCAATGAAATAGAAACCAAAAGAACAGTAAAACAGATCAACGAAACTAGGAGCTGGTTCTTTGAAAGAATTAAAGAGATTGATAAACCCCTGGCCAGACTGATCAAAAAGAAAAGAGAAATGACCCAAATCAACAAAATCATGAATGAAAGAGGAGAGATCACAACCAACACCAAAGAAATACAAACAATTATAAGAACATATTATGAGCAACTCTATGCCAGCAAATTAGATAACCTGGAAGAAATGGGTGCATTCCTAGAGATGTATCAACTACCAAAACTGAACCAGGAAGAAATAGAAAACCTGAACAGACCTATAACCACTAAGGAAATTGAAGCAGTCATCAAAAATCTCCCAAGAAACAAAAGCCCAGGGCCAGATGGCTTCCCAGGGGAATTCTATCAGACATTTAAAGAAGAATTAATACCTATTCTCCTGAAACTGTTCCAAAAAATAGAAATGGAAGGGAAACTTCCAAATTCATTTTATGAGGCCACCATTACCTTGATCCCAAAACCAGACAAAGATCCCATCAAAAAGGAGAACTACAGACCAATATCCTTGATGAACATGGATGCAAAAATTCTCACCGAAATACTAGCCAATAGGATCCAACAGTACATTAAAAGGATTATTCACCACGACCAAGTGGGATTTATCCCTGGGCTGCAAGGCTGGTTCAACATCCACAAATCAATCAACGTGATACAATACATTAACAAAAGAAAGAACAAGAATCATATGATCCTCTCAATAGATGCAGAAAAAGCATTTGACAAAGTACAGCATCCTTTCTTGATCAAGACTCTTCAGAGTATAGGGATAGAGGGTACATACCTCAATATCATAAAAGCCATCTACGAAAAACCTACAGCGAATATCATTCTCAATGGGGAAAAGCTGAGAGCTTTTCCCCTAAGGTCAGGAATGCGGCAGGGATGTCCACTCTCACCACTGGTATTCAACATAGTATTAGAAGTCCTAACCACAGCAATCAGACAACAAAAAGAAATCAAAGGCATCCAAATCGGCAAAGAGGAAGTCAAACTCTCACTCTTTGCAGATGATATGACACTTTATGTGGAAAACCCAAAAGACTCCACCCCAAAACTGCTAGAACTCATACAGGAATTCAGTCAAGTAGCAGGCTATAAAATCAACGCACAGGAATCAGTGGCATTCCTATACACCAACAACAAGACAGAAGAGAGACAAATCAAGGAGTCGATCCCATTCACAATTGCACCCAAAACCATAAGATACCTAGGAATAAATTTAACCAAAGAGGCAAAGGATCTGTACTCAGAAAACTATAAAATACTCAGGAAAGAAATTGAAGAAGACACAAAGAAATGGAAAAACGTTCCATGCTCATGGATTGGGAGAACCAACATTGTGAAGATGTCAATGCTACCTAGAGCAATCTACACATTCAGTGCAATCCCCATCAAAATACCATCCACTTTTTTCAAAGAAATGGAACAAATAATCCTAAAATTTGTATGGAACCAGAAGAGACCCCGAATAGCCAGAGGAATCTTGAAAAAGAAAAGCAAAGCTGGCGGCATCACAATTCCGGACTTCCAGCTCTATTACAAAGCTGTCATCACCAAGACAGTATGGTACTGGCACAAAAACAGACACATAGATCAATGGAACAGAATCGAGAGCCCAGAAATGGACCCTCAACTCTATGGTCAGCTCATCTTTGACAAAGCAGGAAAGACTGTCCAATGGAAAACAGACAGTCTCTTCAACAAATGGTGTTGGGAAAATTGGACAGCCACATGCAGAAGAATGAAACTGGACCATTTCCTTACACCACACACAAAAATAGACTCCAAATGGTTGAAAGACCTAAACATGAGACAGGAGTCCATCAAAATCCTAAAGGGGAACACAGGCAGCAACCTCTTCGACCTCAGCCGCAGCAACTTCTTCCTAGAAACATCGCCAAAGGCAAGGGAAGCCAGGGCAAAAATGAACTCTTGGGACTTCATCAAGATAAAAAGCTTTTGCACAGCAAAAGAAACAGTCCACAAAACCAAAAGACAACCGACAGAATGGGAGAAAATATTTGCAAATGACATATCAGATAAAGGGCTAGTATCCAAAATCTATAAAGAACTTATCAAACTCAACACCCAAAGAACAAATAATCCAATCAAGAAATGGGCAGAAGACATGAGCAGACATTTTTCCAAAGAAGACGTCCAAATGGCCAACAGACACATGAAAAAGTGCTCAACATCGCTCGGCATCAGGGAAATCCAAATCAAAACCTCAATGAGTTACCACCTTACACCAGTCAGAATGGCTAGAATTAACAAGTCAGGAAACAACAGATGTTGGCAGGGATGTGGAGAAAGGGGAACCCTCCTACACTGTTGGTGGGAATGCAAGCTGGTGCAGCCACTCTGGAAAACAGTATGGAGGTTCCTCAAACAGTTGAAAATAGAGCTACCATACGATCCAGCAATTGCACTACCGGGTATTTACCACAAAGATAAAAATGTAGGGATCTGAAGGGGTACGTGCACCCCAATGTTTATAGCAGCAATGTCCACAATAGCCAAACCATGGAAAGAGCCAAGATGTCCATCGACAGATGAATGGATAAAGAAGAAGTGGTATATATACACAATGGAATATTATGCAGCCATCAAAAGGAATGAGATCTTGCCATTTGCAACGATGTGGATGGAACTGGAGGGTGTTATGCTGAGTGAAATAAGTCAGTCAGAGAAAGACATGTATCATATGACCTCACTGATATGAGGAATTCTTAATCTCAGGAAACAAACTGAGGGTTGCTGGAGTGGGGGTGGGGTGGGAGGGATGGGGTGGCTGGGTGATAGACATTGGGGGGGGTATGTGCTATGGTGAGCACTGTGAATTGTGCAAGACTGATGAATCACAGATCTGTACCTCTGAAACATATAATGCAATATATGTTAAGAAAAAAAAGACGAAGAAGAAGATAGCAGGAGGGGAAGAATGAAGGGGGTAAATCGGAGGGGGAGACGAACAATGAGGGATGATGGACTCTGAAAAACAAACTGAGGGTTCTAGAGGGGAGGGTCGTGGGGGGATGGGTTAGCCTGGTGATGGGTATTAAAAAGGGCACGTTCTGCGTAGAGCACTGGGTGTTATGCACAAACATGAATCATGGAACACTCCATCAAAACTAATGATGTAATGTATGGTGATTAACATAACAATAAAAAAGATAAAAAGCTTCTGCACAGCAAAGGAAAGAGTCAAGAAAACAAAGAGGCAACCCAGAGAATCAGAGAAGATATTTGCAAATGTTACTACAGACAAAGGGCTGATATCCAAGATCTATAAAGAACTTCTCAAACTCAACACCCAAAAAATAAATAATCCAGTAAAAAAATGGGCGGAATACGTAAACAGACACGTCACAAAAGAAGACATATAAATGGCTAACAGACACATGAAAAAATGTTCATCATCATTAGCCATCATGGAAATTCAAATCATAACCACACTGCGATACCACCTTACACCAGTTAGAATAGCAAAAATCGACAAGGCAAGAAACAACAATTGTTGGAGAGGTTGTGGAGAAAGAGAACCCTCTTACACCTTTGGTGGGAACGCATGTTGGTATAGCCATTTTGGAAAACAGTGTGGAGGTTCTTCAAAAAATTAAAAATAGAGCTATCCTATGACCCAGCAATTGCACTCCAGGGTATTTACCACAAAGACACAGATGTAGTGAAAAGAAGAACCATATGCACCCCAATGTTCATAGCAGCAAATCTGCAATTGCTAAACTGTGGAAGGAGCTGAGATGCCCTTCAACAGATGAATGGATAAAGATGTGGTCCATATATACAATGGAATATTACTCAGCCATCAGAAAGGATGAATACCCAACTTTTGCATCAATATGGATGGGACTGGAGGAGATGATGCTAAGTGAAATAAGTCAAGTAGAGAAAGTCAATTATCGTATGGTTTCACTTATTTGTGGAACATAAAGAATAGCATGGGGAACATTAGGAGAAGGAAGGGAAAGATGAAGGGGGTGGAATGGGAGAGGGAGATGAACCATGAGAGGCTATGGACTCTGAGAAACAAACAGAGTTTTAGAGGGGAGAGGGTGGGGGGATGTGTTGGCCCGGTGATGGGTATTAAGGAGGGCACGTATTGCATGGAGCACTGGGTGTTATACGAAAACAGTGAATCATGGAACACTACATCAAAAACTAATGATGTACTGTATGGTGACTATCATAACATTAAATTAAATTAAATTTAAAAAATAATAAATAAAATTAAGTTAAATTAAAAAGAAAACGCAACTATTCAGAACCCTTGAGATGCCACAAACGCAGTCCAAGAAGGAAGTATATAGTGATACAGGCTGTTCCCAAGAAACAAGAAAAGACTCAAATACATCTAAAGAAGAAAGAATGCCTATTATTCTGAAGCTGTTCCAAAATATAGAAATGGAAGGAAAACTTCCAAACTCATTCTATGAGGCCAGCATCACCTTGATCCCAAAACCAGACAAAGACCCCATCAAAAAGAATTACAGACCAATATCCCTGATGAACATGGAAGCAAAAATTCTCACCAAGATACTAGCTAATAGGATACAAAAGTACATTAAAAAGATGTTTCACTGGGACACCTGGGTGGCTCAGTTGGTTAAGCAGCTGCCTTCGGCCCGGGTCATGATCCTAGGGTCCTGGGATTGAGTCCCACATTGGGCTCCTTGCTCTGTGGGGAACCTGCTTCTCCTTCTCTCTCCCTCTGCTTGTGATCTCTCTGTCAAATAAATAAAATCTTAAAAAAAAAAAGATGTTTTACCACAACCAAGTGGGATTTATTCCTGGGCTGCAAGGGTGGTTCACCATTCATAAATCAATCAATGTCATACACCACATTAATAAAGAAAGGACAAGAACCATATGGTCCTCTCAATGCAGAAAAAGTATTTAACAAAATACAGTATCTTTTCTTGGTAAAAACTCTATCCAGTATAAGAATAGAGGGAACATACCTCAATATCATAAAAGCCATCTATGAAAAGCCCATATTGAATATCATTCTCAATGAGGAAACACTAAGGTCAGGAACAGGACAGAGATGCCCACTCTCACCACTGTTCACCATAGTACTAGAAGTCCTAGCCTCAGCAATCAGACAACAAAAAGAAATAAAAGGCATCCAAATTAGCAAACAAGAAGTCAAACTCTCACTCTTTGCAGAGGACTTGGTACTCTATGTTGAAAACCCAAAAGACTCCACCCAAAAATTGCTAGAACTCATACAGGAATTCAGCAAAATGTCAAGATGTAAAATCAATGCACAGAAGTCAGTTGTGTTTCTATACATTAACAATGAGGCAGAAGAAAGAGAAATCAAGGAATTGATCCCATTTACAATTGCACCAGAAACCATAAGATACCTAGGAATAAACTTAACCAAAGAGGTAAAGGGTCTATACACTAAAAACTACAGAAAACTTATGAAAGAAATTGAGGAAGACACAAAGAAATGAAAAAAAAAAAAAATCCCATGCTCATAGATTGGAAGAACAAATATTGTTGAAATGTATATGCTATTAGAGCAATCTACACATTCAATGCAATCCCTATCAAAATGCCATCAACATTGTTCAGAGCTGGAACAAAAAATCCTAAAATTTGTACAGTACCAGCAAAAACCCTGAATAGCCAAACGAATGTTGAAAAAGAAAATCAAAGCTGATGGCATCAGAATGCCTGACTTTAAGCTATATTACAAAGCTGTGATCATCAAGACAATATGGTACTGGCACAAAAACAGACACATAGATCAATGGAGCAGAATAGAGAGCCCAGAAATGGATCCTCAACTCTATGGTCAACTAATTTTCAACAAAGCAGGAAAAAATATCCAAATGGAAAAAGGACAGTCTTGGGGCGCCTGGGTGGCTTTAGTCTGTTAAGCATCTGCCTTCAGCTCAGGTCATAATCCTGAAGTTCTGGGACAGAACTGCATTAGGCTCCTGTTCACCAGAGAATCTGCTTCTCCCTCTTACCCTCCCCCCTCTTGTGCTCTCCCTCTCTCACTCTATCTCAAATAAATAAATAAAAACTTTTTAAAAAAAGCAAAAGGACAGTCTCTTCAATAAATTATGCTGGGAAAAATGGACAGCCACATGTAGAAGAATGAAACTGAACCATTCTCTTACACCGTACACAAAGATAAACTCAACTTGGATGAAAGACCTAAATGTGAGACTGGAATTCATCCATATCCTAGAGGAGAATATAGGCAGTAACCTCTGAGACCTTGGTGCAGCAACTTCTTGCTAGACACGTCTCCAAAGACAAAGGAAGCAAAAGCAAAAATAAACTATTGGGACTTAAGATAAAATGTTTCTGCACAAAATTAAAAGACAAGATACAAAATGGGAGAAGATTTTTGCAAATGTCTTATCATTTAAAAAGCTAGTATCCAAAATCTATAAAGAATTTATCAAACTCAACACCTAAAAAACAATTATTCCAATCAAGAAATGGGCAGAAGGCATGAATAGACACTTCTACAAAGAAGACATACAATTGACCAACAGACACATGAAAAAATGTTCAACATCACTAGCCATCAGGGAAATACAAATCAAAACCACAATGAGATACCACCTCACACCAGTCAGAATGGCTAAAATTAACAAATAGGAAACAACAGATGTTGGTGAGGATGTGGAGAAAGGGGAACACTCCTACACTGTTGGTGATGCAAGCTGGTGCAGCCACTCTGGAAAACAGTATGGAGGTTCCTCAAGATGTTAAAAATAGAGCGACCCTCTGACCCAGCAATTACACTACTAGGTATTTATCCAAAAAATACAAATATAGTGATTTGAAGGGGCACCTGCACTCCAATGTTCATAGCAACAATGTCTACAATACCTGAAATATGGAAAGAGCCCAGATTTCCATTGACAGATGAGTGGAGTATATATAATGGAATATAATATATAATAATAATACACATATAATGGAATATATAATGATATTACTCAGCCATCAAAAAGAATGAAATGTTGCCTTTGCAAGACCATGGATGGAACTAGAGGGTATTACGCTAAGTGAAATAAGTCAGCCAAAGATAGACATATATCATATGATTTCACTCATATGTGGAATTATTAAACAAAACAGACAAATATAAGGGAGGGGAAGGAAAAATAAAATAAGACAAAATCGGAGAAAAAGACAAACCGTAAAAGACTCTTGACTATAGGAAACAAACTGAGGTTTGCTGGAGGGGAGGTGTGTGGGAGGATGGGTTAACTGGGTGGTGGACATTAAGGAAGCACGTGATGTAATGAGCACTGGGTGTTATACACAACTTATGAATTACTAAACTCTACCTCTGAAACTAATAATTTTTATAAAAGACTTTCTTTCCCTCACACTGTGCCCTTCCCTTCCACTCTCTCTTTCCTTCTGTCTCTTTCTCTCTCTCAAGCAAATAAATAAATCTTTAAGAAATTGAAATAAGGGAAGCCTGGGTGGCTCAGTTGTTAAAGCGTCTGCCTTCGGCTCAGGTCATGATCCCAGCGTCCTGGGATCAAGCCCTGCATCAGGCTCCCTGCTTGGCAGGAAGCCTGCTTCTCCCTCTCCCACTCCCCTTGCTTGTGTTCCATCTCTATCTCTCTCTGTCAAATACATAAATAAAATAAAATAAAATGAAATAAAAAAATAAAATAAAATAAAAAGAAATTGAAATAAAAAATTGCAACAGATCAAGAGATTTAACATGTTTATAATATTTCTTTCTCTTTCATATTATCCATGTTAATTTTCAACATTTTATGCTTTATTAATTGTGTAAAGTCTTAAGCACATGAGTATTCTGTGTTTTATGATGGCAAAAGCCACCATTTTGGTCCCTCTTTAATTCCATTTTTTTCAGGCTTTTTTCTTTGCAAATCTTATACAAAATAAGTGGAATATGAGTTTTCAAATGTGTAGCAACAAAGCTTAACCAGTGTAGGTTACCAAGAGATAGCCTAAAATGACTACTAATCCAGTACTTTTTTCTCCTCAGTTACTAGATTATGCAATCCATCTGCAATAACATGTAAACTATATTTTTTTCTTTTAAGTTGCACACCAATGAAACATGTTAACAAAGTTTATGAAATTTTCTCACATTGACCTATTTTATTAATGACCTTACTAAGTTACAAAAAGAACAATTTTTATCTCTATTCCTATACTTTCAAATCTTTTTCATTAATCTGTATTTACATATGCATGCTAATTAAATAATACCATATTATTGTTCACTGTCATAATATGGGTAATAGAGTCATTCTTTTGTCTATAAGGTATTTTTATTACCTTGTAGTCTTCTTTTGAACTTCTTCATTCACTTCGATAATATTGTGTTTGTCTTTGAAATCATTCAATCATTCAAAATTTGTAGATTAACTTGGGAAAAGTGCTCTTTAACAGTTTCTTTTTAGCAAGAAATATTAAAGGTTTTGTTGTTTGCACTGAAGAAAAATTTGCTTTCTCTTTATGAAAGTAACCTGCAATTTTCAGTAGCCTCACTCTGTGATTTTGCATTTTTGTGGTTGCTATAATCCTGGCTCACTTTCTATTCATGTCAACCATGCACTGCAGATACCAAGCATCTTTGAACACCACCATAGATTCAGGCATAGGACCTGAGTTCTAAGGTTAGACTGTCCAGCCTGAGACCTCATCTTGAAGAAGCAGGCACCATGTGGCTTGTGGTTCAGCTGAGGTTATTGGCCAAACACCCACTGCACTATGGGGAGTGGTGGTGGAGTCTGGAATCTGCCCCAGGACCCACAGGAGCAAAGGTAGTCCAAACCCCTCAGGACCAGCACTGTGCTCTCCCTCACTGCCCAGGACTTCTATCCCCTACACTGGATTATCAGGCCTTTCCAGAGATTCTGTGAGGTAGCTAAGTACAGCCAGAATGGGTTCTGTGTATTGCAACTAAGACATTTGGGAAATATAACTGCAAAGCAGTTGTAGAGAGTAGACTCCTGCTCTCCCACAGAGACCAGGAGACAAGAAAGGTATCTTTCTTGAAGATTACATTTCTGTGGGATGGCTCCCTGGTCTTTGAGAAAAACATTCCTGGGGTACCTCAGTTGGTTAAGTGTCTGACTCTTGCTTTAGTCTTAGGTCATGATCTCAGGGTCTGGGATAAAGCCCCGGGTTGGGCTTTGTGCTCAGCACAGAGAAAGCCAGAGAAAGTGTACCACTTCCAAAATGAGGCAAATACACAAGTTTCCCTCCTTCATACAGGTGAATGCAGATTAAGAAGGGAAACAGGACAAGTGGGTGGCTCTCTGGAGGACTAAATATTTTCATCTAAAAATGAGACTGGATGTTACTTAAAGGGACTGTTTAAATTATCAGTTTAGACTAAGATTAAACTGGGTTTGACATTAGTTAATTTGTATGCCTGCTGAGGGCTCAGCAGAAAACAAGACTGTCTATGGACAAAAAATGATGTTGTGCATTTTTACCTTCTCCAAAGTGTGAAGTTCAATTCTACATACATTCATTACCTGCTTCTGGGGAATAATTTACTTCATGATGGGTTTTGTGCCCAGTTATCTAATTCTACCAGGAGTCTTACATAATGTAATACCCTCCAGCTACCTTGGACATTTAAACTCACTTTGAACTCAGTTCATTATCAAAACCAGTCACCATGAGCCCCACATTCCTGTACACTAAGTCAGCAGTCATGGGTTCAACCAGGATTTCATACTTTCTTCACTCTGTAAAACTCATTTCTCAAAACAAGGCACTGGAGGGGAAAAATGAACGGATAAGACGGACCTCTCTGCTCCCCAGTTCAATATCCCCAACCCTTAACCCAGACCACACATACTGAGTTGTTAATTACCTATTTAAACTCTTCTGGGAGATTTTTAAAAGATTTTATTTTATTTATTTATTTATTTGAGAGCATAAGCAGGGGGAAGGAACAGAAGGAGAGGGAGAAACAGACTCCCCACTGAGCCAGGAGTCCGACATGGGGCCCAACCCCAGGGCTCTGAGAGCATGACCTGAGCTGAAGGCAGACACTTAACTGACTGAGCCACCCAGGTGCCCCAGTAGATTTTTTGACATAGCCTAGATTATAATAAATTTATGTGGTGGGGACAATGAGTTCCAAAAATTCAAAGAGGAAAGGAAAAACAAGAGACAATAATTGGAGCACCTCAAAATTAAATGCAGTTACAAAGAAAAGGGGCACATGGGTGTGGGCAAAATAGGGGAAGGGAATTAAGAGGTACATACTTCTGGTTATAAAATGGTTATAAAATAGGTAAGTCTCAGAGATGGAAATCACAGCATAGGGAACACAGCCAAAGATACTGTAATAACTTTGTGTGGTGATAGTGACTGCGTTTATGATAGTAAGCACTGAGAAATGTATAGAATAATCAAACCACCACAAATCAGGTGTTGTGCACCTGAAACTAATATAAGATTGTATGTCAACTATATGTCATTAAAATTTCTAAAGGTTTTTAATTAAAATTATATATATTTAAGGTATACAACAGGATGATTTGATGTACTTGATTCCTACAATCAAGCTAATATTAATATATTATCTCCTCACATAGTTATCTTTTTTGTGTATGTCACAAAAGCATCTAAAATCTACTCTTTCAGCATATTTCTGGTGTCCAGTACAGTATTATTAAATATAGTCATCATGCCTGTACATTAGATTTCTAGACCTATTTATTTTATTTGCAGTAATTTACATAACTGCAAATTTGGGCTCTTTGATTTATATGTCCCAATTTCCCCCACCTCCTCAGCTTCCTGGTACCACCATTCTACTCACTGCTCTGAATTTGAGTTTGTGGTTTTTTCTTCTTTAGATTCCACATACAAATGAATTCATACAGTATTTGCCTTCCTCTGTTTGATTTATTTCACTTAACATAATGTCCTCCAATTTCATCCATATTGTTGCAAATTGCAGGATTTCCTGCTTTCTCATAGTTGAATAAGATAGAATTAATTTTATGACCTATTAATTTTAGTATTTGCTGATGCCATTAATGGCCAAGGAGAAGTGGGGAACAAATTGGATCTCTAACTGGAATGTCTTAAATTCATTTTTCTGCATGTCCTATTTCAGCTAGCCTGGCTATAGACTGAACACTTAACAAATGAAATCTTGGTGGTCAATAAAAATTGTGTGTGGGGGGGGGGTCTAATCTTTCCTATATTACACTTAAGGAAAGCAAGATTCACATATTTTCCCATTTCCTTCTCTGTCAAGTTCTCAGGTAAGCAGACACATTTACAGCATTTGTTTGCTTCAACATCCTGCCATAGGTCCCCATCAGAACTCCTGCTAGGATGCTTTTACAAAATTGGCTGTTGATACTAGAAACCATGAGTCTGTCTCTAAAAAAAGAATTTCTTTTGTGAGGACTAAAGTTTGGTTTCTTCCAGAGCAGATACTAAGAAGAGAATGTGCATGTAATCTGCTGACTTGGGTGGTAACCCCAGGGAAAATTGTAGGGGGGTGTAAAAGGAAAAGAAAGACCTGGGTGAAGAGTACAATAATGAGCAAGTGACCACTGCAGAGAGGAGGAGCTCACTCCTGCTGCAGGGACTGCAGGTGACAAAGCAGGCATGTCTCAGAGTTAGCACCTGAAGGGACCAGAAAGCTGGGTAAGATACGTATCTATCAACAACTGGAGTCACTGGTAACTTCTGGGTGGTGTGTGGCTTTAATTCTAAGCTCTACAGCAAGCCCAGCAGGTTCCGATGGTGAAAGAAGCTCTCAAAGACACACAGGCTGGAATCCATGACTATATCCATGAAATGTTAAGTGTTGTGGCATTCGGAAAGGGCATAGAGTGCATTTTCCATAGGAAACATGCAGAATGAAAACATCATGACACCACAAAGTTATAAGTAGATGTCAGCTATCTCAGTTTCCCCCACACCTACTAGAAAGCTATCAATCAAGTGAAAATTAGAAAAAGCACAAAATATATATAAAAATATATAAAAGGAGACACAAATACCATGCAGCTCTGCAGCAAATATTTAAAACTGAGTAAGGCAGACACAGCAGAGTGACTGAACTAATCCTTCTGCTGTAAGCAATATGAAATGGGAAACATAAATAGGCCACTCTTTTCAGAATTTGGACAATAAGCAGTACAGGATGTTAATCGTAGAAAGAAAACAGAACAAAACACACAAGGTGGGTGTATCAGGATTCTCCAGGGACATGGAACCAATGGGAGATACATCTCATCTTTGTGTCTTCTCCATACACACACATATATCATCTATATGTACCTACAGACACACATGTATGAGACAGAGACACAGAGAGACAGGAGAGACAGAGATACATGAGAAACAGAGACACAGGGACATAGAGACAGAGACACAGAGAGATGACAGAGATGCTGAGAGAGATCTTAAGGAATTAGCTCATGTGTTTGTGAAGGTCGGCAAGTCTGAAACCTGTAGACGAAGGCTGGCAGGCTAGAGATTCAGCTAAGAGTTGAGTTGAAGTCTGGAGGCTGAATGTTGAAAGTTGAAGCACAATTTCTACGTTGCAGTCAGGCAGGAGGCAGAATTCCTTCTCTTCAATAAACCTCAGTCTGTGCTCTTAAGGCCTTCAACTGATTGAATGAAGCCCACCCACATTATGCAAAGTAGTCTGCTTTACTTAAAGCTAAGTGATTGTAATGTTAATCACATCTTTAAAAATACCCTTCTTGTGACATCTAGACTAGTGTTTGACTAAACAGCTAGTCAACAGAGTCTCAAGTCTGACATGTACAATTAACCATCATAGTGAGCCTCATGGTGACTTGGTTTTCTGCTGAGGCATTCCCTAGGGAACAGTGAAGAAAAGTAGATCTGAAACAGACCACTAAGGTGTCTTGGAGCTTAGGAAGCAGAGACCAGAAATATCAGCAAAGAAATGAGACTCATAAGGCACCTGGGTGATTCAGTCAGTTAAGCAACTGCCTTCAGCTCAGATCATGATCCAGGAATAGAGTCCCACATTGGATTCCTGCTTCAGTGGGAGTCTGCTTCTCCCTCTCCCTCTGCCCCTCCCCCTGCTCATGTTTGCTCTCTCTCTCAAATAAATAAATAAATAAATAAATTTTTAAAAAAGAAATGAGAATCATAAAAAAGAACGGAATTGAAATTCTAGAACTAGAAAGTACATTATCAGAAGTGAAAGATTCATCACCCTATTACCCCCTCTCCCCACCTTCCTCCCCTCTGAAACCCCCAGATTGTTTCAAGGGGTCCATAGTCTCTCATGGTTCATCTCCCTCTCTGATTTCTCCCTCTTTGGATTTCCCTCCCTTCCCCTATGGTCCTCCATGCTATTGCTTATGTTCCACATATGGGTGAAACCATATGATAATCGTCTTTCTCTGTTTGACTTATTTCACTTAGCATAATGCCCTCCAGTTCCATCCATGTCGATACAAATGGTGGGTATTCATCATTTCTGATGGCTGAATAATATTCTATTGTGTATATGTACCACATCTTCTTTATCCATTCTGCTGTGATGAGCACTGGGTGTTGTACTTAACTAGTGAATCGCTGAACACTGCATCAAGGACTAATTATGTACTATATAGTGGCTAACTGAACTTAAAAAAAAAAAGAAAGATTCAGTAGATAGGCTTAACCCATTTAGGTAGATCAATGAACTTGAATACAAATTATTAGAAACCACTGAATTAAGAACAGAGAACAACTTGTAAAATAATAACTCCAAACTGAAAGCAATTCATATATCCATCAACAAAGATGGACAGAGTAGGGTATAGCCATTAAATGGAATACAACGTAGCAATAAAAAAGATTAAAACAATAGACACAACACAATGAATCTCATAGGTGTTAGGCTGAGTGGATGGAGCTATGAGAAGGGTGTCAGTATGGGGCGGGGGGGAAATGATGGTGATGTCCCAGTGTGGGTCCCAGATTTAGCATAGGGGAAGGACAGCATGCAAATTAATGGTGTCCTGGTGTAGGGTGTGGAGCACCCTCATGGGGTTACTTAATAATGACAACCAGCATGTGTCCCATCTCTCTTGTGGGTTCAGGAGGGCATCCCCATGGTGGGGAAAGGCTTCTGGGGTGAGTAGGAGCCAGAAAGGGTGAAGTACGTAGTACAAGGAAAGATTTCAGTTATTTTGTTGATCAGTTACATGATGGAGACATGGCCTTTGGATTACAGCTGTCAACCCCAAATGTAAAAGAACTACCACATGAACAACATGGGATCTTCTGAACGTTGTACTATGTGGGACAATGGTACTCAGTGAGGTTGGTGTTGTCTCCAGGGACATTTGTCTGGAGTTAGGTTTACTTGCCACTACTATTTGGGGGGATGCTCCCAACATCCAGTGGACAGAGACCAAGATACTGCCGAACACCCCACAATGCTGAGAAAAGCCCCCAAACAAAGAATTATCTGGTCCATCTAGGCTCAGTGTGAATGAACCTAGAATGTGTCAATAAGGCTTTTGTTGAGAAATCCTGACATGATGCACTGTGGCTTAAGGAAACCACTCAAGAGAAAGCTGGCCAAATATGTTGGCACAGTTTTATCCTCAAAGTAAGGATACAGCCTAATATGGAAGCAGGAAGTTGTAGATTAACAAGACAATGCTGATCACTCAACATCAGATGTAAAGAAGTGGAAGAACCGTAATGGGAAGGACCGAACACTACATTCACAGAAGAGTATTTATTTACATGACAGGCTGTGTCCATTCCTAACCCCCACCATTTCACCACAACTTTCCTGTTCAAGGCCAATAATCATTCCTTTCTATTTAGCAAAGTTTCATGGTTGAATCTGATTTCTCAATAATAATTGAAATACTTGTTCTTGATGATCCTGAAGTAAGAGTTTGTGGAGGAGTGGTTCAAAGTAGGAACACAGCATGAACTGACCTGTTCTAAGGGGGGGCACACTTCCTCTGTGACACTAGGTGAGATCACTGCCAAGAGACAGCAGTGTAGGAATGAAGGAATTGTGAGTCCTATGATGATTCCTGAGGGGAGTAGGGGCAGCAGGGACCACTGAGCATGAATTTTATTATTTTATAAGGACACCAGAGTGCATGCCTATGGAATTTTCTCTCAATTTTCTAGACTCTATGACAGAAGAGACTGTGGGCTGCTTTGGGTGTTTGTGGAAGCACGGTGGGAAGGTAAGCATGCTGGGGGTCTGGAAGTCAGAGGAAAGGGCCAACGTCTCCTCTCATTGTCCTTTCTGACCCTCTACAATCATGGGTCTTCTCCATGGGGCCAACAATGTGGTCTGGGGGAGCCTGAAGGCTCAGATAAAAGGGAGGTTAAAAAACTGAAGGTATCTACCATTTATATCAACATGGATGGAACTGGAGGGGATTATGCAAAGTGAATAAGTCAAGCAAAGAAAGACAAAAATCATATGGTTTCATTCATATGTGAAACATAAGAAATAGCGCAGAGGATCACAGGGGAAGGGAGGGAAAACTGAATGGGAAGAAATCAGAGGAGTCAAACCATGAGAGACTCTTGACTCTGGGAAACAAACAGGGTTACGGGAGGGGAGGGGATGGGGTAACTGCGTGATGGGTATTAAGGAGGGGCAAGTGTTGTGATGAGCACTGGGTGTTATATGCAAATAATGAATTATGGAAGACTACATCAAAAACCAATGATGTACTGTATGGTGAGTAACATAAAAATAAAAAAAAGGACACACAAAGGAAAGAAATGGAAGGTACCTTTGAGGCAAGAAATGAAAAAGAAGTCATGGGAAAGGCCACTTATATGATTCCACTTTTACAACTATTTATAGGATTACTTTCTCACAAAGGTGAAACTATAGGGACAGAAGCAGATCTGTGGTTACAGAGGCTAGCTGGGGGAGAGGGCTTACTAGGAAGGTATGTGAGATAGGTTGGGGGTGATGGAAATGTTCTATGGCTTGACTATTACTGTGGTTACACCTCATAAAAACGTATATTCAGAGGGTGAAATACTGTGTGTAAAATATACGTTAATAAAAAATTTGGAAAGGAGGAGTGGGAGAAAAGGAACAGGTAATTGTATGAACTTGGCCAAAATCAAGCATGGAGCCATGAGGGAGGGTATGGCTGTGGGTAGAAGTGTGGGTAGAGGTAGGAGGAGGCAAGATGGCAGAGAAGTAGTGGACCCCATTTCAACTGGTCCCCTGAATTTATCTGGATATCTATCAAACCATTTTGAACACCCATGAAATCAGCCTGAGATGTAAGAAATATATCTAGATCTCTACAAGCAGAAAAGCACTGCTTTTTGCAAGGTAGGACGTGTGGAGTTGTCAATCTGCAGGGAGATACTGGAAGATAAACAGAAGGGGTGGGAGCCTCCCTAAGCTGGCTCCTGGAAAGTGATATAACATTGAAGCACAAAATCAGAACCCTGAGAAATCTGCTCTAGAGAGAGACATCCCTCTCTGAAAGTGTCTCTGGAAATGCAAAGGCAGAATTCTAGGTAGGGCATTGTGGTTTCTGGAGCCAACTGGGTGCCTGAACTTGTAGAGTGCCCAAGCAATGGAGCCAGGAAGCAGGTTATGGTCAGCGAGCCCAGGAAGGGACCCTCAGCTCAGATCACATAAACTGTGAGCCAGGCAAGATGATAATTGCTCTTGTCCTGAGCAGCCTGAAAAAATCTGGAACCTGCGCCCATGACGAGGCAAAAACTCACAGAGTGGTAGCGGCCCAGAGAGGACATTAGAGCAGCACCCAGACATGATCCAGGAGCTTCAGGTGTGTCTGCAAGAGCCCATGGCTGCTCATGGTTTTATAATCACAAAGGACAGTGGCACTCCCGAGCCCCTGGGACTACCTCTGAGAGACTTGCTGTGGGTGTGCACCACGGGAGGCTGTGGTTTTGCTGGCACTTACATAAGTGAAGACTCTTTCTCCTGGAGGCTTTGCTAAAGAGGGCAGACTGAATTTTCTGCTCTAGGCCAGAAGTTTCACTGCAGCCATTTTTGCTCTGATCCTCTGAAGAGAAGCGGAAAGCCCCCAGGGAACAAAAGCCACACAGAAGACCGGTTTCCACTGAGCCCATCCATCGGACAGGGGCGGGGCAACTCTGCAGGGTTACCTGAGAAAGAGCAGGCAGGCCCCTCCCCCAGAAGACAGGCTGGAAGAACAAGTGGACGACAACCTTATGGACCCCATAAGACTGTAAATTCCCAACACCAGGGGAAAATGGTATATTGAGCTCCAGGTGTGGCCTCATGACTTGATTATTTTTCAGATAAAATTTTCCTTTCCTTTTTTTTCTTTTTCTTATGCTTTTTCTATGTTTTTCTTTTTACCTTCTCCTCATTTCAACTAGATGTTTATTATATCAACTTATATTTCATAGTCGCTTTTTAACTTACATTTTTCACACCTATAGTTTTTATAGATATATGCTTTATTTTAGTCATTTTTTCACTCTATTCAATATTTTTCACACCTACAGTTTTTATAGATATATGTTTTATTTTAATCATTTTTTCACTCTATTCAATTTTACCTTTATTTATATATGAGTTTTATTTTCTTTGTAATTTTGGGATGTAATGTCCTCTAAAACACAGACCAAAATACACCCAGGAACAACTGAAACACCCTGTTTTATCCACACAAAGATTATAACCCCTCCTTCCACTCCCCCTTTTTTTAATTTTAATTTTCTAATTTTATTCTTGAGTTTCATTTGGCTTTGCTTTTTGATGGTGGCTTTTGACCACTCTGGATTCTGCTAATGTACATCTCTCTTGGGTCGTGGTTTATATTTTGGACTCAGCTCATTCACTCAACCATCGCTTGACAGAATGACTAGGAGGAGGAACTTTCTACAAAGAAAAGAAACAGAGACGATGCCTGTGAGAAAAGAGAAATTAAGGAATCAGATTCCATTTACTATAGTAACCAAAAATTATAAGATACCTAGGAATAAACCTAACCAAAAAGGTAAAGGATCTATACTCTAGAAACTACAGAACATTTACGAAAGAAATGGAAGAAGAACAGAAATGGATTGGAAGAGTAAACATCGTTAAAATGTCTAAACTGCCCAGAGCAATCTAAACTTTCAATGCAATCCCTATCAAAATACCATTGACATTTTTCACAGAGCTGGAACAAATAATCCTAAAATTTGTATGGAACAAAAAAGTACTCCATACTGCCAGGGAAATGTTGAAATAGAAAACTAAAGCTGGGGGGCATCACAATGGCTGACTTCAAGCTCTATTACAAAGCTGTGATCATCAAGACAGCATGGTACTGGCATAAAAACAGACACATAGATCAATGGAACAGAATAGAGAGCCCAGACATGGACCCTCAATTCTATGGTCAAATAATCTTCGACAAAGTAGGAAAAAATATCCAATGGAAAAAAGTGTCTTCAATAAATGGTTCTGGGAAAACTGGACAGCCACATGCAGAAGAACGAAATTGGACCATTCTCTTACACCATGCACAAAGATAAACTCAAAATGGATGAAAGACCTCAGTGTGAGACAGGAATCCATCCAAATCCTAGAGGAGAACATAGGCAGTAATTTCTTTGACATTGGTCATAATAACTTCTTGCTAGACATGTCTCTAAAGGCAAGGGAAACAAAAGCAAAAATGAACTATTTGGACTTCATCAGGATAAAAAGCTTCTGCACGGCAAAAGAAACAGTCAACAAAACTAAGAGGCAACCCATGGAATGGGAGAAGTTATTTGCAAATGGCATATCAGATAAAGGGCTGGTATCCAAGATCTATAAAGAACTTCTCAAACTCAACACCCAAAAAATAAATAACCCAGTCAAGAAATGGGCAGAAGACATAAACAAACATTTCTCCAAAGAAGACATACAAATGGCTAAGAGACACATGAAAAAAATGTTCAACATCACTAACCATCAGGGAAATACAAATCAAAACCACAATGAGATACCACCTTACACCAGTTAGTATGGCAAAAATAACAAGACAGGAAACAACAGATGTTGGTGAGGATGTGGAGAAAGGAGAACCTTCTTACACTGTAGGTGTATGCAATCTGGTGCAGCCACTCTGGAAAATAGTATGGAGTTTCCTCAAAACATTAAAAATAGAATTACCCTATGATTCAGCAATTGCACTACTAGGTATTTACCCAAAGCTACAGATGTAGTGAAAAGAAGGGGACCTGCACCCCAATGTTCATAGCAGCAATGTCCACAATAGCCAAACTGTGGAAGGAGCCAAGATGTCTTTCAACAGATGAATGGATAAAGAAGATGTGGTTCATATATATAATGGAATATTACTCAGCCATCAGAAAGGATGAATACCCAGCATTTACATCAATATGGACGGAACTGGAGGGGATTATGCTAAGTGAAATAAGTCAAGCATAGAAAGATAATTATCATATGGTTTCACTCATATGTAGAGTATAAGGAATAGAGCAGAGGACCATAGGGGAAGGGAGGGAAAACTGAATGGGAAGAAATCAGAGAGGGAGACAAACCATGAGAGACCTTGGACTCTAGGAAACAAACTGAGGGTTTCAGAGGGGAGGGGGGTGGGGGGTTGCAGTAACCAGATGATGGGTATTAAGACATCAGGTGTGGTGATGTGCACTGGGTGTTATACGCAACTAATGAATTGTTGAACACTATAAAAAACTAATGATGTACTATACATTGGCTAACTGAGCATTAAAAAAAAGAAGAAGAAGAAGTGTGGGTAGAGGTGGACCTGATGAGTTCATAAAACCCTTTGGCCACCTCCTTTGGAAAGTCTTTCCAGAAACCTTGTTTTGTTTTTGTGATACTTTTCATATCAGCTGTTATATTTACTACATTGTATTCTGATTACCTGGTAGGTTTATCTGTTCCTGTCCTTATATGATGGATTATTGGAGGATGGGAATGAAGAGTTGACTTCTACATGGTTGTGTTTTCTGATGTCCAGCAGGTACCACAATGCCACATACTAAGTTGGTGATTGACAGCAATTCCAAGAAGAATAAACGAATGTGGGCAAGGAGGTCTGAGGTTAATGTGGCAGCTGGGCCATCTACCTGGATGTTGAGTGGGCCAGTATGACATCCAGTGTGGATGCTCAGTTATCTGCACAGACACCCTGGCAATGGCCAGAGTTGGTGCTGGGAGGAAAGCTCGGGTACAGGAGCACAAGGCTCAGTGAGAATAGGGACATGCCTGGAAGGTATGTAGGTGAGGAAAACAAGATGCAGGCTTCAAAGGGAAAGACCTTTTTATGTGATGGGGAGCAAGAAGCAATCAGGAAAAAAAGAAGGAACTTAGAGAACAAACATTTTGAAAGAAAGGAGCAGCTTTGAACTAAGGAATGATAAGGGAAACAGTATGTGAGAGAAAAACTGACCACTGATGTACAGGAAAATCATCATGAAAAGGAAGTGAGTGGTATTAGGGAATTTGTTCATAATATTGCTAGGGTTCTAAGGAAGTATATTAATGAGGATATGATTCAAAGGGAAGCATCTCAAAACAGAATAAGAATGACCATATAGAGTACATAAGGTGAGGTGACTGATGGTGAAGAAAAACTGTCATGCTGCCTGGTTTTACTTTTCTCCATGTAGAACTTCCACAAATGAAAAAACTTGCTTGCCTTCCAAATAATACATTTTGGTCTTAGGGAAGAAAGATGCTCTTTCAAAGATGTAGTAATCTCTTGGGCCAAATATAAGCAAATAATAACTCCTTAGTCATAAAGCAGACTGATGGAGGACATGAAAAATTTCAGAATTATTTTGGTAAGTAAGAGGAACATATAATTTCACCTTGATTTGCATAAACAGTCATTGGGAAAGCGTTGTATGAATTATTTATATGTTGAAAAATGGGTGCCATGCACTATGGTAATATTATTCATTCAAAACCTCACTACATCAAAAACTAATGATGTATTGTATGGTGACTAACATAACATAATAAAATTAAATTTTTAAAAATCACTCTTTTGTAAAAACCATTTTATAAAATGAAAAAGGAGAACATTTTGTACTAGATGCTTCCTGCAAATAATAGAGAGAAAATGGAATCAGTTTCTCCTAAGATATCTTTAACGTAATCATAAAAATAACTTTCACATGACAAGTACTGTATGGTGATCACTGGCAGGATCAGGCAAAGCAAGGTCACTGGAATTTGTGCTGCATATTAATATAAGTATTCCAAAATGAGGATTAATCTGAGGTTTTCTGGAAAAGACAGTCTTTGAGTGGACAAGAGAGAAACATTATGGTTGCATGAACTGCTCTTTTGAATATTTTCTCTCGAATTGCAGAGTACTAAAAACTGCAGTATTGTTCTGCATGACATTGTTTGAAAATGCACAGGAGTCATGGATCCAGGATCATGGTCCCTGCACTCATGATGTGTCTTGCTACCTAATAAATACTCTCATCTGGTGTGAATTTGTAGTTGGATCTGAGTGAGGCTGAAATGGGGCAGTCATGGACAAGAGTCCTGAGATGTGAGTCTAAAGAGAAAAATTATGTTTTTCTTTAAGTAAAAAAAAACAATTAGTTTCCAAATCAGCCTTAAAGCAGGATTTAACCATTGGTCATATTATTTTTGTGTGTGTATATAAAAACTTACTCAAGTATGTTAATGAAAGTCAGCAAACTGGTGGTTTAACTAGAACTTTGAATATTATGGAAGGTTATTGTCACAAGGGTCTAGTTTATCAGAATAACTAAGGTTTCCATGGATACTCAGAGTTGATATTAACAAGGATCCAGTTCTCATTCATTCTGGGTGACTCTTAGAGAAAAATAAACAAGGTTTCTTACAGTGTCTTCCTTTCCAATAGTAACAATGATTTGTACTTCCAAGTGGAGGGGGGGGTTGTGTGCTATTACCTATCTCTTTTTCCCTGAGGAGGCCTTAAACTTTGAGGAAAGTTCATGCCAATGTTCCTGGTTAAGTGGTATTCCCCAGAGGCCTCTTCTAGGAGTTAAATTGTGAAGTTGTTAAAATCATGAGGAAAACTGATGTACAAACACCAACTGCCAAACAAAGCGGGCTCCTCTGGAGAAAACCCTGAAGTGGTCAATATCCATGCCCTGATCAGGCATCTCACTCTTCAGAGATAATTGTTTTGAGGTGTTTAAACAATTATGTACTTACTTCGTGAAAACATTCGTAACATTTTAATAACATAATTATCTGTATTCTTTCTAATGAGCCCCCAAGTGACCTTGATAAAATAAGACCTTGCTTGAGAACAGCAATTTCCAAGGAGACCATTTTTAATTGCTTGGAAACTGCAAAGTGATGGTGTTAACAGCTGCGGCTTGCTGTGTGTGGAATGCATGGGCTCCTCCCTGGTACAGGTCCTGTTGAGCACATGTATATAGTACAAATTAAGAATTGCCATGATCTGGAGTCTCAGAGAGAGGATAAACACTGTAGGGGTCTCCAGAGTTATTCAGTTACCTGCTCTCTTTAGCAGAAGAAAGAATTCACACTCCAGAATTTCAAATCGTTTTTTTTACTTTTTATTTAAATTCAATTAGCCAATGTATACTACGTCATTAGTTTTTGACATAATGTTCAATGCAGAATTTCAAATCTTTCTTTGTTTTGTGTTTATGTGAGCTCGAATAATCTAATGAAATACTCCAAATAGAATGATTCAATCCCTTTTTACCTATTTCATGAAAACAATACACCATGCTGCTAATTCTGAATGTAGCATTACATCAGTTAAGAACACAGCTTTTAAAATTGGATTCTTTGAAGGATGCCTGGGTGGCTCAGTCAGTTAAGCACCTGCCTTTGGCTCAGGTCATGATCCCAGGGTCCTGGGATTGAGTCCCACATCAGGCTCCTTGCTCATTGGGGAGCCTGCTTCTCCCTCTCCCTCTGCTGCTGTCCCTGCTTGTGCTCGCTCTAGCTCTCTCTCTCTGACAAATAAATACAATAAAATCTTTTTAAAAATTAGATTCTTTGAGTTTGAAAAACAGCCCACCCATTGTTAGATATGTGAACAGCTTAGAAAAGCTTCTTAACAATTCTGTGGCTAAATTGCTTATCTATAAAATGGTAGTAATAATCCCTCTTTTGCCTGGCTGCTGTGACTATCAAGTAGGTTAGTATATGTTAGTCCTATCCTATAGTCACATATAATAAGCTCTAATCATTCTCCTTCCCAAATAACCATGGGTTGTTTTCTACAGTTCCTTAGTTCAAATATTACTTTTGCTTTTATGGTTTTAATACACAACTAATGAATCACTGAACACTATATCAAAAACTAATGATGTACTGTACAGTGGCTAACAACATAATAAAAAATAGTATTTATTATACAGAAAATAAAAATGAAATTAAGAAAACCATAATGGTCTTGACTAAGATTGTACTGGTATTTAACAGTAAATGCCCAACTTCAGACTGAAACCTGTTGACTACAAGTCTGATGGTGTTCCCAGCACCCCACAGCTATCTCTATGCCCACTTACAATGGCTATTATGGCCAATTTTTCCAGTGCTGAGAGAGTTGAAACAGGGTGGAAAATGGCAACTGGAAGAAACAAGCATTGACTATTTTGTTTCACTTAATGTTAAACAAATTTCACAATATAGGATCAGGTTCACAATCTAATGGCATAAACACCTCACTCCATGTCTCCCACTAAATGCAGCCACAAAACCTGAACAGAGTACAAGGAGAAGTTATTTGAACACCCTGAAAAGTCAATATTAGCAGGTGGATTGGGGAAGAATACTGGAATTCAAAGAACTACCAAATTGGAAGTGTTTAACATTTTTTTCCCTCCAGAATCTCTCAACCTGAGCTTAACACAATCAGAAACACAGAAGTAACACAATTAGCACCACACCACCATCAGAGAGAGCTCTAGGAGAAGCCCTCTGTCTCTGGCTCAAGGAGATGAAGGGGAATACTTAATGTTCAGAATGAGGAATATCAAAATCTATCCTAGTCCAGATTCTTGAGAGAACAGAACCAATAGTAAGAGTATAGAGAGATAAATTTATTTAAATCCCTGGCATGCTGGACTCCCAGGCAGACCTGAGGCTACAGGTCAAGCCTTAAGACTGTCTGACTGAAGACCCACACAGGAGCTGATGTCACAGATCAGGTCCTATTATTTTTTCTCTTTTCTCTATTTATCATGTCCAGCCTATTCTGTGGCAGCAGTGGGAACAGAACTCACAAGTGTAAAATTTCTGATAGAGGGGAACATACAGTTCCATGAGAGTGGAGCAAACCCCACTAATGTTTTCTCTCTTCCAGCTCCTCCTCAAGCTGAGCACAGTTGACGAAGTAGATGGCAGACCAGGATAATTAGAGCTCTAGGTCTCTAATCAGAGGACAAAAAGGGACCCCACAGAACCAGATATTACCAGGGAGATCAAAGAATGATAACAAATTTCACATGTGTGAATCTGATACGAAATAGCATATAGCAAAAACTTTCTGATGCGACAGTCAGTGGGACTGATCTGAAGAACCTGAAGAAGCTTTGAAGATTGAACCAACGTTGCTTCCACAGAGAGGTGTGCTGGAACCTGAGGCTTACACTTAACCAGTTGAATTGCCTGCTAAGGCATCCACATTGTCCATAGGATTTATTTTATTTATTTATTTATTTTTACCCTAAGAAAGAACACGCTATAGAAACTTTTTTTTAATTTAAATTCAATTAGCCAACATATGGTATACCATTAGTCTCCAATGTAGAGTTCAGTAATTCATCAGTTGCATATAACACCCAGTGCTCATTACATCACATGCCCTTATTAATGCCCATCACCAAGTTACCCCATCCCCTTACCCACTTCCCCTCCAGCAACCCTCAGTTTGTTTCCTATAGTTAGTGTCTCATGGTTTTTCTCCCTCTTTGCTGACTTCCCATTCATTCCCTCCCATCCCCTATGATCTAGTGTGCTGTTTCCTATATTCCACATGTGAGTGAAACCATATGATATTTGTCTTTCTCTGATTGACTTATTTTACTCAACATAATACCCTCCAGTTCCATCCAGGTTGATGCAAGTGGTAAATACTCATACTTTCTGATGGCTGAGAAATATTCCATTGTATATATGAACCACATCTTCTTTATCCATTCATCTGTTGATAGACATTTAGGCTCTTTCAACAGTTTGGTCATTGTGGACATTGCTGCTATGAACATTAGGGTGGAGGTGCCCCTTTGGATCACTACATTTGTATCTTTGGGGTAAATACCTAATATTACAATTCCTGGGTTGTAGGGTAGCTCTATTTTTAACTTCTTGAAGAACCTCCATACTGTTTTCCAGAGGGGTTGCACCAGCTTGCATTCCCACCAACAGTGTAAGAGAGTTCCCCTTTCTCCACATCCTCGCTAACATTTGTTGTTTCCTGTCTTGTTGATTTTTGCCATTCTGACTGGTGTGAGGTGGTATCTCATTATGGTTTTGATTTTATTTCCCTGATGCCAAGTGATGTGGAGCATTTTTTCAATAACAAAAGACTGGCATTTCTGTCACCAGAGTCCTGGTAGGAAAGAAAAAAACAGTGTGTGATATTTTTAAAAATATATATTAGAAGAAATAATGAAAAATTCCTAAGTTTGGTAAAAGCCATAAGATATATATAAGATATAAAAGATAACAGATTCAAGAAGCTGAGACAACTCCAAACAAGACAAATCCTCCCAAAACAATCTACAACCAGAGAAAATAATGAAAATTAAATAGGAAATATGGAAAACAGCCAGACTAAAACAACGGATCAACTAGAGACCAGTGATCTGAACAACTGCAGGTTGCTCATTGGAAACTATGGAAGCCAGAAGGAAGTGGACCATTGATACAGTGCTTTAAAAAAAAAAAAAGGCACAATTTTATGTGCAGTGAAACTATCCTTAAGGAATTATGTCAGGTAAAAATATTCTCAGATGAGTGAAAACTAAGAGGAGGGGTATCCAGAAGAACTTCACTGAAAGAATTGCTAAAGGAAGTTCTATGGATACAAGGAGAACAATACCTGAGGAAACTTGTAAAATCAGGAGAGAAGGAAGGGAACAAAAGTAGTAAACATCTAGGTAATGATAGTAGATTATCTTTCTTCTCTTAAGTTTAAAGAATTCTCTTGATCAAAGAGAAAGTCAAGGGAGATCAATAAATACTTAAATCAAATGAAAATCAAAATATAATGGTAAGATGGGTGAAATGCAGCTCAAGTAGTGCTTAAATCATCATATTAGAAAATAAGAAAGTGCTCAAATTAATAGCAAACTTCAAGAAACTTAAAAAATAGAAAATAGAAAAAGAATAGGAAAGGAATCCAAATCATGTAGCTGAATGCAAATAATAAAGAACAGTAATCAAAGAAATTGGAAACAGACAAACAATATGGAAAAATCAAGGAAACCAAAAGTTAGTTCTTTGAAAATAATTAATGAAATAATAAGCCTCCAGCAATATTGACAAAGAAACTAAAGGGAAGATAGAGATTAGAAATATCAAGAATAAAATATCAGAAGTGAAAGATGTCAGCTCTCACCATTTCTATTGAACATTTTACTGAAGGTTTTGGGCAAAAAAGCAAAAAAAAAAATAAGATGGATAAAGAAGGAGCAAAACTCTATTTATTTGAAACATAATGTTGCCATAAAAATGCCTTTGGAATCTGCCAAAACAAAACAAAACTTACTTGAAAGGCACTAGTAAGAGAACTTAACAAGAGGACATCAAAGAAGTTGCTCAGGTCATACAGACAAAGTGTACCTGGAGCTGATGTCTTCGACAGGTCAGACTTGCACTGAGATTCTAAAACTCTGATGTTGGTAAATCTTGACAAGAAGAACATGTGGAGGGAGCTGTATACAAGCTTATGTTAGATGTGTTCACTGATGGATGCCAGGAACGGTGGCATCTCTTAATTGTATGCAGAAAGATACACGTTTTCCATTTCTAAGAGTTGGTGAGGTTTAAAAAATTCTAACCAGATTTATCTTAAAACTGGAGGTTTGGTGAGATAATACATAAATTCAATTATTCCCTTCTTCTACATCCCAAACCTTACCCTGTAGGTAAGGAGTAGACTATGGGCTTACTTTAAGGGATTTATGAGCTTGCTTAGGCAAACAACATAAATTGTTGACTGACTAAATAATATATTTTGCATATTTGTACTATTATCTTTTAAACGTATGTTGTGGCTAATACAAAATTAATTCCTTAAAATTCCAAAAGAAAATAAAAATTAGCAAGATTTTAGTAGATAATATTATTACACAAATTCATCTGTGTTTCTATATTTCTATACACTAGCAACAAACAACTGGGAAATCAAATTTAAAGAAGAGAACCATATGCGAAAGCATAGAAACAAACCAGAAAATATTTTGGAATGAATTTAATCAAAAAGACATGAAGGACCTCTATACTGAAGACTACAAAACAGTGCTGAACTATTTAAAAAGCACATGTAAATGGAGAGATAAAACATCCCAATCTGGATCACGTAATCTAAACTGGGATGATGTTGCTCCCAAGGGGGTGAAAATTGGTTCTTGGGGTACAAAAAACTTCTTTGATGTTACAGTGACTTGTGTCCCTTCAAAGGCCACAGTTCATAAACATCTGCAAATATATCTGAGGTATTAAAATTTCACGGGGGTGGGATGATTAGGGAGGAAAATATGAAGAATTCTCCTTAGAGGGACAATTTTAAATGATTGGGAAACCCTGCTCTACGTAAACTCTCTCCAAATTGTTCTATACTTTCAATGCTTATAAAAACCCCAGCAGGCTTTCCAGTAGAAATTGATAAATTAGTTTTAAAATTTATTTGTAAAAACAAAGGTACTTAGATAACTAAAACATCCTTGAATAAAGAATATATTTCAGTCTTTAAACAACTGTATTTCAAAACTTACTACAAAGTTACAGTAAGCCTGACAGTGTGGGGTTAGTAGATGAGTAGATCATGGAACCAAAAATGTAATAAAATGCTGTGTGAGAGAGTAGAAATCAGCTTGAAATGATAAAGCAAAAAGCAGCCTTGCCCTTATTCATGCCAGAGGGCAGACACAGATAAAGCAGCTGCAGAGTCAATAGGGCACACAGTAGCACTTTGAGGGACTGCTGCTTTCTTCTCAGTAGCACCCTAGATTTACTACATCCATCTATAACTCGGGGTACCTAATTGCTACTCTGGGCTGGCCACAGGATAGCACCTAGTCTCCTGTTAATCCCTGCTTCTCCCAAGCCCTCCTCAACAACAGTACCCAATTTAGAACTGAGCCCTGCTTCCCGTAGACCCTGCTCAGACTTCTTCAGATGGAAACCAACCCTTATGGATGATGCTTGCTTCCTTTCTGTTGTCAAGTGGAACATGCAATGGTTACTCTGGAGTTCCCTCCCTCCTTGCAAATCAGTAAATCTTATTCTTTTCAGAATACAGGTTACACCTGGTAGTCTAAGCTCAAACAGAACATAAAACATCTAGATAGAGCAAAATATATGTGCCCAAGTAATTTTGACCAAAATGTCTAGATAACACAATATGGAAAGGATAGTCTTTCCAACAAGGTATGCTGTAAAAACACAATAAAACACAACTATCTCTTCAGAAAAAAATAAAAAATAAGCCTCAACATTACGCCAAAAATTAATTCGAGTTGGATCATAGACCTAAATATAAAAGCTACAGGAAAGTATCTTTGTGGTTCTATGGAGGGCAAAGATTTCTTAGGGCACAAAACCCAAAAGAACTAACAGTCAAAGGAAAAATATATATATGACCATTTGTTCTCTTTTTTTATTTTATTTTATTATGTTATGTTAGTCACCATACAGTACATCATTAGTTTTTGATGTAGTGTCCCATGATTCATTGTTTTCATATAACACCCAGTGCTCCAGGTAATACATGCCCTCCTTAATACCTATCACCTGGCTAACCCATCCCCCCTCCCCCTCCCCTCTAAAATCCTCAGTTTGTTTCTCAGAATCCATACTCTCTCATGGTTCATCTCTCCCTCCGATTTCCCCCCCTTCATTTTCCCCTTCCTTCTCCTAATGTCCTCCAAGCTATTCCTTATGTTCCAAAAATAACTGAAACCATATGATAATTGACTTTCTCTGCTTGACTTATTTCACTTAACATAATACCCTCCAGTCCCATCCATGTGGATGTAAAAGTTGGGTATTCATCCTTTCTGATGGTTGAGTAATATCCCATTGTATATATGGACCACATCTTTATCCATTCATCTGTTGAAGGGCATCTCGGCTCTTTCCACAGTTTGACTATTGCGGACATTGCTGCTATGAACATCGGGGTGCATGTGGCCCTTCTTTTCACTACATCTGTGTCTTTGGGGTAAATACCCAGTAGTGCAACTGCTGGGTCATAGGGTAGCTCTATTTTTAACTTTTTGAGGAACCCTATTCTGACTCTTGTAACCTTAATGTTTTAACAGGGTGCCAAGAGTCTCCCCCTCCAAAAAAATGTTGATTCCAAATACCTCCTGAGACTTATTTCATGCCACAGTTGAAAATGGAGGGAGGAGGAATACTCAGCCAGGAAAGAGAAGGAATTCCTGCTATTTGCAACAACATGGGTAGAACTTGGGGACATAATGCAAGGAAAAAGCCAGACAGACAAATACTGTATGGTGTCATCTATATGTGGAATCTTTTTTTTAAAATGTCAAACTCATAAAAACAGGGAGTGGAAAAGTGGTTTCCAGGGTTGGGAAGTAGTGGTCAGTAAAAGAAAGAGGGAGTTAAAAGGGTATAAACTTTCAGCTCTAAGGTGAATGAGGTCTGAGGATCTAATGTAAAACATGATGGCTATCTAGAGTTGAGAACACTGTATTGTATAATTAAAATTTGCTAGGAGAGCTGAACTTAAATATTCTCATCAAGAAAAAAGGATAAATATGAGAGGTGATGGATGGATGTGTTAATTAACAGGATAGGAGGGGTCTTTTCACAATGTCTACTTGTATCAAATCACCACGATGTACACTTGAAATATCTTACAATTTTATATGCCAATTATACTTCAATAAAGATGAATTTAAGAGAGAAAATATATATATAATGACCAATTGGAATTCATCAAAAGTAAACATTTTTGCTTTTTAAAAGACAGTATAAAGGAAAATGGAAAAGTATGTCGCAGGATGTAGTAACTGTGGGGAGAATTATTTAGTTTCTAAAGGAGATCAGGTGATAAGACAGGCAGTTCCTGGGAGACTGAATGCACTGACCACAGATCATTGTTGTCAGGTGGAGGTCTCTTTGAAACAGGGAAGGAGTCTGCACACAGCACTGCCATGGGAGAGTTAACTCAGAAGTGAGGTGCGGCTGACAGGTGTGGGCTAGGCACTGTGGCAGGGCACAAAGATGGGAACCAGGATGCCAGCTAGGGAGGCAAGAGCAGCTCTGAGGAAGAGGAGAAACAGCTTCTGGCAGAACTGGGAAGGAAGGGACTAGACCCTGGCCCCTCCTCCATGAGCCCTTCTCTCTGCCCTACATTGCAAGGAACTTCTTTGCATCTCTAAGCCTCCTTCCTTATCTTTCACATTTTCTCTCCCTTTCCCATATTTCTTTCTTTCTTAGACCACTTTGCTTGCCCACTTCTCTTGTCTTCATGCCTGTTCCTTACATGGTAATAACATAGAAAAAGCAGTACATTAGTACCTTTGCTTTTAATATGTGTGATTCCTACTCTCTTTTCTAACTATAGTTACTATGCAACAAACAATTTCTATTCCCCCCCAAAACAACCTGTAGTTACGTTTCTGTATATTTTTTTCCAATTCTGTGATCTAATTTTTTCAGCAAAGACTCTATTTTTGTATTTTATTTTTTATTATGTTCAGTTAACCAATGTATAATACATCATTAGCTTTTGATGTAGTGTTCAATGATTCATCAGGTGTGTATAACACACAGTGCTCATCACAACACATGCCCTCTTACTACCCATCACCCAGCTACCCCATCCTTCAACTCCCTCCTTTCTGCAATCCTCAGTTATTTTCCTGATATCCAGAGTCTCTCATGGTTTGTCTCCTTCTCTGACTTCTTCCCATTCAGTTTTCCCTCCCTTCCCCTATGGTCCTCTGCCCTATTCCTTATGTTCCACATATGAGTGAAACCATATGATAATTGTCTTTCTCTGCTTGACTTATTTCACTCAGCATAATACCCTCCAGTTCTATCCATGTCAATGCAAATGGTAGGTATTCATCCTTTCTGATGGCTGAGTAATGTTCCATTGTGTATATGAACCACATCTTCTTCATCCAATCCTCTGTTGAAGGACATCTTGGCCCCTTCCACAGTTTGGCTATTGTGGACATTGCTGCTATGAAAACTGGGGTGCAGGTTCCCTTCTTTTCACTACATCTGTATCTTTGGGGTAAATATCTAGTAATGCAATTTCTGGGTCATAAATAGCTCTGTTTTTAATGTCCTGAGATAACTCCATACCGTTTTCCAGAGTGGCTGTACCAGCTTGCATTCCCACCAACAGTGTAAGAGGGTTCCCTTTTCTCCACATCCTTGCCAACATCTGTCTTTTCCTGATTTGTTCATTTCACCATTCTGACCAGTATGAGGTTGTATCTCATTGTGGTTTTGATGTGTGTTTCCCTGATGCCGAGTGACGTGGGACATTTTTTCATGTGTCTGTTGGCCATTTGCCTGTCTTCTTTGGAGAAGTGTCTGCTTATGTCTTCTGCCCATTTCTTGACTGGGTTATTTAATTTTTGGGTGTTGAGTTTGAGAAGTTCTTTATAGATCTTGGATACCAGCCCTTTATCTGATATGTCATTTGCAAATATCTTCTCCCATTCCGTGGGTTGCCTCTTGGTTTTGTTGACTGTTTCCTTTGCTGTGCAGAAGCTTTTTATCTTGATGAAATTCCAAAAGTTCATATTTGCTTTTGTTTCCCTTGCCTTTAGAGAGGTTTCTTGAAAGAAGTTGCTGTGGCCAAGGTGGAAGAGGTTGCTGCCTGTGTTCTCCTCTATGATTTTGATGGATTCCTGTCTCACATTGAGGCCTTTCATCCATTTTGAGTTTATCTTTGTTTTAGATAAAGATTTCCTAAATTCTAAATACCCTATAAAATAGTAACCTGTTGTGTGGCCTTATTTCTAGAAACATTCTTTCAGGATATTCCATTTTTTGGACACAGTAAGGAATATAAGCTGGGATTGGGAAACTATGACTGTCTTCCTTCCAACATGAAGATAAATTGTCATTGACCCATGCGACTGGGGACAAAACTAACCTTAATTGTCAGCAGAACCAGAGATAAAACATCACTTCATCTTGATTCACATAGCTCTGTCAAAAACAGTGTAATGTGAACTCAGTGCATGATTATGATGCTTTATGAAGAAGAACCTAATAAAGAAAGAAAAGCCAAAAGCATGACTTAAGGAATAAGAAGAGGAATATAATAAACATATATGAGGAGCATTAGGATAAGGGCTTTCACATTCCTCAACATATAAGTGGTAATACACAAAGGAAGGAAAGTCCTAGAAGGTAATGACCATCAAGCACATATTGCATGAAAGAGTGGCACCATATTTTGAATGAAGGATTCAGGAATGGACAGTATTCTCAGAAGAAAATACCTAAAAACAGCAACATCCATGTCTCTTGCACAGGACTAACTAAACTAAAGCTCAAGAATATGTACACTTAGACTTGAGTGTGTCAACTGCTCACTATCTGTCCCAACACTGCAATCAACCTGTAAGTTTAGTGTCACTGCCAACAGTTGGCTAGTGAAAAGTTAATTTCTGATATAAGAATATTGGTTACAGATGAGTGAAAGTTACATATCAAAAGAGGGAATCAGCATCTGCCACCTTCTCCCCATGGCCTTCACAGCCCCTTTGATGTCTTTATTCCTCAGTGTGTAAATTACAGGGTTTAACATGGGGGTAACAACACTGTACAATACGGAGATTAGTCTGTCTTTCTCCAGTGAGTAAGATGAGATGGGCCGCACATATGTGAAGATGGTGCTGCCGTAGTAGAGAAGGACAATGACCAGGTGCGAAGCACAGGTCGAAAAGGCCTTTTGCCTCCCCTCTGAGGACTGGATCCTCAAGATGGTAGAGATAATAGAGAGGTAGGAAAGGCTGATGCCCAGGAAAGGAGCCCACCCAATGAAGACCCCAATGGAGAGCAATGCCAACTCATTTACAGAAGTGTCCCCACAAGACAAAAGCAGCAAAGGGGGGATGTCACAGAAGAAATAATGAATCTGGTTGTTGCCACAGAAGGGCAGGCGGAAGGTCAGTGCTGTGTGCATGACTGAGTTGAGGAAACCCCCAGTCCAGCATGAGGCGGCTAACCGGACATACAGGGTCCTGTTCATAATCACTGAGTACCTGAGGGGTTTGCAGATTGCAATGTAACGGTCATATGCCATGGCTGCCAGGAGGAGACACTCTGATCCTACAAAGAAAATGAAGGCAAAAAGTTGAGCCACACATCCTCCATAGGAAATGCTCTTCTTCTCTGATAGGAGATGCACCATCATCTGGGGGACATTGGTGGTGGTGTAGCAGATGTCAAGAAAGGCCAAATTCCTCAGAAAATAGTACATGGGAGTATGTAGATGTGGATTAGCCATGGTCACCAAGATAATGAAGAGATTTCCTCCCAGAGTACAGATATAAATCATAAGGAATACTGTGAAGAGTAGAACTTGCAAATCATTTAGGTTGGAGAATCCCAAGATGATGAATTCAAACAGAGCTGTTTGATTCTTTCCTTCCATGATGTTGCCCACTTCCCTTTGGGGGATTGGGCAAAGAGAAACCCAGATTACAATAATCCTATGCTGCAGTAGCAATGGTCTGCAAAACAAGGGAACAAGTGTAACAGAGGACAGTCATTACCATGCACATCAGATTCCAACCCAGAAGGGCAGCATCCTCCAGAGCTCATACCTACCACCGAACACAGACATAAGTGATCCAGTGTTTCACTTGTAAATAAAATCTCAAAAATACACAATACAGACAGTATTTAATTAGAAAAAAATCACAAGAGGGCTCTGTACATCCTACGAGTTCCATATTAATAATGGCTGGGTCAGTTCCACCTGCAATCATCCTGGTGACATGTGAACACGAGTTGCGGAACACAGAATGTGCAAGAATCTCTGAGCAAAAACCCTTAATGTCTCCACCAAAGAAAGAAAACATCCACTAATGATTTGGTGTATGTCCTGCTAATCAGTTTTCCATGCATAAATATTTAAAAGTAGGCTCAGAGAGTACATATTCTAACCTGTTTTTTCCTCAGGCACCATATTGTGATAAATTCTCATGGCCATAAATATTCTCCTAAAACATGATGTTTGGGTTATATACAAGTCTTCTTAAGAATACAGCAAACTTTTAATATATTCCTTGTTAGTGGATATTCGTATTGTTTTTTTATTTAATTTGTTATGATAAGCTTCAGTAGTAAACATACTGAATTAGAAACCCCAAATTTCAGGTTAAGTTAATTGTATTTTAATAAACTTTTCAGGAGACTCATCCCAATAAATTAGAGACCCAGTGCTCTGGAAACTTGTAAAGTCATTTGGCTAATGCAGGATTCCATGTCTGTGTACAGTCACCACAGGTGCTGTGTGGAGGAGGACTCTCCCACAACTTTGGAGCACTTTCTATCCAGATTCTCACTAGCTCCTTCCCCTTTTATAAGTCCCCAAGATAAGTAATTGAGTAATGCTGCCATTCCAATTTCTAGATGAAAACACTGAGTCTCAGTGAAATAAATGTCTGGCAGAGTTATGTAGCCACTGGGTGAAAAAATACATATAGTTTTATCTCTCCCAAACTGATAGACTTTTAACTGGGTGTCCAAAATTTAATTTCCCTTAACTGATGACAATAGAATGCTCTCTAAAAATATTTTTAATATGGCTTATATTCATACAATTGGATTATTTTAGTTTCAAACTTTTAATGATTTGTATTTCTATTAATGGCAATATGCTATGTCTGCACCATCTTGATGGTCAAATCTAACTGTTACGAAACATCTGGTCTTTTACTTGAATATGTTTATTTGAATAATTGATTCCTAGGATAGTTGTTATTTCCTGGCCAGATGTAAATTAATTTGAATGTTCGTGTTTGTGTCATTAAAGAATACTGTTCTAGACTTTAAGTTGGTTAATAAAAATGCTTGATAAAATTAAAATAGTTATACAAAGTATCCCTTAGTTCAAAATGCTCAAGTTCTAATTCAAGAAGAATGAATTGTGCAGTTTGATATCTGAAGCAAATTATAGGAGCTAAAGAGGGAACTGAAACTTTTTAAAAATGAAGGTAACTACTGGGCCTCTACTCAAACAGCACTTCTTTGACTGCTCTGCCCTGTGCCCATGTGTGTGTCTGAACCTTAAATTCAGAAGGGTGAGAGAACATGCCAGATAAAGGTTCAGATTCCCTTAGTGTATATTTCACATTACCAGGAGCAAATGAATTCTCCAGGACAACTATATTTCCATCTAAAGAATCCCCAAACCCTGGTCATTCCTAAACTCTGCTTACACTTTTACCTTTTTTACCCTTCCTCCTATTTCTGAGGATAAATTAGACCAATCCACTAGGCTAACCCATCCTGCTCATTTTATTCAATCATATTTTGAGAAACTTCTCTTTGCTGGGCATGTCGGTTTGTGCTAAAAATAAAATGATGAACAAAGCAGAATTTGACTGTACATTCAGGAGAATGCACATTGGGGGTTATAAATTTACCAAATGTTTTTTTAATATAATAAAAACTGTAATAATTGCCTTAAAAGAAAGCAACATAGGGTTCACCCTGTTTTGGAGAAGTCATCAAAAACTTCCCTTAGAAAATGTGAATTGATATCTCAAGCATGGACAGAGGTTAAGTAGGTGAAGGTGAGTTAGGTGTGAAGAACCTTCACACTAAGGAGAGCAGGTGCAGGTTCTGGAGGCTGGAGGCAGTATGAGGCTAGGAAGCCCAGGAGGCTGGAATGAAGGGAAAAGACAGGAGGTGCTTTGGTGGAGTTGGTGTCATTGGGAATCTAAGAGCAGCAGGACAATATTTCTGGGACCTGAGTTGTCCATGTTCTAGAAAGGCCCTTCTGGCCACTGTATGACCACTTCCATTCCATTGAATGGAAGGCATAGCAGTGGACAGAACAAGCCACCAAGGTCATCCAGACAGGGGGGTGATGGCATTTCAGATAAGCATGGAAGCATTGAGTCAGAGGAAATGGAGGCAGTGGAGGGATAGATAGTAAGAGACACAGTTTTTACAGTCTTAGTAGGAGGTGGGAAGAGGGTGGATTAGGAATAATAATCGTAACTGACATACATGGAGTGATCAACCATTCTACAAGCCTTAAAGTAGCCCATTCTCTCACCAAAACACATAAACCTATGAAATAGCATATCACACCCATATTGCAATAAACATTTTTTAAAATAAGCTTCAGAGAGATTAAATAATTTGCCTAAAATTACACAGCTATGACATGGTAACACCAAGTTCTACATTTCAGTTTGCAAACTTGATGATGTGCTGTGCTGACCTAGGTCCCTGGTTTGAGCAACTACATGGTTGACACAATGAGTCACAAAAACAGGGAAAGCTGGAAGGGGCCCAGCTCCAGGAGGAGATGATGAGTTCAGGGCTAGCCATGTTATGTTTGAGGCATCTTTGAGATATCCAAGAAAAGACATCATATAAATATTTGGTATTTGGACCTGAGAGGAGAGGTCATCCTAGAGCTGCAAGTTCATAACACATCAGTATTGAAATGGTTTGTTTCATGGAGCCCTGTGCTGGCAGCCACACCTCCTTCCTCAGGGTCTCCCACACCTTCACTTTCTCCCAGGGATCTCCTCATGGTGTGGCCTTGTCTACTGGGCCCCCAGTCTTGGCTGCCCCACAATCATCCTGCTCACATCCACCACACCCTTCCCATGTTCCCGTTGCTTGTGAGCTGCTATGCACTGGCTGGGTGACATGGGTTATACTGTGCTCCTGCTGACCACTGTCTGCCTCCAAACTAGAGTATCTTTTCCTTTGTTTTTCAGGATCATTTCTATCCACTCAACCTGGATGTCTTTCTTCCTCTCCCCATTTCTATCTGTCAGTCTTCATTGTTTCAAATCTCAGCTTCAACAACACTGTTTCCTTCAAATGAAACTTAAGTTTCTTCCTTCTAGGAAACTGCAGACCTCCACTGCACCACTCAACACACAAGTATTTGTGCAATTTATATCACCCATTTGGCCATAATCCTTGAGGATACTTGTCCTGTCTTACGCATCTATTTCCTAATAGTTATCTGGGGGACACAATGGTTTAACTTTCAGTAATTGATTGCTACTGTTTGAATGTCAGGCACTCTGGCAGAATTTCCAAGAAAAAAAGAGAGAGAGAAAACTCCTTCCCTTCCTCACATATTCAGAATTCTGTAGCACTTAGAAAAAAGGCTTCATATCTACCATATCATCTTACTCTCATACTATCATGAGTTATGGTTTCAAAAACTAAAAGTGACAGAAGATACCTGACTCTTTTAAGCTCACACAGTTAACAGAATAGAAAAACAATTATCCTATCTCCAAACCTGGAACAATGTCCCCCAGGTGGTATTCAAGTCATGATCCACAGGTGAGAGCTGCCCCTCCTATAGAAGAGACTAAGGGCTGTGAGTCACCATGTGAAGCACAGATAATTCACAGAGTTACATGAAAACAGCTTCTTCCTCTCTTATCCAAGACCACAAAATCTCATATAATATAAGAAAAAAAAGGTTTCCAGGGATTCACAGCATAGGAAGATCTCAAGGATGGCCATGAAGGACCCATAAATAATTGTTCTCAGAAAACTCAGGGGCACTTGGGTGACTCAGTTGGTTAAGCATCTGCCTTCAGCTCAGGTCATGATCCCAGAGTCCTGGGATGGTGCCCCACATTGGGATCCTTGCTCAAGAGGGAACCTGCTTCTCCCCTGCCTGCCATTCCTCCTGCTTGTGCTTGCTCTCTCCCTCTGTGTGTGTGTGTGTGTGTAATAAATAATGAATAAATCTTTAAAAAAAGAAAGAAAGGAAGAAAGAAAGAAAGAAAGAAAGAAAGAAAGAAAGAAAGAAAGAAAGAAGAAAGAAAGAAAGAAGAAAGAAAGAAAGAAAGAAAAAGAAAGAAAGAAAGAAGAAAGAAAGAAAGAAAGAAAGAAAGAAAGAAAGAAAGAAAGAAAGAAAGAAAGAAAGAAAGAAAGAAAGAAAGAAAGAAAGAAAAAGAAAGAAAAAGAGAAAATGTGCCTTCCAGGCTCTCAGTCCTGACTTCCTGCTTCCTTCTAAGGACTCGGGGCCTCTTTATTAGAGAGAATCCTCAAAAAAGGAACCTTAGAAATGCAGAATGTTTAAATTGCAAGGATCTCTAAAGTACATTATCCAATCCCTTACTTATAACTGAAATCACATAGCAAACACATAAACTGAATGAGCACAGCAAGAGCTACATAAATTAAAAACTAGCATGCAGTTATACCAGGTCAACGTGAGAGACAGTTTCCCATGATAAAGTCACACAATATGTGTTTCTGACACATATTCACAATGCAGGGTATTCTAGTCTCTTCTCTTTTTTGCAGAATAAAGACATTACTTTTTATTTAATAAAGAATCAGCAAACCAGCAGATGGACATTCTGAGTAATATCAAATTACCTGAAACAAAGGAAGTGCCAGGCTTACACATATTCAGCCTATTCCACCCAAAGCACAGACAGTTTGATTACTCCCTCCCCAGGGTAATCATGTTAGAAGTTAGTTGGACAATTAGGTAGTCAGAGCCAGGGTCCCCAGCAAGCAAACAGGGACCCAGGACAGTTAAGACCACAGTAGCATTCTGTCTAGCAGCTTCTGCAGAAGTGACTTTTGCAAAAGATCCTGAGACAAAACAATTAACCATAAAACATTTGTCACTATCACTAGTTAAGACCTAAGTCTCCAGATGTCAGCCCAAAAAGACCATGAGCACTAAACATTAACCTGATAGATAGACAGTGCATGATCAAAACCCTGATTGGCATGCCTTAGCAGCCAATCTGCAAGAGGCCCACACTCTGGTTGCTTAAAATAGTTCCACAAAAGAGCTTATAACAACCCTTAGATTTAAATGCCAAAATGGCAACCCTCTGGGGTCCCTTCCTTCTCCAGAAGCTTTGTACTATGGCTCAATAAATTTTGCTTTGCTGCCCACCACTCTTCACCTGCTCTACCTCTTCATTCTTCCAAGTGGCATGCCCAAGAACCTCAGGTACTAAAGGAATAGAAATCCTGTAACAATCATACTCCCCTTTCCCACCCATCTTTCTCACAGAGTAAAGCAGGGAAAAGTCTATCTCCAAGAGAAGTGGAGCTCTAGCTGCGCAATTAGAAAATACTTACTCATCTGTGATTGAAACTATGCCAGAGGAGCAGAGATTACCATTCAGACTCTTAGAACCTGATGTGGGGCTGCTTTTATGAGCACAAAGAAGCAGCAGATAATAATGGCCCCTGGAGACTCTGCATGAGGGGTCTCTACCTGAATGCCTCCTCGATCCCTAGAGGCCAGTGCACAGATTGGAGTGGGCACCAGGATGACCCTCGATGCAGATGATTCCCATGTCCTGCCGGGCTGTTTCCAGGGCCTTGGAGACACACCTCTGGGACATTGAACACAGGTCCTGAGACTCACTCCCAGGTTCCTGCCTCAGCTCCTGAGCATCTGGCCGTCCTCCAGCAGCTCTAGTACCATTATAGCTCTGCTTCAGGAAGTCTCATGAGGAGTCAGAACTGCTCCTCTTGGCCCACAGCTGACCACTGAGAAACATCTTGCACCCTTTCCCCACCATCAGAGGGGATGCAGTTCAATAGTTTCTTGTTGCTTTGCCACAGCCGATATATCAGTCCTTAGACTCTAAAATTCCCGGCATATGATCAAACTCTCTCACTGGATCTCTTTATCTCTACTGACTTAAGGAGAAGCATCCTCATTTCCTTGTAGAGCTGGGGAAGCTTATATAGCACACCAGTCTCACCAAGGAAAGTTCATGCACAGATTAACTTTTCAGCCACAGAATGAGTTCATTAAATATCCACTTCTTTGCAGGTTATGAATAAGTTGGTGATCTAGGATCTTGCTTTGGGTAAATTTGCTAGTTGGCTTAGAGATCTCAGCTGAAACAAAGACATATATCTTAACATCCCATAAGACAGTGTATTGATGTGGGGTGCTAAAAAGCTTTTCAATAGAATTGAGGCACAGAAATATCTGGAGACCACTTCTCCTTTTGCCATGAGTGTTCTCCCTCCCAATCCACAAGTTATTACCTTAAGCTATTTTCAAAACAATTTAGTTCCTAATGCAACAATGATGACTTTATAATTTCATCATTCTGTCATCTGTCCCATCATTATGTATCAGAAAAGTTATCACTCTAGGAAGCTAAAGATAATGCTAAGATTCTTAGGACAATCACCTGGCCTGGACATACCTTGAGTCAGAGGAGACTTCTCTGACAGCACAGTAAAGCTAGCACAAAGCAAAAATAGCTTTTACAAATTGTAAGTTACACAAAATTGATCTTCAAAATTCTACTATTTTCCCCAATTGCACCTGTGCCACGCACAACAGCATGCAAGTTTCCTGTGCCTCATAATTTCTTATACTGCTTGGCATTATCTAGCTTCCCAATATTCACAGATCTGGTGTAGGTGACATGGTGGGTCGGTATTGTTTTAATTTTATTTTATTGTGTTATGTTAATCACCATACAATACATCATTAGTTTTTGATGTGGTGATCCACAATTCATTGGTTTCTTATAACACCCAGTGCTCCTTACAGTATGTGCCCTCCTTAATACCCATCACTTGGCTAACTCATCCCCCCAACCCCCTCCCCTCTAAAACCCTCAGTTTGTTTCTCAGAGTCCATAGTCTCTCATGGTTCATCTCTCCCTCCGTTTCCCCCCCTTCATTTTTCCCTTCCTTCTCCTGATGTCCTCCAGGCTATTCCTTATGTTCCACAAATAAGTGAAACCATATGATAATTGACTTTCTCTGTTTGACTTATTTCACTGAGCATCATCTCCTCCAGTCCCATCCATGCTGATGTGAAAGTGGGTATTCATCCTTTCTGACGGCTGAGTAATATTCCATTGTATATATGGACCACATCTTCTTCATCTGCGAAGAGAGAGAGTTTGACGTCTTCTTTGCCAATTTGAATACCTTTTATTTCTTTTTGTTGTCTGATTGCTGTTGCTAGGACTTCTAGTACTATTTTGAACAATAGTGGTGAGAGTGGGCATCCTTGACATGTTCCTGATCTTAAGGGAAAGACTCTCAGCTTTTCCCCATTGAGGATATTTCCTGTGGGTTTTTCATAGATGGATTTTATGAACTTGAGGAATGTTCCCTCCATCCCTATACTCTGAATAGTTTTAATTAGGAAAGGATGCTGTATTTTGCCAAATCCTTGTTCTGCATCAATTGAGAGGACCATATGGTTCTTCTCTCTCCTCTTATTAATGTGTTCTATCACATTGATTGATTTGCAAATGTTGACCACTCTTGCATCCCGGGGATAAATCCCACTTGGTCATGGTGGATGATCCTTTTAATGTATTGTTGGATCCTATTAGCTAGGATTTTGTTGAGGATTTTGAAATCCATATTCATCAGGGATATTGGTCTGAAATTCTCCTTTATGATGGGGTCTTTGCCTGGTTTGGGGATTAAGGTAATGCTGGCCTCATAGAATGAGTCTGGAAGCGTTCCTTCTGTTTATATATTTTGAAACAGCTTCAGGCGTATAGGTATTTTTTCTTCTTTGAATGTTTGGTAGAATTTCCCAGGGAATCCATCAGGTTCTGGACTCTTGTATTTTGGGAGGTTTTTGATAACTGCTTCAATCTCGTTACTGGATTTGGCCTATTCAAGGTGTCAATTTCTTCCTGCTTCAGTCTTGGGAGTTTATAGGTTTCCAGGAAGGCATCCATTTCATCCAGATTGCTCAGTTTATTGGCATATAGTTGTTGATAATAATTTCTAATAATTGTTTCTATTTCCTTGGTGTTAGTCGTGATTTCTCCCCTTTCATTCATAATTTTATTAATTTGGGCCCTTTCTCTTTTCTTTTGGATAAGTCTGGCCAGTGGTTTATCGATCTTGTGAATTCTTTCAAAGAACCAGCTTCTAGTTTCATTGATCTGATCTACTGTGTTTCTTGTCTAATCTTAATTATTTCTCTTCTAATGCATGGCTTAGGCATCATTTGTTGCTTTTTCTCTATTTCTTTAAGGTGTAAAGTTATTCAGTGAATTCGGACTTTTTCTTTTTCTTTTTTTTTTTTTTTGAGTGAGGCTTGGATGGCTATATATTTCCCCCTTAGGACTGCCTTTGCAGTATCCCATAGGTTTTGGACCAATGTGTTTTTGTTCTCATTGGTTTCCATGAAATGTTTCAGTTCTTCTTTGATTTCCTGGTTGACCCAAACATTCTTGAGCAGAGTGGTCTTTAGCTTCCAAGTGTTTGAATATCTTCCAAATTTTTTGTTGTGATTGAGTTCCAGCTTTAAAGGATTATGGTCTGAGAATATGCAGGGAATAATCTCAATCTTTTGGTATCGGTCGAGACCTGATTTGTGACCCAGTATGTGGTTTATTCTGGAGAAAGTTCCATGTGCGCTCAAGAAGAATGAGTATTCTGTTGTTTTAGGTGGAATGTTCTGTATGTATCTATGAGGTCCATCTTGTCCAGTGTGTCATTCAAAGCTCTTGTTTATTTGTTGATTTTCTGCTTGGATGATCTGTCTATTGCTGAGAGTGGAGAATTGAGGTCTCCTACAATTAACATATTGTTATCAATATGACTCTTTATTTTGGTTAACAATTGGCTGATGTAGATGGCTGCTCCCATGTTGGGGATGTAGATATTTACAATTGTTAGATCTTCTTGTTGGATAGACCCTTTAAGAATGATATAGTGTCCTTCTGTGTCTCTAGCTACAGTCTTTAGCTTAAAATTTAATTTGTCTGATATGAGAATTGCCACCCCAGCTTTCCTTTGAGGTCCGTTGGCATGGGAGATGGATCTCCATCCCTTTACTTTCAGTCTGGATGTATCTTCAGGTTCAAAATGAGTCTCTTGTAGACAGCATATGGATGGGTCCTGTCTTTTTATCCAATCTGCAACCCTGTGCCGTTTTATGGGAGCATTTAGGCCGTTCATGTTGAGAGTGATTATTGAAAGGTAGGAATTTATTGTTATCATATTGCCTGTGAAGTCCTTGTTTCTATAGATTGTCCCTGTAAATTTCTGTTGTATATCACTCGGGGTCTTTCTCCTTTTATACAGCCCCCCTTAATATTTCTTGCAGGGCCAGCTTAGTGGTCACATATTCTTTCAGCTTCTGCAGGTCTTGGAAGCTCTGCATCTCCCCATCCATTCTAAATGACAGCCTTGCCAGATAAAGTATTCTTGGCTGCATGTTCTTCTCATTTAGTACCCTGAATATGCCTTGCCAGACCTTTCTGGCTTGCCAGGTTTGTGTGGATAGGTCTGACGTTATTCTGATGTTCCTCCCTCTGTACATAAGGAATCTCTTCCCCCTAACTGCCCTTAAGATGGTTTCCTTGGTTCTAAGATTTGCAACTTTTACTATTACATGCTGGAGTGTTGGCCTGTTTTCCTTGATCTTGGGAGGGGTCCTCTCTGCCTCTAGGACATGAATGTTTGTTTCATTCCCCAAATTAGGGAAGTTCTCAGCTTCAATTTGCTCAAATATATTTTATAGTCCTCTCTCTCTCTCCACCCCCTCTGGGATTCCAATAATTCTGACACTGGAACGTTTCACAGTGTCACTTATTTCTCTGATTCTATTTTCATAGATTCTGAGTTGTTCTTCCCTGGCCTCCTCTTTTCCCTTTTTGTCTGTTAAATTGTCTTCCGGGTCATTAATTCATTCTTCTGCCTCACTTTCCCAAGCTGCTAGATTATCTAGATTAGATTGGATGTCATTGATAGCATTTTTAAGTTCTGCCCATTCAGCTTTCTTGTCTGCCCTTAGAGACTCTGTGTTGCCATTAATTGATTTCTCCATTCTAACTATTGTCTTCACAAATGCTAACCTGAATTCCATCTCTGACATCTTGGTTATATCTGAATCCATTTGTAAATCTGTGGCATAAATTATAATCTCTGAGTTTTTCCTATTTTGGGGGTTCCTCCTCCTAGTCATTCTGTTGAGGGGTGGTTGAGGGAATGTATAGAGTCCAAATTATTGACCAGAACCCAAGCAAGATGCACCTGTTTTCTAGGGACCTTAAGGTTGCTGGCCTCTTGTTTCCCCAGCCTGTCTTCTGGGGGAGGGGCCTGCTGCACTGCTACTCAGTCAACCCTGTTTGGGCAGAGTTGCCCTGCCCCCTGTGGCAGGGGACGCGCTCAGTGAAAACTGGTTTTGGGGGGCTTTTGTTCTCTGGCAGATTTCCCTAGGGGTTTTCCATGTCTCTTCTGAGAGTCAGAGCAGAAGAGACCATTTCCAACCCTCTGCCTCAGAGCAGAGAGATCACAGTTCTTCAGTGAGCTCTCCAGGCCACATTATCTCCATTTCTGTCTGTGCTGCTATAAACTGCAGCAGCCTGGGTTGTGCGCTCCTCAGCAGGTCTCCCAATCCTCGCCTCCAGGTTGGGGCACGGGGGCGCGTTTCTGCCCTTTGTGCTTCTAAAACTGCCAGCCACCCAGTTTTCACATGTGACCTGGTATTGTTTTAATTTGCACTACTCAGATTACTAGCAATTTTGAACATCTCCGTAAGGGGGACTACTTTGTCAGCCATTTAGACTTGCTCTTCTATCAATCTGCCTATGTCTATCCCTTGTACATATTCTCCATTAAGTTTCCTGCCTTTGTCTTATTCACTTGTATGAGTTCCTTATTTATGTGGGATCTCATCAGTTACTTATAAAGTTTAGCTTTTGCAAATAACTTCTAATAATCTACCATCCGTGCATTAACTTTATCTATAATGTCTTTCATAGAAAATAAATCCTTAATTAGTCATGATAAAATCCGTAAGTTCTCAGGTTATGGTTTGTGCATTTTGAGGCTTAAGTTTTTCCTCACTGTGAGGTCACAAATATATTCTCTTATACTTTTATATTAACTTTATAGTTTTCAAATTTTAAATTTTTGTTTCTTAATCCATTCTTTTCACAGAGTTCATCTTTTTTACAGAGTGGAAGTTAGAAATCTAATTTTATTTTTCTATATTTAATGATCTGGTCTTTCCAAAGTACTACCAAGCTTTCCCATTATTGTAGTGTCATGCTGAGTACACATTAGGTCTCCATGCAGATACTAGGTCTGTCTCTGAGATCTCTGTCCCATGGGATTTTTGTTTGTTTTTGCACCAGGAACCTGTCTATTAATAGGCCTTATACTATATCTTAATGTCACGTTCACCAATTCTCCCCTTTAAAAGTTTTTTTTTCCAAAAAATAACCTAGAAAACTGTGAAAATACTACTTTAATACAATCTTCAGAAGTTTGTTAAGTTCATCGCATTCAACTTATAAATTTTTGGGGGGAAACTGATATATTTTAATGTCTCTCTAACCAAAAGCACATACCTTTTAATTTATGTAAATCTTTTTTTAAGTTTTTATTTAAATTCAAGTTAGTTAAACATACAGTGTAATATTAGTTTCAGGTGTACAGTTTGGTGATTCATCACTTCTATACATCACCCAGTGCTCATCACAACTGTACTCTGTACTCCCCACCACCTGTTTCCCCCATCCCCCACCCACCTCCCCTCTGGTGACCATCAATGTGTTTCCCCACTGTGTGCATCTTTTTTGCTTCTTAAATTCCACATATCAGTGAAATCATATGGTATTTGTCTTTCTCTGCTCAACTTATTTCACTTAGCATAATTCTCTCCAGTTCCATCCATGTCGATGCAAATGGTAGGTATTCATCTTTTCTGATGGCTGAATAATATTCCATTGTATATAGGAACCACATCTTTATGCATTCATCTATCAGTGGACATCTGGGCTCTTCCCATAGTTTGGCTATGGTGGACATTGCTGCCATGACCATTAGGGTGCATATGCCCCTTCTTTTCACTACATCTGTATCTTTGGAGTAAATAGTAGTGCAATTTCTGGGTCATAGGGTAGTTCTATTTCTAACGTCTTGAGGAAACTCCATACTGTTTTCCAGAGTGGCTGCACCAGTTTGCATTCACACCAACAGTGCAAGAGAATTTCCCTCTCTTCACGGTTCCCTTGAAATTTAAACATGTAGCTAGTGGACAACATTGGAACATGTAGTTGTAGAGTGTCTTAGTTATTTGTGGCCATGTGTATTGCCATATAAATTTTATTTTATTTTATTTTCCCATACAAATTTTATTGTTTTCAGATTCCACAAAAACGTTGAGACTTCGAATTGAATCTATACAAATTTGGGGAAAAGGTGACATCATTAAAATATTAAACTTTCCAAAGCATAAAGGGATAAATATGGTTTATCTCTCCATTTTTATCTTTTTAATTTACACTCAATAGTATTTTAGACTTTTTGCCCTAGATTTTCAAAGAGTTTTTGAGTAATTGCCTATCTAATTTTTAAGATGTTGGGTGCTTTTCTTATTTTAATTTATACTTCAGTATAATATAGAAAAGAAGTATTGTTAGCAGAAATCCTTGTCTGTCAGCATTTTATTATTAAGAACCATGTATTCAGTAGGTTTTATGTAGACATTTTCTATCATTTTAAGGATGCTCTCTCTTATTCCTAGATTTCCATGAATTGTGTTTTTTATAATGAATAAACATTGAATTTATCACTTTTTCTACACCTATCAGTATATATAATTTATCTTTCTTTTGTGTCTACGTGATAAAATACACTGATTGAGTTTTACTATTAGTCACCTTTATATACCTGATAGAAGGCAAATTTAGCCATGATATGTATTTTCACTGGAATCAACGTTATCCTATTTTATAAGATTTTTATTTTGATGCTCATGATTGATATAGGCCTGTAAGTTTTGTTTCTTGTACTACTCTTGTTGACTTTTATATGAATGCTATAATAGCCTTATTTAATGTTTAAAGGATACTTCTGGGGCACCTGGGTGGCTCAGTTGGTTAAGTGTCCAACTCTTGATTTCACTCAGGTCACGATCACAGGGTCGTGAGATCAAGTCCAGCATCTGGCTCTGTGCTAGGCATGGAGCCTGCTTAGGATTCTCTCCCTCTGTCTCTCCTCCCCACTCCAAAAAAAATAATAAATGAAAATAAAGGTTACTTCTTATTTTTTCTATTCTCTGGAAGAATTTCATAAGATTGACAATATTTTATTTTAAATTTTGATGGAATCTACCAGTAAAACCAACTAGTAAAACCATCCAGTAAAACCACCTGAATTTTCTTTGTAGGAAAAGTTATAATTACAGAGTGAATTCATGTCATGTACAATGATGAATGCCTGACTGTCCAGCTTTTCTTTTTATTCTTCTTTCAACTTTGGTAAGTTAGGTTTTGTTGTTTTATGAAAATTTTCAAAAGAGCTGACATAAAGAAGTTCATAATGGTGCTTTATATTTTTTCGTTGGGGGAAAAGAATAACATATACAATTTGGAAATGATATAAATTTTAGTTTCTTATTGTTCAGAGCAGACAATGGTAATCCAACACTGAGTAGGCATACCAGACAAGCTTAAAGATCATCAGTAGTGCTCAACACACACTGAGGTGTAAAGAAACCATTATACAAAAAGTGTTACATTCATTTTTTTTAAGATTTTATTTATTTATTTGACAGAGAGACACACAGTGAGAGAAGGAACACAAGCAGGGGGAGTGGGAGAGGGAGAAGCAGGTTTCCCGTTGAACAGGGAGCCTGATATGGGGCTTGATCCCAGGACCCTGAGATCATGACCTGAGCCAAAGGCAGATGCTTAATAACTAAGCCACCCAGGCAGATCCTGAACTCTTTTTATCTCATTTATTTTGTTTTTAGATATGAAATTTTATACTAACAAATTAAATAATTTATTTGGATACTTTTTTTTCATTTTTAAATAAACTGCCCAACTAGACTCAACTGTTAAATGTGGGCATGAAAAACTGGCCAGATCAATAGTGTAATATTTATTAGTAAACATAATTTTAGAGTCCACTGCATGCTCTCTTATATTTAAAGCACTGTAAGACTCATTTTAGCTTGATCAGTTGGGGATAGGGCACCAGTCAAATAATTCGTGAAGCTAGCTTGTGTTTGGATAGAAATTATTTTGTAAGAGGTAAGTAAAAGATTTAGTTTTATCCTAACGGGAAGGAGGATGAGTTGAAAGTACTTTATTTTCAAATCACCATCTCTGTTAGTTCTTTATTACGGACTTTTCCGTTTCCATCAATCTCTGCCTTTCTGACAATTTCACCATCTTCTTCTGACAGTAGTGTTTCCTCTGAGTTTTGTCAGTATGTGATGTTGTTCCACCTGGGCATCATCTGACCATCATCAACCTTGTTAAAAAGCTCAGAATTCCTCATGGATTTGTTTTCATTCTCTGTAGCTTTTATTTTTATAATCATCATGGTAAAATTTCTGGCAAATCAGTGATACATTTATTTCTTTCATTGTACGTTACACTTCCACGGGGTTCCAATTAAGAGAATGTAAGGAAGCCCCCATTTCCACTGTTGCCATTTTTGAGAGAGACGGATTCTGTGATCTCTCATTTGGTCACCTGTCTCCTGCTCAGAGGAGGGAGTCAGACCTGCTCAGGCGCTTGAGGAGCTGGGGGCGTTCCCCTGCTACTGCCCCACACACCACTTGCCACCCTGCTTCTCTGGGACTCCTGGAAGCAAACTGCATGTCTGCCTGTGAGCAGAAACGTCAGTGCAGACCTTTCTTCATTCCTGATATTCGGTATCTGTGCCTTCTCTCACTATCATTGATCAGTCTTGCCAGGGTGTGTAAATTTATTAACTTTTTTTTTTAGTATAGTTGATACACAAAGTTCCGTTAGTGTAAGGTATACAGCATAGTGACTGACAGGTTTGTACATTGTGCTGTGCTCACTGGGAGCGCAGCTGCTACTGTCCATTCATCACTGGTACAGTATCATTGACTACACGCCTGATGCCGTGCCTTTTACTCACTCCTGTGACATTCATTCCATCACTGGAAGTCTGAAAGAATCAGAACTTCACTTTGTTAACCTTACTATTGTATGTCTATTTTCTATTTTATTGTTTTCTGTCTTTATATTTATTCTTTCAAACCTTGTACTGTCTTTAAGCTTGCTATTCTCTTCCTGTGTAACTTAATTGAGATGGATATTTACATTGTAAATTTTTTGGGTTTTTTTTCAATTCTAGCATATGTGTTTAGGTTATAAATTCCTCTTGAGCACAGTTGTAACAGTATCCAATAACTTTGAAATGTTGTCATTTATCTCTCATTTCAAAATGTTTCCTAATTTTCCTTTTATTTGTCTAAAAGAATTCATTGTACACATTTTATTTATAGTTTTGTACACTGTCAATATGAATGGGACCAATTTTCTACTTGAGCCATTTTTTAAACAAAGCAAAATAACCTAAGTAATACAAAGTGTTAAAATACATTATAAAGATACAAAACCAGACATACTAATTCTAATTAGGAATGTAATTATGATGTTACATTTTTTATAATCCACAATTATGTTTAGGAAATCACACAAACATAGATCACTGATTTGAATGAAATGCATAAATTTGTGGCAAAGCTTTGTAGTTACAAAAAAAATTACCAAAAAATTCACAAAATTAACATTTATTCCACCTTTGTGTCATATTCTTAGATCCTTCACCAATGTTACATAAGGAAAAAAATAAAAGCAAAACAAATGAAAAACTGAAGTCAGAATCACTAATATTATCATGTAGGGAACCAAATAAATTAAAATCTAGCAGCCATCAGCAAGAGTACAGCAAAGAAAATGCTGTAAAAAGAAACAAAGAAAATTGCTAGAAAACTATATTCATCATACTCTTTCAAACTAGCAAAACATGCTCCTGGAACATAAACAGAATACATACAATGGAACATAAACAGAATTTTTTTCCTGTAAGGTATAGAAATGCAAGTTCTTTTTTGAATATTGTGGATAGGTAAAATATGTTTATAATGGTAATTCTACTAAGCTATTACAGAGTGGGCCAGGAACACATTTATGGATTCTGGGGATGATGTGTACTGTAATTCTTTGATTGGGATAGTGGACACTCTAGCCAAAATTAAAAAATATATATATATATATATATATATGAACACAGAAGTACAAAACAAAGACGAATGAGACTTCTCTTATATCTTAGCAACATTTAGATGGAAATTAAATTTAAATGCAGTCCACTCTGCTTTTGAAGAGGCTTTGGTTCAGTTCCCATATCTCGATTGCTTGACGCAGTCTCCTATGAGAATACTCAGAAGGTGTCTTCTTAAACAACAAACCTATTTTTAGTGGTGGAGCCACTCTTAGTAGCTGTGTCTGCATGGGACTGATAACCAATCATTATCTTTGGAGGAAGTCCTAACGTTTCCTTGTATACCCTCCCTATATGTGTAACAGCCTCTCTGTTTTCACATTCAGGAGTCCATATTGCTATCTTATCACCTTTAGCTCTAACATCAACAACAGCTCCACATACATCATCACTGTAGTCATCAAAAGATTCTCCAATAAGTCACAGCAGTGTCTCTAACCAAAATGGATCCAGCTCACTTCATCTCTGCTGCTTGTTCAATGTAATTAGCCATCATCCTCCTTGTTTGTTTTTCTTTTCTTCCCACATAGGCTCAATACCATCCTTAAAAAGTGAGTAGTTACAGCCAGGCATTAAATTACTGGACAACTGGATGTGGTTGTACAAAGTCCAAAAGTCTTCAACAGTATCAAACTTAAAGATCAGCCAAAGGTTTGCTTGCCAAGTTTTGCTTTTATCATTTTTAAAAAACTAGAGTATCCATCTGTTCTGTAAAGGGGGGTTAACCCAGGGTTAACAACCTCCTGATTAGATTCTGTTTTCTCTTCTTCTGTAGGCGGGGAATTAGGAGTAGGGGTGGTTTCCAGTTCCACAGTCGCCATCTTAGATCAATCTCCAAAATGTTTCCTAATTTTCAATTATCATATGGTTTCATTTATTTGTGGAACATAAAGAATAGCATGGAGGACATTAGGAGAAGGAAGGGAAAGATGAAGGGGGGGAAATCAGAGGGGGACACAAACCATGAGAGACTATGGACTCAGAGAAACAGAGTATTTTAGAGGGGAGGTGTGGATGGGTTAGCCCAGTGATGGGTATTAAGGAGGGCACATATTGCATGGAGCACTGGATGCTATACAAAAACAATGAATCATGGATCACTATATCAAAAACTAATGATGTACTGTATGGTGATTAACATAACATAATAAAAAATATTTTCCATTAATGCATCATAATTCAGTGACATCCATATGCCATTATTATGGATTTCACCAATAAAAATTTTGACTCAGTTAAAAAAAAGTTTCCTAATTTTCAATGCAATATTATATTAACTCATGCATTATTTAGAAAGGTAGTCCTTAATTCCCAATAAGTATATATATTTATTTAGGACTTTCTACATTACCCTATTTTTTGTTGTTGATGACTAACAATTATATTGAATGGTTTCAATCCTTTGAATTTGTTAAAACTTTTAATCGTCCAATGTACAGTCAAATTTTACAAATATTCCATGTGGGGCTTGAAAAACGCATACTTGGGGTACCTGGGTGGCTGTCAATAAGCATCTGCCTTCAGTTCAGGTTATGATCCCAGGGTCCTGGCATCGAGCCCCACATTGGGCTCCCTGCTCATCGGGAAGCCTGCTTCTCCCCCTCCCACTCACCCTGCTTATGTTCCTGCTTTTGTCTGTCAATAAATTTATAGTAGCAATGTCCAAATAGCCAAACTATGGAAAGAGCCTGGATATCCATGGACAGATGAATGGATAAAGAAGATGTTTTGTGTGTGTGTGTGTGTGTGTGTATTACTCGGGCATCAGAAAGGATAAATGCTTACCATTTACCTCAGCATGGATGGAACTGGAGGGTATATGCTGAGCAAAATAAGTCAATCAGAGGACGATTATCATATGGTTTCACTCATATGAGGAATATAAGAAATAGCACAGAGGATCATGGGGAAGGGAGGGAAAAATGGAATGGGAAGAAATCAGAGAGGGAGAGAAACCATGAGATATTCTTAACTATGGGAAAGAAACTGAGGGTTGCTAGAGGGGAGGTGGATGGGGGATGGGGTAACTGGGTGATGGACATTAAGGAGGGCATGTAATGTGATGAACACTGTGTGTTATATGCAACTGATGAATTACTGAACTCTACATCTGAAACTAGTAATGTTCTGTGTGTTGGCTAATTGAATTTATTTTTATTTTTTTCAAAGTTTTTTTCCTTTTTTATTGAAGTATAGTTGATATGTAACGTTACAGTAGTTTCAGGTGAACCACATAGTGATTCCAAAAGTCTATCCTTTATGCTATGCTCACCACAAATGTACCTACCATCTGTGACCATATAATGCTATTACAATACTATTGACTATATACTCTTCCTTGTACCTTTCATCCCGACTATTCATTCCACAACTGGAAGCCTATACTTCCCACTCCCCTTACCCATTTCGCCCATTCCTACACCCTCTTCCCCTCTGGCAACCATCAGTTCTCTGTATTTATGATTATGATTCTGCTTTTTTTTCATTTATTCATTTGTTTTGTTTTTTAAATTCCACATAGAAGTAAAATCACATAGTATTTGCCTTTTTCTGATTTATTTCACTGAGCACTATATCCTATAGGTCCATCCATGGTGTAGCAAATGGCAAGATCTCACCCTTTTTTATGGCTGAGTAATATTCATATGTATATATCACATCTTCTTTGCCCATTCATCTATTGATTGACAGGTTGCTTCCATATCTTGGCTACTATAAAAAATGCTACGATAAACATAGGTGTGCATACTACTGGGTATTTACCACAAAGATACAAATGTAGGGATCTGAAGGGGAACATGCACCCCAATATTTATAGCAGCAATGTCCACAATAGCCAAACTGTGGAAAGAGCCAAGATGTCCATTGACAGATGAATGGATAAAGAAGATGTGGTATATATACACAATGGAATATTATGCAGCCATCAAAAGGAATGAGATCCTGCCATTTACAATAACGTGGATGGAACTGGAGGGTGTTATGCTGAGTGAAATAAGTCAATCAGAGAAAGACATGTATCATATAACCTCACTGATATGAGGTATTCTTAATCTCAGGAAACAAACTGAGTGTTGCTGGAGTGGTGGGGGGGTGGGAGGGATGGGGTGGCTGGGTGATAGACATTGGGGAGGGTATGTGCTATGGCGAGTGCTTTGAATTGTGCAAGACTGTTGAATCACAGATCTGTACATCTGAAACAAATAATGCAATATATGTTAAGAAAAGAAAGAAGTAGATAGCAGGAGGGGAAGAATGAAGGGGGGAAAATTGGAGGGGGAGACCCACCATGAAAGACAATGGACTCTGAAAAACAAACTGAGGGTTCTAGAGCGGAGGGGGCTGGGAGGATGGGTTAGCCTGGTGATGGGTATTAAAAAGGGCACGTTCTGCGTGGAGCACTGGATGTTATTCACAAACAATGAATCATGGAACACTACATCCAAAACTAATGATGTAATGTACGGTGATTAACATAACAATAAATTTTTTTTAAGAAAACTGAAAAAAGAAGAAAAAAACATAGGTGTGCATATATCTTTGAGACAGTGTTTTCACTTTCTTTGGGTAAATACCGAGTAGTGGAATTAATGGATTGTATCGTATTTCTATTTTAAATCTTTATCAAAGTGTTTTAAAATTAATAAATAATTTCTTGTTTTTTTTAAAGCATTTATATCTTTTTTCAGGGTAGCTATCTAATTTGGTATGAAAATTAATTTTGAAATTTTCTATTCATAGTATTATAATTAGCTCAGAAAAAAAATCCCTCCAACTTAAATGATGGTCTATATATGATTACTTTAAACTATTTTGAAATGTCTTAATATCCAATTCTTATTAGTAAACAATTACTACATAATGAAGCTGGCAATAGCTTTTATAGGAGCTACCACTCCTGAAATTTAAAAAAATTTTTCTACTTTCCTTAGTACAGTTGTCTCAATATTTCTGACAGTTGATTATGAGTTAAAAAACTGACTTAGACATTAAAATTTTCTTCTCGGACTGGGAGCAAGATGGCGAAGGAGTAGGAGATCTGGATTTCATCTGATCTCAGGAATTCAGCTGAATAGGGATCAAACCATTCTGAACACCTACGAACTCAACAGGAGATCAAGAAGAGAATAGCAACAACTCTCTGAACAGAGAAGCAACCACTTACTGGAAGGTAGGAATCCGGAGAAGTGAATCCGAGGCGATATTCGGAAGGATAGACGGTGGGGGAGGGGGCCCCCGCCACTTCTGGCAAGTAATAGAGCCACAGAGCACAAAATCGGAACATTTAGAAGTGGGCTCCGGTGAGGGACCTCGCTCCAGTGGCTAAGCGGGGGGTGGAACCCTCGTGGCACAGTGTGTTCTCAGGACCCTTGGGGTCACAGAAAGACCGGGGGTGCCTGAGTGCAGCAGAGCTCCCAGGTATGGGAGAGGGAAGCCAGCTGCAGAGACGGAGCCGAGGCGCGGGCTCTCAGCTCGGGGTGGCCATAAACTGTGATCCGCGGCCCAGTTGGACCACTGCTCCTCCAGTAGGGACCCAACAAGCGGCAGAGCTGGGGAGACTCCCCTTCCTCCCCTGGGAGGAGCGGCGCAGGAACGCACCGCAGGGATCTGCTGGGTTTGGAGACTCCACACGGGGTCGGGTGCCAGAGATAGAAATGCTCAGTCACAGTCCGGGTGAGCACGGAGTGTGGCCAGAGACCAGGGAGACGGGAGTGACTGCTTTTCTCTGGAGGCGCGCTGAGGAGCAGGATCCCAAGTTCTCAGCTCCTCCGGGCGGAGCCTGGGAGGCTACCATTTTCACCCTGGTCCTCCAAAGCTGTACCAAAAGCTTCCAGGGAACAAAAGCTCCTGAGAGCAAACCGGAGCAGATTGCTTAGCCCGAACTCACAAGGGCGGGGCAATTCCGCCACCAGGAAAGACATTTGGGAACCACGGCAACAGGCCCCTCCCCCAGAAGATAGCACCAACAGCCAGCAAGCCAAGACCAAGTTTACCGAACAAGGAGAACGGGAGAGCGCTAGGGGAATACTGCACATGGAATTCATGGCTTTTTTTTACCATGATTCATGAGTTTTTCAAAGTTAATTTTTTAACTGTTTTTTTTTTAATTTTTCTTTTTCCCTTTTTCAACCAACATCTTATCAATCCCCTTTTTAAAAAAACATTTTTTATTTTTCATTTTTAGAGTCATATTTTATCCCTTCATAGTAGTTACCCTAATTATTGGCATATATATATAAGTTTTTCTCTCCTTAAAATTTTGAGATACAGTTTCTTCTAACAGATCAAAATATACCCTAAATCACTAGTGTATGGCTTTGTTCTAGTCTCCTGCCTGATCAAAGTCTCTCCCTTTTTTTTCTTTTCTTTTTCTTTTTTTTAATCTTCTTTCTTTTTTCAAACAACTTCTTATCTTATCAATGCCTTTCATAAAATCTTTTATAATTTTCATCTTTACAGTCATCACCATCCCTGCATTGTATCAACCCTTATTTTGTACATATATAAGTCTTTCTTCCTTTAAAATTTTAGCAGGCACTTTCTTTTTTTTTTTTTTAAAGATTTTATTTATTTATTTGAGAGAGAGAGAGAGCACATGAGAGGGGGAAGGGTCAGAGGGAGAGGCAGACTCCCCACTGAGTAGGGAGCCCGATGCGGGACTCAATCCTGGGACTCCAGGATCATGACCTGAGCTGAAGGCAGTCACTTAACCGACTGAGCCACCCAGGCGCCCCAAGCACTTTCTTCTAACAGACCAAAATACACCCAAAATCTAGTGTGTGGCACTGATCTATGCGCTAGCCTGATTATATTTGATCATATTCTGGTTTTTTGTTTTGTTCTGTTTCTGTTTGTTTTTATCTTTTTCTTTTTCTTTTTTTTTTCTTTCTTTCTGTTTTTTTCTTTCCCTTTATTTCCCCCTGGTTTCTGGTCTTTTCTGATTTGTATAGAATATATTTGCTGGGGATGTTGTTAACCTGTTAGCATTTTGTTCTCTCATTCATCTATTCTCCTCTGGACAAAATGACAAGACGAAGAAAATCACCTCAGCAAAAAGAACAAGAGGTAGTCCCGTTAGCCAGGGACCTACTCGATACGGACATTAGTACGATGTCGGACCTAGAGTTCAGAATCATGACTTTAAAGACACTAGCTGGGCTTGAAAAAAGCGTGGAAGTTATTAGAGAAACCCTTTCTGGAGAAATAAAAGAACTAAAATCTAACCAAGTCAAAATCAAAAAGGCTGTTAATGAGGTAGAGTAAAAAATGGGAGCACTAACTGCTAGGATAAGTGAGGCAGAAGAGAGAATCAGCGATATAGAAGACCAAATGATGGAAAATAAAGAGGCTGAGAAAAAGAGAGAGAAACAACTACAGGATCATGAGGGCAGAATTCGAGAGATGAGTGATATGATAAGACGAAACAACATTAGAATAATAGGGACCCAGAAGAAGAAGAAAGAGAGAGAGGGGCAGAAGGTATATTGGAGAAAATAATAGCAGAGAACTTCCCTAATGTGAGGAAGGAAACAGGCATCAAAATCCAGGAGGCACAGAGAACCCCTCTCAAAATCCATAAAAATAGGTCAACACCCTGACATCTAATAGTAAAACTTACCAGTCTCAGAGACAAAGAGAATATCCTGAAAGCAGCTCGGGAGAAGAGATATGTAAGCTACAATGGTAGAAATATTAGATTGGCAACAGACCTATCCACAGAGACATGGCAGGCCAGAAAGGACTGGCATGATATCTTCAGAGCACTAAATGAGAAAAATATGCAGCCAAGAATACTATACCCAGCTAGGCTGTCATTGAAAATAGAAGGAGAGATAAAAAGATTCCAGGACAAACAAAAACTAAAGGAATTTGCAAACACGAAATCAGCCCTCCAAGAAATATTGAAAGGGGTATTCTAAACAAAGAGAGAGCTTAAAAGCAGCACATATCAGAAAGGAACACAGACAATATACAGTAACAGTCACCTTACAGGCAATACAATGGCACTAAATTCATGTCTTTCAATAGTTACCCTGAATGTAAATGGGCTGAATGCCCCAATCAAAAGACACAGGCTATCAGATTGGATTAAAAAACAAGACCCATCAATATGCTATCTGCAAGAGACTCATTTTAGACCCAAAGACACCCTCACATTGAAAGTGAAGGGATGGAAAACCATTTACCATGCTAATGGACACCAAAAGAAAGCTGGGGTGGCAATCCTTATATCAGACAAATTAGATTTTAAAACAAACACTGTAATAAGAGATGAGGAAGGACACTATATCCTACTTAAAGGGTCTATCCAACAAGAAGATCTATCAATTGTAAATATCTATGACCCTAACATGGGAGCGGCCAATTATATAAGGCAATTAATAACAAAAGCAAAGAAACACATTGACAACAATACAATAATACTGGGGGACGTTAACATCCCCCTGACTGAAATGGACAGATCATCTAAGCAAAAGATCAACAAGAAAATAAAGACTTTAAACGACACACTGGACCAAATGGACTTCACAGACATATACAGAACATTCCATCCCAAAGCAACGGAATACACATTCTTCTCTAGTGCCCAATGAATATTCTCCAGAATAGATGACATCCTAGGTCACAAATCAGGTCTCAACCGGTACCAAAAGATTGGGATCATTCCCTGCATATTTTCAGACCACAATGCTTTGAAACTAGAACTCAATCACAAGAGGAAAGTCGGAAAGAACTCAAATACATGGAGGCTAAAGAGCATCCTACTAAAGAATGAATGGGTCAACCAGGAAATTAAAGAAGAATTTTAAAAATTCATGGAAACCAATGAAAATGAAAACACAACTGTTCAAAATCTTTGGGATACAGCAAGGGCAGTCCTAAGACGAAAGTATATAGCAATACAAGCCTTTCTCAAGAAACAGAAAGGTCTCAAATACACAACCTTACCCTACACCTAGGGGAGCTAGACAAAAAAACAGCAAATAAAGCCTACACACAGCAGGAGAAGAGAAATAATAAAGATCAGAGCAGAAATCAATGAAATAGAAACCAAAAGAACAGTAGAATAGATCAACGAACCTAGGAGCTGGTTCTTTGAAAGAATTAACAAGATTGATAAACCCCTGGCCAGACTTATCAAAAGGAAAAGAGAAATGACCCAAATCAACAAAAACATGAATGAAAGAGGAGAGATCACAACTAACACCAAAGATATACAAACAATTATAAGAACATATGATGAGCAACTCTATGGCAGCAAATTGGATAACCTGGAAGAAATGGATGCATTCCTAGAGATGTATCAACTACCAAAATTGAACCGGGAAGGAACAGAAAACCTGAACAGACCTAGAACCACTAAGGAAATTGAAGCAGTCATCAAAAATCTTCCAACAAACAAAAGTCCAGGGCCAGATGGCTTCCCAGGGGAATTCTACCAAACATTTCAAGAAGAATTAATACCTATTCTCCTGAAACTGTTCCAAAAAATAGAAATGGAAGGAAAACTTCCAAACTCATTTTATGAGGCCACCATTCCCTTGATCCCAAAACTGGACAAAGACCCCATCAAAAAGGAGAATTACAGACCAATATCCTTGATGAACATGGATGCAAAAATTCTCACCAAAATACTAGCCAATAGGATCCAACAGTACATTAAAAGGATTATTCACCATGACCAAGTGGGATTTATCCCTGGGCTACAAGGCTGGTTCAACATCCGCAAATCAATCAACGTGATACAATACATTAACAAAAGAAAGAACAAGAATCATATGATCCTCTCAATAGATGCAGAAAAAGCTTTTGACAAAGTACACCATCCTTTCTTGATCAAAATTCTTCAGAGTATAGGGAGAGAGGGTACATACCTCAATATCATAAAAGCCATCTATGAAAAACCACAGTGAATATCATTCTCAATGGGGGAAAAACTGAGAGCTTTCCCCCTAAGGTCAGGAACGTGGCAGGGATGTCCACTATCACCACTGCAATTCAACATAGTATTAGAAGTCCTAGCCACAGCAATCAGACAACAAAAAGAAATCAAAGGCATCCAAATCGGCAACGAGGAAGTCAAACTCTCACTGTTTGCAGATGATATGATACTGTATGTGGAAAACCCAAAAGACTCCACCCCAAAACTGCTAGAACTCATACAGGAATTCAGTCAAGTGGCAGGATATAAAATCAATGCACAGAAATCAGTGACATTCCTATACACCAACAACAAGACAGAAGAGAGACAAATCAAGGAGTCAATCCCATTTTAATTGCACCCAAAACCATAAGATACCTAGGAATAAATCTAACCAAAGAGGAAAAGGGTCTGTATTCAGAAAAATATAAAATACTCTTGAAAGAAATGGAGGAAGACACAAAGAAATGGACAAACGTTCCATGCTCATGGATTGGGAGAACCAACATTGTGAAGATGTCAATGCTACCTAGAGCAATCTACACATCCAATGCAATCCCCATCAAAATACCATCCACTTTTTTCAAAGAAATGGAACAAATAATCCTAAAATTTGTATGGAACCAGAAGAGACCCCGAATAGCCAGAGGAATGTTGAAAAAGAAAAGCAAAGCTGGCGGCATCACAATTCCGGACTTCCAGCTTTATTACAAAGCTGTCATCATCAAGACAGTATGGTACTCGCACAAAAACAGACACATAGATCAATGGAACAGAATCGAGAGCCCAGAAATGGACCCTCAACTCTATGGTCAACTCATCTTTGACAAATCAGGAAATAACGTCCAATGGAAAAAAGTCTCTTCAACAAATGGTGTTGGAAAAATTGGACAGCCACATGCAGAAGAATGAAACTGGACCACTTCCTTATACCACACACAAAAATGACTCCAAATGGTTGAAAGACCTAAACGTGAGACAGGAGTCCATCAAAATCCTAAAGGAGAACACAGGCAGCAACCTCTTTGACCTCAGCCGCAGCAACTTCTTCCTAGAAATATCGCCAAAGGCAATGAAGCAAGGGCAAAAATGAACTTTTGGGACTTCAACAAGATAAAAAGCTTTTGCACAGCAAAAGAAACAGTCCACAAAACCAAAAGACAACCGACAGATTGGGAGAAAATATTTGCAAATGACATATCAGATAAAGGGCTAGTATCCAAAATCTATCAAGAACTTGTCAAACTCAACACCCAAAGAACACATAATCCAATCAAGAAATGGGCAGACAACACGAACAGAAATTTTTCCAAAGAAGACATCCAAATGGCCAACAGACACATGAAAAAGTTTTCAACATCGCTCAGCATCAGGGAAATCCAAATCAAAACCTTAATGAGATACCACCTCACAGCAGTCAGAATGGCTAAAATTAACAAGTCAGGAAACGACAGATGTTGGCGGGGATGTGGAGAAAGGGGAACCCTCCTACACTGTTGGTGGGAATGCAAGCTGGTGCAACCCCTCTGGAAAACGGTATGGAGGTTCCTCAAACAGTTGAAAATAGAGCTACCATACGATCCAGCAATTGCACTACCGGGTATTTACCACAAAGATACAAATGTAGGGATCTGAAGGGTTACGTGCACCCCCATGTTTATAGCAGCAATGTCCACAATAGCCAAACCATGGAAAGAGCCAAGATGTCCATCGACAGATGAATGGATAAAGAAGAAGTGGTATATATACACAATGGAATATTATGCAGCCATCAAAAGGAATGAGATCTTGCCATTTGCAATGACATGGATAGTACTGGAGGGTGTTATGCTGAGTGAAATAAGTCAATCAGAGAAAGACATGTATCATATGACCTCACTGATATGAGGAATTCTTAATCTCAGGAAACAAACTGAGGGTTGCTGGAGCGGGGGTGGGGTGGGAGGGAGGGGTGGCTGAGTGATAGACATTGTGTAGGGTATGTGCTATGGTGAGCACTGTGAATTTTGCAAGACTGTTGAATCACAGACCTGTACCTCTGAAACAAATAATGCAATATATGTTAAGAAAAAAAGAAGAAGAAGAAGATAGCAGGAGGGGAAGAATGAAGGGGGGAAATCAGAGGGCAGATGAACCATGAGAGATGATTGACTCTGAAAAACAAACTGAGGGTTCTAGAGGGGAGGGGGTGGGGGGATGGGTTAGCCTGGTGATGGGTATTAAAAAGGGCACGTTCTGCGTGGAGCACTGGGTGTTATGCACAATGAGTCATGGAACACTACATCCAAAACTAATGATGTAATGTATGGTGATTCACATAACAATAAAAAATATATAACCAAAGAAATAAATAAATAAATAATAAAAAATAAAATAAAATTTCATAGTGGAAAGCAAAGATCTTTTGTGGGTAGTAGATGTTGTACTGCTAATCATCCTGGGAAGAAATTAATCTTTGGCCAGAAAATGAGGCCTCCAAAATATGGTGTGGTATTAGCAGGAAAAATATATTTCTACCTCCTTTCGTGTGCTGGGGTCAGTTTGGCCTAGACTGGGAAGTGTGAAAAGGTCTCGAGCAGTCCCAGATGAGATGGGTATTCCAGGCAAATTACCTGTCCAGTCAAATTACCAAGGACAAAGACACTTAAGTACATGGGGGACAGTATGAGAGCAAAGTTATCTGCATCATCTTTATCTCCCACAAAATTAAGGCTACAGCAGTTTCTCCTATAAGCTACAACTTGATCTAAGTGGCACAAAGGAGAATTCTGGAATGGCCTGTTCCCTTGCTTAAAAAAGCAATTACAGGGGCCAGCAGTCACCTTCCTCACAGCCAGGGTAGGGAAAGAGATGCCAACCATGCAAACAATGGCTAAGCAGAGGGAGGCAGTTGGCACTGTCACAGAGCAGGATCATGAAGGCACAAGGAGGACACAGGGCAGGAAGGACCAGAGAAACCCATTCTTGAGCACACCTTGCCAACTCACAGAATTGACTAAGGGACAGTTCAGGGGGACTAATGTCAAGCTCAAGTTTATGACCATCTATATCATTGTTGTTTTGGTCACATATACACCCCACTTTGTATCCTTAATTCCACTTGTAAGAGAAGCACACATTCCCATAGGCCCCCATGTTGCTAGGATACTTCACAAGCCAGAGTGCAGTATCGTTACCTGAGTATTAGCTCCCAAGCCCATCTGGGGCACCTTACACAACTTGCATCCAAGGAGCCTTTAACAACAGTGTCTCTTGGACCTAACTCAAAATATTGTCTTAGCCCATATCTTCCAAGGCTTCTTGAGGATTAGCAATTCATTTTCCTACAAAAGAGATGGTATTCTATCCAGCAAGATTTATCAAGATAAATCATAGTCTTTGTGGTTTCTATTTAAGGATTTACACATTCTTGCATTTACTTGCTTCTTTACTAGACTACAAGCTGGAAGTAAATAGTGGCCAGGGCACATAAAATATGTTGTTCACCTTTGTTTCCCATGCACATTAGCTGTTTCATGAAAGATTAGTGAAAGCATAATAGAAATACATGAAGACATGAATGAACAAATAAAAAGTTGTCATTTTATTCATAATCCCTGGCCTTGTGAAAATGTATTAAACAGTACCAAATGGAAATAAAACACCACAGATCACCACAGTAGAGATCAGAATAGTCGATCCTCATTACTTGTGGATTCAGTATTTGTGAAACGGCCTGCTCTCTCATATGTATTTGTGCCCCCCAAATCAGCACCAAGAGCACCTTCCCAGTCAGGTGTGGACATCTGAATCTGTGATGGGCATGTTCTCGGGGTGTTGAACAAGATGAAGATCTCCCTCTTTTTCAGTTCCTGTACTATAAACATAAGTCCTTTATATGGTATATTTTAATGCCACATACTTTGCAATTTTGGGGTGGGAGTGTTGGTGATTTCACAGTTTAAAACAGCCCCAAGTACAGTGCAGAAGTGCTGCCTGATGTTCCTTATTGCAAGCAGGCTGTGATGTGCCCCACAGAAAAAGTACATGTGTCAGATAAGCTTTGTTCAGCTGTGAGTTATAGTGCTGCTGTTGGCTACAAGTTCAATGTTCATAAGCCATACTTATTAAATACGCTGTCTTTAAGCAATGAACACTGAAAACAAAGTTATATATTGAGCAGTTGATAAAAATGTGAGCAGAAACCCAGCCCTGAATTTCACCTAGAGCAAGAGGGTAATTCAGAATTAGCCAGTTCAGTGTTCACAGCAACTTTATAGAGAGAATATAATTACCACAAAAATGAGAATCAGCTATAGAGGTTAGAGAACCAGTCCATGATTAACACACCCAGTCTTGATAATCTAACAAAACTGTCTTCAAATTCCAAATTTGCCAAGTCTTAAGTACACAAATTCGTCCACGTGTTAACTTCAATTTCTTCATTTTAAAATGGGATTACAGTAGTAACTTCATAGAGTTCTAATGAGAAGTAAATAATATAAGGTTTATAAAGCACAGAACACATTTTGGCATATAGCTATCACACAAATATTCACTACATTATCCCTTTTACAGACTAACTCAAAATATTGGTCTAGAAATATTAGGTGAAATACCAGAATAAGCTTCAAAAGAGGCTCATAGTAAAATTAGTTATTACAAAGGCCTATCCATAGAAATGGTAGAGAACAAAAACGTGGAGCAACCAGGCTTGTCTGCACCAGCTAGGACGCTCTGTTTACAGCCAACTGCAGCTCACCACCACATCCTGTGGCAGCAAGATATACTGGCACGTCTTCTTGCATCTCTTGCACTTCAGCTCACCACCGCCTCCAGTGGCTGCAAACTGCACAACTGTCACAACTTCCTGCGTCTTTCCAACTGGAGCTCACACTGTCTCCAGTGACACCCAGCTGCACTGTCACGCCTTCCTGTGTTCCTCACACAGAATCCCTATCATTCCACTAAACGAAACTCCTAGAAACAACATTGTTCCAATTGCTTAATTGAATGGACATTTTTCAGTTTTTACTGTTCTTCATCTTTCTGTACCACTCGATGTGGACCACAAGCTGAAAAACTTTGTGCCAGGGATTGTCAGCCTCCTCAGGCTTTCAGGCCTAATACCAGCCAACATGTTTCCATTGCAACTGATGTTGAACAATGGAACTGCACATGCTGTCTCCTCTGACATATCCGAAGTGTACAACTAAGCTCTGGCAGAACTTAAAAAATGTATGGGAGTGAGATTGGGGTCAGCAACCACCATCCACACCAGCACACGTTCATCACAAGTGTTCAATATAGATTACTGACATAGAGAAGCCAGTCTGAAAAGAGAAAACATATCATAGTCTGAAACTAAAGAACTGAATGGCCGCTACAAAGCATAAGAATGGGGGGGTGTGGAGAGAAGGCAAATGAAACATTCTAATGGTCTTACCTACTGAGGAAGAGGGAGGAAGTAAAGCATCTGAAAACCTCTCCTCCTGTGAAGAGATGCAGCAGGGGGACAAAGCAGTTGGACTGGGGACATAGATGTCCTCTTTCTTCCACATAATGGTTGAGAAATTTGTTTGTAAGTGTTACAGGGACAGTAATAACCATTAATGGAGTAGGAAAGTAGAAAATAGAACTTCTTAATTAACTAGAAAATTCTAAGGAAAGAATAAAGAATCAAACCAGGAAAAAAAAAACTAAGAGGAAATATAAGAAAAACAACAAAGTGAAACAATCAATAATTAAAAAGTAGATCTAAAGCATAAAATTTAATGAAGCAACTAAAATACTTATTATGAATGAGATGAATTCCATTAAATAGGAATTGAAGACTACATGTAAAACATTGTTTATAAAAACAAGTCTTAGCAAGTGTAATAAAGATTAAAAATAAAAAGCAAAATTTCAGCAAATGCAAATAAAAATAAATCTGAGGTGGCAATATTAATATCAGAAAAGGTAGAATTTAACTTAACAGCACAAAAAATAAAAATAAATAAAAATAAACAAACTTAAGAACACTCATCAGAATAAAGAGGGGCATTATATAATATGTAATTTAAAATAAAAAGCCATTTTAAAAACCACCATGATAAAGAATATGTGGTACAAACACACACACACACACACACACACACACACACACACACACACACACACATGCGGAATATTATTCAGCCATCAAAAAGGTTGAAATCTTGCCTTTCACAATGACATGGATGGAACTAGAGTATATTATGCTAAGCGAAAGAAGTCAGTCAGAGAAAGACAAATACCACATGGTCTTACTCATATATGGTATGTGAGAAAGAAAACAGATGAATATATGGGATGGGGCCAGGAGGCAGGAAAGAGAGAAATAAACCATAAGAGTCTTTTAATCATAGAGAACAAACTGAGGGTTGATGGAGGGAGGTGGCTGGAGTATGGTGGGCTAGATGGGGGTTGGGCATTAAGGAGGGCACTTGTTGTGATGAACATTGGGTATTGTATATAAATGCTGAATCACTGAATTCTTTTCCAGAAACCAGTATTATACTTTATGTTAACTAAGTAAATTTTAAATTAAAAAAATATATATATAAATAAAAATAAAATACATTTTAAATAACCATCATAGTAATCATAAATTTGATTAACATGGAATAGTGAAAAAACATACAAGGTCCCAAATGAGAAAGGTGTCATAAACCATATATAGGGAAAACATTTATTATTATTTTTTATTACACTTGATAAAACTCTAAAAGTAAGTTTAAAAACTATAGAGAGGATGGGTAATTTCTGTATTGTTATATCTGTAGAAAGTGCAATTTCTGATGAAATAGAACTAAAAAAATTGCCCAAGCATACCTCGAAAATTTAAATCAATCTCAACTTGACAGATGAATACTTAGCATCAATCCTAATAATGATAATAGTAATACAGCACTGATAGCTTCATATAGTTAGCTAATCATTAAAAAATGGATAATTCAAATGATTTAAATTAATTCAAGGCATAGAAAAAGAAAATTCCATAATTGATTCTATAAAGTCAATATCACCTGTCTGTGCAAACTGATAAAGATTTTTGTAATGTACATAAATCTCACTTATAAACATCTAGCATGTTTATAAGTTAAATGTTTATACAATAAAATTTTACTGAAAAAAGGAGCAGGGTATCAAAAGCATGCATCATGACCAAATGAAATCAGGATATCAAAAATCTTCCAACATAAGAATTACATCAAGAAAGAAGACTGTCATAGGAAATCAATAGATACAAAAATCCTCATTGGACAAAATTCATAAGTGGCTTATCCAATAAAACCTTGAAGTACAATATGAAAGTAGCCCACTTAAAGACAATGAGGTTATTGACCTAAAAATAGGAACCTAAAAAACGCGAAAATGTATTTCTCTTCAAATTGGTTTTCCTGCCTACAACTATTACCAATATTACCAATATTGTTGAAGGTTAACAAAGGCAATAAGAAAAAAAATAATCAGTATGATATTTGCAGAAAATATCAAGTTATTTTTAGTCTGTTATTATTTTTCACTGGATTTTATAACTAGGAAGCTTAAAGGTTTACAGAAATGCTAGAATTAAGTGACTTAAGCAGCTGTTTGGATACAAGATAAATATACAAAATTAATCGCTCTACTGTTTTCCTTAGCAATACCAATTAGAAATGAAAATGAAGGGAGATGGCACGAAAATTATAAAGGAAAACATTGAAAAACTAGGCATAAGTAAAACACCTATCTAAATAATACCATAAAACTGTGTTAAAGATTTGGACCAATGAAAAGATATACTATGATCCAAAAGAGAACAGTTAATATAACAAAAATACAAGTTTTTGTATTTGTTATACAAAGTTAATATATAAATTAACCAAAGTTGATATATAAATTTTATATAAAATAAGAGTAAAAAATTCCAAGTCAGGTACTTAAAATTGGACAAAACAATATTAAAATTTATCTAGAGTACTTTTCTCATAAAATTCTAGAGAATGGTGCAAAAAGGAACAGGGCAGAGGAGATCTTGACTTCACAGTTCATAGGGTATACTATAAATTTATACAGTCTACAAGAGACTCAGTTTAGATGTAAAGATGTATATAAGCTGAAAGTGAAGAAATAAAAAATACATGTCACAAAAGTGGTAATCAGAAGAAAACAAATATGGTTACACTTACATCAGACAAAATAGACTTCCAGTCAAAAACTGTCTCACTAGACAAAGAAGGCCATTATAGGATGGTGAAAGGGTCCATTCAACATGAAAATGGAACAGTTATAAATATATTTGTACCCAACATTAGAGCACCTAAATATGTAAAGCAAATATTGACAGATCTGAAGGGAAAAATAAATAAAAATACAATAATAGTAGACTTCATGACCCCACTTTCAACAATGGATAAACCATCTAGACAGAAAATCAAAAAGAAAACACTGGACTTCAACTATGCTTTAGGTCGAATGGACAGACAGACACCTACAGAACATTCTAACCAATAGCAAAAAATACATTCTTCCCAAATGCACACGGAACATTCCCCAGGATAGATTACATTTTAGTTCACAAAACCAGGGTTAACAAATTTCAGAAGATTGAAATCATTTCAATTACCTTTCTCATGACCTTGGAGTAAAGCTAGAAATCAAAAAAGAAAAAAAAAAAGAGGGGCGCCTGGGTGGCTCAGTTGGTTAAACGATTGCCTTTGGCTCAGGTCATGATCCTGGAGTCCCGGGATCGAGTCCCGCATCAGGCTCCCTGCTCAGTGAGGAACCTGCTTCTCCCTCTGGCCCTCCCCCCTCTCATGTGCTCTCTCTCTCACTCTCTCAAAATAAATAAATAAATCTTTAAAAAAAAAAAGAAGAAGAAGAAGAAGAACCCAGGACAAGAAAAAGAAAGAATTTGGACCATTATCTCCCACAACACACAGAAAACTCAAAATGAATTAAAGACTTCAACAGAAGACCTGAAACCATAAAACTAGTAGAAGAAAACAGGGGGAAAGCTCCTTGACATTAGTCTTGGCAATGGTTTTTTTAATTTAATACCAAAAGCAAAAATTCACAAATGGGACTACATCAAACTAAAAAGCTTTTGCACACAAAATAAACAATCTACAAAATGAAAAGGCAACCAGATAATGAGTTAATTTCCAAAATATATAGGGAACACATACAATTCGATAGCAATAAAACAAACAGCCTGATTTTAAAAGCAGGCATAGGATCTAAATAGACATTTTTTTCCCAGAGAAGACATACAAAGGCCAACAGGTACATGAAAAGGTGCTAAACATCATAAATCATTAGGGAAAAGTGAATCAAAACCACATTGAGATGACACCTCACACCTACTAGGATGGCTGTTATCCAAAAGACAAAAGGAACAAGTGTTGCTGAGGATGTGGAGCAAAAAAAACTTGTAAATCATTGGTGGGAATGTAAAGTGCTATGGCTATTATGGAAACAGTATGAAGCTTTCTCAAAAATTAACAATAGAACTGCCATATGATCTAGAAATCCCACTTCTGGATATATATCCAAACAAACTGAAAACAGGATCTCAAAGAGATATCTGCAGTCCCATGTTCATTGCAACATTATTATGGTTGATAAGATATGGAAACAACCTACATGTCTGTGAACAGATGAATCTATACACATATATTTTTATATTGTATAAAAGTGTATACTGTGTATATACATATTATATATATTGTATATATGTATGTGTATTTATTAAAACAAATATTGTTCAGCCTTAAAAAAAAGAAGGAAATCCTGCCATTTGTGACAAGATGGAGGAACTTGGAGGACTTTATGCTAAGTGAAATAAACCAAACACAGAAAGAGAAATACTGCATGACCTCATTTATGTGGAACCTATCATAGTCAAATTCATAGAAGCAGAAAGTAGAGTAGTGGTTGCCAGGGGCTGAGAGAGGGGAGAAATGGAGAGATGCTGGTCAACGGGAATGAAGTTTTAGTTATGCAAGCTGAATATATTCTGGAGATCTAATGGACAACACTGTAACTATAGCCCACAATATTATACTGTATACTTGAAATTTACTAAGAGGGTAGAATTTAAGGGCTCTTACCACAGGAAAGAAAAGATGCTAATTATGTGCGGTAATGGATATGTGAACTAGCTTGATTGGGGTGATTATTTCATAATTTACATGTATGTGAAATCATCAACCAGACCCCTTAAATATATACAATTTCTATGGCTCAATTATACCTCAAAATTCTAAAGGAAAAAAACTATAAAAAAAGAAAATATAAATTGTTACCCTTTTGTAAAAGGTATATAAATATCTACTTAAGCTAAAGATATATTCTTCAATTCCATTCCTGAGAATCAAATATAAAAATAAAAATACTCATACACAAAATTGACATATGTGAGGATATTTAAGGAAGCATTATTTTAACAGGTAATAACTAATCACAGTGAATAATCATCAATAGGGAAATGAAATAATGCCAAACAAATAGATACATATATACATACATACTAGTCCAAGTGACTCAGAAGGATTTCTGTGAAGTGTTACTAAGGAAGAAAATCAAAACACAAAAAGTATATGAAACAACTTCATGTTTTTGTTAAAAAAAAAACAAAACATTTGTGTGATGGGAGAGAGCAGATAAAATGTATAAAAGGATACATGCCAGATTGTTCATATGAACTGCTTCCATCGGAAAGAAAGCTGCTCTGGAGGGAAGTTGGGAGAAGGGAGGAGATATCAAAAAATATAAGGAAAAGAAAAAACTTCATTTAAAATGTTTGTGTGTGGGTGGTTGTTCATGTGTATGTATCAAAGATATGCACGTTCCGACTAATGTATCAAATAAAAAAAGAAAAAGTTTAAAAAGATTGTAGCATTTGAGTCTATAAAAGCAGAAACTGTAGCATAAAATAATGACATAACTAAGATCAAATTTTTATTCCATAAATAAACATAAATGGGCTACATTAACCTATTGGAAGAAAGATTTCAGATGGGATCATGGAACAAAACCCAGCTCTATGTTTAGAAGAGACAGATCTAAAGCAAACTGATTTATCAAGATCAGAAATTTTTAGGGGCACCTGGGTGGCTCAGTTGTTAAGCGTCTGCCTTTGGCTCAGGTCATGATCCCAGGGTCCTGGGATTGATCCCTGCATTGGGCTCCCTGCTCAGTGGGAGTCTGCTTCTCCCTCTGCATGCCACTACCCCTGCTCATGCTCTTTCTTTCTCTACCAAATAAATAAATAAAATCTAAAAAGAAAAGAAGAAATGCAACAGGTCTCTGTATATTGACTTTGTATCCTGCAGCTTTACTGAATTTGTTTATTCTAACATATATTTTTTCTCCATGACAAGTTTGATTATTCCATAAGAATTATTTTCCATCCATGACCCTACTACTCTAATTGAAATGGCTCCAAGTGATTAAGAAATAGTCTAATGAGGGGCTTGGGTGGCTCAGTCATTAAGCGTCTGCCTTCAGTTCAGTGCCATGATCCCAGGGTCCTGGGATCGAGCCCCACATGGGGCTCCCTGCTCCACAGGAAGCCTGCTTCTCCCTCTCCCACTCCCCCAGCTTGTGTTCCCTCTCTCGCTGTATCTCTCTCCGTCATATAAATAAATAAAATCTTAAAAAGAAAAAGATCAGAAATTTTTAAGTGATCAAGTGTCCATTAGGCAAATGAAATAACAAAAATCATATATATATATCTAAATATTAAATGGAAGAGCACTGCGTCATGCTAGTGGATAAAATTTACAATGAAGATAGAGCAAAGAAATATTTATATACCAAATAACAAGTATCGATATTCATAAAGCTGAAAGCATAGGAGATGCAGGGAGAAGTAAATACAGATCCGTTAAGTTACCATGTCTTTTAAGGCTATGGAAAAGGCAAAATAAAATCTACTTATGTAATTAATAATAGTAGCAGATCCAATGAAAATACATATATATGTGAAATGGAGCTCTGCTTTCTTCTGTGGGGGCTCCTCTGAAACACTGGCCCACAAATGACCATATTACCTCCAAAAGGACAACTTTTGATTGGAAAGACAGGCAGACAGGGAGGGGGGAAATAAGGAGAGGAAGGAAGAAAAGAGGGAAGGGTAGAGTACTGTGTGGGATGCCAAGTCAGCAGAGGGAAGACAGCTATCCTAGTGGGTCATCTGCACCCACAGTGGATTCCCTATGGCTGAAAGTAAATTGTCCCATGCTAAGCTGTGACGGTTTGGGATTGCCTGCAATTGTAGCCCAGCCTAGCCTGACTAAGATGCTCTAAATCTGAAGTGGCAGGAAGAGTGTGGAACCTATGCAGCCCCCTCAGACAGGAGCAAGGAGGGGAACTAACAGGGACACACATACCGCAGAGCAAAGTGCAGGGCCTCCAGATACACACACATTTGCCTGTTTGAATGAACCACTTAGAAAAAGGTGCAGCAAGCATGACATTTTGCCCTTCAATACTTCACTGTGATTAAATATCACACCAGAGGAATTTAACATGTATACATCCTATAAAGTCCTCATTCAATTTCCCAATTGTTCCAAAAGTCTTTTAAAGATGTTTTGTTTTTGCTTTATTACCTAGGTTCCAACAAGGATCCGGAATTCTATATCATTATCATGCATTTTAGTCTTCTTCAATTTAGAACAGTATCCCCTCTCCCTTTGTCTTGTCCTTAAAAGCATTGGTAATTTTTTTAAAGATTGATTGATTGATTGATTGATTGATTGCATAGCAGCAAGAGAGGCGGGCAGTGGCAGAGAGGGGCTACCATTCCACGGGGGAGTCCATCTGCTGGACAGCGGCTCGGTGGAGAACGCACTGCAAGTCAGGAGAAATCCCAGGCGTAGGATTGTTCCGTGATATGCCTGAGATGTAAGTCTATATATCTGGATCTCTACAAGCAGAAAAGCCACTGCTTTTTGCAAGTGGTGGCTTCACACCACTCCAGATTTTACTACAGAGCATCTTGCTTGGGTCGTGGTTGATATTTTGGACTCTGCTCATTCACTAACCCATCCCTTGACAGAATGACTAGGAGGGGGAGCTCTCAACAAAGAAAAGAACCAGAGACAATGTCCTCTGCCCCAGACTAATGGATATGGATCTAAGCAAGTTGTCAGAGATAGAATTTAGGATAGCAATCCTAAAGTCAATAGCTAGGCTTGAAAAAAACATTAGTGACAATATAGACTCTCTAAGAGCAGAAATGAGATCTAATCAGGCCAAACTAAAAAAATATGCTATGAATGATATGCAGTCTAAACTGGATACTCTAACCACCTGGGTAAATGAGGCAGAAGAGAGAATTAGTGATCTAGAAGATAAGCTGATGGAAAGGAAGGAAGTTGAGGAAAACAGAGATATGCTGCTAGTAGCACATGACAAAAGGATTGGAGAGATTAATGATAACATGAAACATTACAATATCAGAATTATTGGGATTCCCAAGGGGGTGGAGAGAGAGGGAGGGCTAGAAGGTATATTTAAGCAAATCATAGCTGAGAACTTCCCTCATCTGGGGAAGGAAACAAGCATTTGAGTCCAAGAGGCAGAGGGGACCCCTCCCAAAATCAATAAAAAGAGATCACTCCCCGACCTATAATAGTGAAGCTTCCAAATTTTACAGCCAAGGAAAGAATCCTGAGAATGGCCAGGGAGAGGAGGTTCCTTCCATATGGAGGGAGGAACATCAGAATACCATCATACTTGTCCACAGAAACCTGGTAAGCCAGAAAGGGCTGGCAAGACATATTCAGGATACTAAATGAAAAGAATGTGCAGCCAAGAATACTTCACCCTGCAAGGCTGTCATTCAGAATGGATGGAGAGATAAAGAGCTTCCAGGACAGGCAGAAACTGAACGAGTATGCAACCACCAAGCCAGACCTACAAGAAATATTAAGGGGGATACTGTAAGCGAAGAGAAAACCCCAAGTGTGACATGGACAAGAAAGAAACAAAGAAAATCTATAGACAGGGACTTTACAAGTAATACAATGGCACTAATTCCTATCTTTCAATAGTTACTCAGAATGTAAATGGGATGGATGCTCCCATGAAAAGACACAGGGTTGCAGATTGAATAAAAAAGCAGGACCCATCCATATGCTGTCTACAAGAGACTTAGTTTGAGCCTAAGACACTTCCAGATGGAAAGGGAGGGGATGGAGAACCATCTACCACACTAATGGATCTCCCAAGAAAGCTGGGGTAGCAATCCTCATATCAGACTAATTGGATTTTAAGCCAAAGACTCTACTAAGAGATGTAGAGGGACAAGATATCATACTTAAAGTGTCTATCCAACAAGAAGATCTAACAATTGTAAATATCTATGACCCCAATGTGGGAGCAGCCAATGATAGAAAACAATAACCAAAGTAAAGAAACATATTGATAATAATACATTAATAGTAGGAGACCTCAACACTCCACTCACAGCAATGGACAGATCATCTAAGCAGAAGATCAAAAAAGAAACAAGAGCTCTGAATTACACATTTGACCAGACAGACTTCGTAGATATATACAGAACAATGCACACTAACACAACAGGATACTCATTCTTCTCAAGTGCACATAGAATGTTTTGCAGAATAGAGCACATACTGGTGCTCTAGATCAGCTGTCAGACACAGATGAGGTGTCAACTGATACCAAAAGATTGAGATGATTCCCTGCCTATTTTCAGACCACAATGCTATGAAACTGGAACTCAACCATAAGAAGAAATTTGGAAGGAACTCAAACACTTGGAAGTTAAAGAGCATCCTGTTCAAGAATGACTGGGTAAGCCAGGAAATTAAAGAATAACTTAAACAATTCATAGAAACCAATGAAAATGAAAACACAGTATTCAAAACCTATGGGATATGGCAAAGGCTGTCTGAAGAGGGAAAACATAGCCATCCAAGCCTCTCTCAAAAAATTTTTAAAAATCCCAAATGCACAAGCCAAACTTACACCTAAAGGACCTGGAGAAAGAACAGCAAATAAGGCCCAAACCAAGCAGGAGAAGAGAAATAATAAAGATTAGAGCAGAAATCAATGAAATGGAAACAAGAAAAACAGAAGATATTAACGAAACTACAAGCTGGTTCTTTGAAAGAATTAATAAGATCGATCAACCTCTGGCCAGACTTACCCAAAAGAAAAGGGAAAGGAGCCAAATCAATAAAATCATGAATTAAAGGGAAGAGATCATGATTAAAACCAAGGAAATAGAAACAATGATTAGTAATTATTACCAGCAAGTATACGCCAACAAATTAAGCAATCTGGAAGAAATGGATGCATTCCTGGAAACTGATCAACTACCAAGAGTGACAGAGGAAGAAATATATTATCTGAATAGACCAATAACCAGCAAGGAAATTGAAGCAGTCATCAAAAACCTCTCCCCCCAAAAAAAACAAAAGCCCGGGGCCAGACGGCTTCCCAGGGGAATTCTACCAAACATTTAAAGAAAAAATCATACCTATTCTACTGAAGCTGTTTCAAAAAATAGAAATAGAAGGAAAACTTCCAAACTCTTTCTATGAGGCCAGAATTACCCTGATCCCAAAACCAGACAAAGACCCCATCGAAAAGGAGAATTACAGACCAATATCCCTGATGAACATGGATACCAAAATACTCAACACAATCCTAGCCAATAGGATCCAACAGTCCATTAAAAGGATGATTCACCACAACCAGGTGGGATTTATTCCTGGGATGCAAGGTGGTTCAACATTAGGATCAATCAATGTGATAGAGCATATTAATCAAAGAAAAGACAAGAATGATATGATCCCCTCAATCAATGCAGAAAAAGCATTTAACAAAATACAGCATCCTTTCCTGGTTAAAACTCTTCAAAATATAGGGATAGAGGGAACATACAGCAATATAACTAAAGCTATCTATGAAAAGCCCACAGCGAATATCATTCTCAACAGGGAAAGGCTGAGAGCTTTCCCCTTAAGATCAGGAACACAACAGGGATGCCCACTCTCACCACTATTGTTCAACATAGTACTAGAAGTCCTAGCCTCAGCAATCAGACAACCACAAAACAACAAGAAATAAATAAAAGGCATTCAGATTGGCAAAGAAGAAGTCAAACTCTCTCTCTTCATAGATGACATGATGCTTTATGTGGAAAATCGAAAAGACTCCACCCCTAAATTACTAGAACTCATACAGCAATTCAGAAACATGGCAGGATACAAAATCAGTGCACAGAAATCAGTTGAATTTCTGTATACTAACAATGAGACTGAAGAAAGAGAAATTAAGGAATCTATTCCATTTATGGTAGAACGAAAAAGCATAAGATACCTAGGAATAAACCTAACCAAAGAGGTAAAGGAGCTATACACTAGAAACTACAGAACACTGATGAAGGAAATGGAGGAGGAAGACACAAAGAGATGGAAAATTGTTCCATGCTCATGGATTGGAGAAATAAACATTGTTAAAACGTCTATGTTACCCAGAGCAAGCTACACGTTTAATGCAATCCCTATCAAAATACCATTGAAATTTTTCACAGAGCTGGAACAAACAATTCTAAAATTTATATGGAACCAGAAAAGACCCTGAATCACCAAGGGAATGTTGAAAAAGAAAATCGAAGCTGGGAGCATCATGTTGCCTGCCTTCAAACTACATTACAAAGCTGTGATCATCATGACAGCATAGTACTGGCACAAAAACAGACACACAGATTAATGGAACAGAATAGAGAACCCAGAAATGGACCCTCAACTCTATGGTCAACTACTCTTCGACAAAGCAGGAAAAAATATGCAATGGAAAAAAGACAGTCTCTTCAATAAATGGTGCTGGAGAAAATTGGACAGCCACATGCAGAGGAATGAAACTGGACCATTGTCTTAGACCATACACAAACATAAACACAAAATGGATGAAAGACCTCAATGTGAGACAAGAATCCATCAAAATCCTAGAGGAGAACACAGGCAGCAACCTCTGTGAACTCGGCTCCAGCAACTTCTTTCAAGACAGATCTATAAATGTAAAGGAAACCGAAGAAAAATAAATTTTTGGGACTTCATCAAGATAAAAGCCTTCTGCATGGCAAAGGAAACAGTCAAGGAAACCAAAAGACAACCGATAAAATGGGAGAAGATATGTGCAAATGACTTATCAGAGAAAGGGCTAGTATCCAAAATCTATAAAGAACTTATCAAACTCAACACCCAAAAAACAAAGAATCCAATCAAGAAACAGGCAGAAGATATGAACAGACATTTATGCAAAGAAGACATCCAGATGACCAACAGACACATAAAAAAGTGCTCGGGAGGAGGGAAACAGATGGCAGAGGAGTAGGGGACCCTATTCTAACTGGTCCCTGAATTGACCTGGGTATCTACCAGACCACTCTGAACACCCACAAAATCAGCCTGACATGTAAGAAGATATATCTGGATCTCTACAAACAGAATATCACAGGCAGGTTTTTTCGAGGTATGAAACGGGAAGCTGTGATTCTGTGGACACATACTGGAAGATAAACAGAAGGGGGAGGGAGCCGTTGGGATCCTGCACTTCCAGTGCACAAAAGCCTCCCACACTGGGGACAGGACTCACAGACCGATAGCAGCGGGCAAAGGACCTTAGGGCAGCCCCACGGACTAAAATCTGGAGTGTCAGGGCAGCACATGTGAACTGGGGGCGGCTGGTGGTTTTAGAAGCACAAAGGGCAGAGACATGCCCGACCTGGAGGTGAGGACTGGGAGTGCTGCTGAGGGGGTGCACAACCCAGGACACTGCAGTTTACAGCAGCACAGACAGAAATGGAGATAGTGTGGCCTGGAAAGCTCGCTGAAGAACAGACTGCAATCTCTCTGCTCCGAGGCAGAGGGTTGGAAACGGTCTCTTCTGCCCTGACTCTCGGAATAGATGCAAAAAGCCACCAGGGAGAGCCGCCAGAGAACAAAAGCCCAAAAAAACCGGTTTTCACTGAGCCCATCCCCCACCACAGGGTCAGGGCAACTCTGCCCCAACAGGGTTGCCTGAGTAGCAGCACAGCAGGCCCCTCCCCCAGAAGACAGGCTGGGAGAACAAAAGGCCAACAACCCTAAGGCTCCTATAAAACAGGTGCGTCTTGCTTGGGTTGTGATCAATAATTTGGACTCTATACATTCCCTCAACCACCCCTCAACAGAATGACTAGGAGGAGGAACCCCCCAAATAGGAAAGACTCAGAGACTGTGACGTCTACCACACATTTACAAACGGATACAGAAATAACCAAGATGTTGGAAATGGACTTCAGAGTAACAGTTGTGAAGACAACGGCTAGAATGGAGAAATCGATTAATGGCAACATAGAGTCTCTAAGGGCAGAATGAAAGCTGAACTGCAGAACTTAAAAATGCTATCAGTGAGATCCAATCCAGTCTAGATAATCTAACAGCTAGGGTAAGCGAGGCAGAAGAACGAATTAGTGATATACAGGACCAATTGATAGAAAAGAAGGAAAAAGAGGAGGCCAGGGAAAAACAACTGAAAATCCATGAAAACAGAATCAGAAAAATAAGTGACACCATGAAACGTTCCAGTGTCATATTTATTGGGATCCCTGAGGGGGTGGAGAGAGAGAGAGGACTAGAAGATATGTTTGAGCAAATCATAGCTGAGAACTTCCCTAATCTGGGGAATGAAACAAACATTCATGTCCTAGAGGAAGAGAGGACCCATCCCAAGAAAAGGAAAACAGGCCAATACCCTGGTATTAATAGTAAAAGTCGCAAATCTTAGAACCAAGGAAACCATCTTAAGGGCAGTTAGGGGGGAAGAGATTCCTTATGTACAGAGGGAGGAACATCAGAATAACGTCAGACCTATCCACAGGGACTTGGCCAGCCAGAAAGGCCTGGCAAGACATATTCAGGGTACTAAATGAGAAGAACATGCAGCCAAGAATACTTTATCTGGCAAGGCTTTCATTTAGAATGGATGGAGAGATGCAGAGCTTCCAAGATCAGCAGAAGCTGAAAGAATACGTGACCACTAAGCCAGCCCTGCAAAAAATATTAAGGGGGGTTCTATAAAAGGAGAAAGACCCCAAGAGTGATATACAACAGAAATTTACAGGGACAATCTATAGAAACAAGAACTTCACAGGCAACATGATAATAATAAATTCCTATCTTTCAATAATCACTCTCAACATGAACGACCTAAATGCTCCCATAAAACGGCACAGGGTTGCAGATTGGATAAAAAGACAGGACCCATCCATATGCTGTCTACAAGAGACTCATTTTGAACCTAAAGATACATCCAGACTGAAAGTAAAGGGATGGAGACCCATCTCCCATGCCAACGGACCTCAAAGGAAAGCTGGGGTGGCAATTCTCATATCAGACAAATTAGATTTTAAGCTAAAGACTGTAGCTAGAGACACAGAAGGACACTATATCATTCTTAAAGGGTCTATCCAACAAGAAGAGCTAACAGTTTTAAATATCTACACCCCCAACATGGGAGCAGCCAACTACATAAGCCAACTGTTAACCAAAACAAAAGGTCATATTGCCAATAATACATTAATAATAAGAGACCTCAATACTCCACTCTCAGCAATAGATAGATCGTCTAAGTAGAAAATCAACAAAGAAACAAGAGCTCTGAATGACACAGTGGGCCAGATGGACCTCACAGATATATACAGAACATTCCATCCTAAAACAACAGAATACTCATTCTTCTCGAGCGCACATAGAACTTTCTCCAGAATAGACCACCTACTGAGTCACAAATCAGGTCTCAACCAATACCAAAAGACTGAGATGATTCCCTACCTATTTTCAGACCATAATGCTTTAAAACTGGAACTCAATCACAAGAAAAAAAATTGGAAGAAATTCAAACACTTGGAAGCTAAAGACCACTCTGCTTAAGAATGCCTGGGTCAACCAGGAAATCAAAGAAGAACTTAAACAATTCATGGAAACCAATGAGAACAAAAACACATTGGTCCAAAACCTTTGGGATACTGCAAAGGCGGTCCTAAGGGGGAAATACATAGCCATCCAAGCCTCACTCAAAAAAATAGAAAAATCCCAAATTCACCAACTAATTTTACACCTTAAAGAACTAGAAAAAAAGCAATAAACGATGCCTACACAACACAATAGAAGAGAAATAATTAAGATTAGAGCAGAGATCAATGAATTAGAAACCAGAAACACAGTAGATCAGATCAACAAAACTAGAAGCTGGTTCTTTGAAAGATTTAATAAGATTGATAAACCACTGGACAGACTTATCCAAAAGAAAAGAGAAAGGACCCAAATTAATAAAATTATGAATGAAAGGGGAGAGATCATGACTAACACCAAGGAAATAGAAACAATTATTAGAAATTATTATCAACAACTATATGCCAATAAGCTGAGCAATCTGGATGAAATGGATGCCTTCCTGGAAACCTATAAACTCCCACAACTGAAACAGGAAGAAATTGACAACCTGAATAGGCCAATAACCAGTAACGAGATTGAAGCAGTGAAAAACCTCCCTAAATACAAGAGTTCAGGGCCTGTTGGATTCCCTGGGGAATTCTACCAAACATTCAAAGAGAAATAATACCTATTCTCCTGAAGCTGTTTCCAAAAATAGAAACAGAAGGAACGCTTCCAGACTCATTCTATGAGGCCAGCATTACCTTAATCCCCAAACCAGGCAAAGACCCCATCAAAAAGGAGAATTTCAGACTGATATCCCTGATGAATATGGATTTCAAAATCCTCAACAAAATCCTAGCTAATAGGATCCAACAATACATTAAAAGGATCATCAACCACAACCAAGTGGGATTTATCTCTGGGATGCAAGGGTGGTTCAACATTGATAAATCAATTAATGTGATAGAACACATTAATAAGAGGAGAGAGAAGAACCATATGGTCCTCTCAATTGATGCAGAAAAAGCATTTGACAAAATACAGCATCCTTTCCTGATTAAAACTCTTCAGAGTATAGGGATAGAGGGAACAATCCTCAATTTCATAAAATCCATCTATGAAAAACCTACAGCGAATATCATCCTCAATGGGGAAAAGCTGAGAGCCTTTCCCTTAAGATCAGGAACACGACAAGGATGCCCAATCTCACCACTACTGTTCAACAGAACACTAGAAGTCCTACCAACAGCAATCAGATGATATAAAGAAATAAAAGTTATTCAAATTAGCAAAGAAGTCAAACTCTCTCTCTTCACAGATGACATAATACTTTATGTGGAAAATCCAAAAGACTCCATCCCCAAATTATTAGAATTCATACAGCAATTCAGTAATGTGACAGGATACAAAATCAATGCACAGAAATCAGTTGCTTTCTTATACACTAACAATGCAACTGTAGAAAGAGAAATTAGAGAAACGATTCCATTTACAATAACACCAAAAACCATCAGATACCTCAGAATAAACCGAACCAAAGAGGTAAAGAATCTATACTCTAGGAACTACAGAACACTCACGAAAGAAATTGAAGAAGACAGAAAAAGATGGAAAACCATTCCATGCTCATGGATCAGAAGAATAAACATTGTTAAAATGTCTATGTTACCCAGGGCAATCTATACTTTCAATGCCATCCTGATCAAAATTCCAATGACATTTTTCAAAGTGCTGGAACAAACAATCCTAAAATTTGTATGGAATCAGAAAAGACCCCGAATCGCCAAGGAAATGTTGAAAAAGAAAAAGTTGGGAGCATCACGTTGCCCAGTTTCAAGCTATGTTACAAAGCAGTGATCACCAAGACAGCATGATACTGGCACAAAAACAGACATATAGACAAATGGAACAGAATAGAGAGCCCAGATATGGACCCTCAATTCTATGGTCAAATAATCTTCGACAAAGCAGGAAAAAATATGCAATGGAAAAAAGACAGTCTCTAATAAATGGTGCTGGGAAAATTGGACAGCTATATACAGAAGAATGAAACTCGACCATTCTCTAACACCCTACACAGAGATAAACTAAAAATGGATGACAGACCTCAATGTGAGACAGGAATCCATCCAAATCCTAGAGGAGAACATAGTAAACTCTTCAACATCGGCCACGGGAACTTCTTTCAAAATACCTCTCCAACGAACCATGAGAGGCTATGGACTCTGAAAAACAAACTGAGGGTTCTAGAGGGGAGGGGGATGGGGGTTGGGTTAGCCTGGTGATGGGTATTAAGGAGGGCACATTCTGCATGGAGCACTTGGTGTTATACACAAACAATGAATCATGGAACACTACATCAAAAACTAATGATGTAATGTATGGTGATTGACATAACATAATAATAAAAATAAATAAATAAATAAATAATAAAATGTAAAGAAATACCTCTCCAAAGGCTAGTGAAACAAAAGCAAAAATGAACTTTTGGGACTTCATCAAGATAAAAAGCTTCTGCACAGCAAAGGAAACAGTCAACAAAACAAAGAGGCAACCCACAGAATGGGAGAAGATATTTGCAAATGACACTACAGATAAAGGGCTGTATCCAAGATCTATAAAGAACTTCTCAAACTCAACAGCCAAAAAACAAATAATCAAGTCAAAAAGTGAGCAGAAGATATGAAAAGACACTTCTCTGAAGAAGACATAGAAATGGCTAACAGACACATGAAAAAATGTTCATCATCATAAACCATCAGGAAAATTCAAATCAAAACCACATTGAGATACCACCTTACACCAGTTAGATTGGCAAAAATTGACAAGGCAAGAAACAACGCCATCCTGATCAAAATTCCAATGACATTTTTCAAAGTGCTGGAACAAACAATCCTAAAATTTGTATGGAATCAGAAAAGACCCCGAATCGCCAAGGAAATGTTGAAAAAGAAAAACAAAGTTGAGGGCATCACATTGCCCAATTTCAAGCTTTGTTACAAATGTTGGAGAGGTTGTGGAGAAAGGGAACCCTCTTACACTGTTGGTGGGAATGCAGGTTGGTACAACCACTTTGGAAAACAGTGTGGAGGTGCCCAGAAAATTAAAAATAGAGCTACCCTATGACCCAGCAATTGCACTACTGGGTATTTACCCCAAAGACACAGATGTAGTGAAAAGAAGGGCCATATGAACCCCAATGTTCATAGCAGCAATGTCCGCAATAGCCAAACTGTGGAAAGAGCCGAGATGCCCTTCAACAGATGATGGATAAAGAAGATGTGGTCCATATATACAATGGAATATTACTCAGCCATCAGAAAGGATGAATACCCAACTTTTACATTAACATGGATGGAACTGGTGGAGATTGTGCTAAGTGAAATAAGTCAAGCAGAGAAAGTCAATTATCATACAGTTTCACATATTTGTGGAACATAAGCAGTAGCATGGAGGACATTAGGAGAACGAAGGGAAAATGAAGGAGGGGTGGAAATCGGAGGAGGAGATAAACCATGAAAGACTATGGACCCCGAGAAACTGAGGGTTTTAGAGGGGAGGGGATGGGGGATGGTTTAGTCCAGTGTTGGGTATTAGGAGGGCATGGACTGCATGGAGCACTGGGTGTTATACAAAAACAATGAATCATGGAACACTACATCAAAAACTAATGACGTATTGTATGGTGACTAACATAACATAATAAAATTAAATTAAATTTTAAGAAAAAAGAAAGCAAGCTGGAGTCACCATACTCCAATTTCAAGTTAGATTACAAAGCTGTAGTCATCAAAACAGTTTGGTACTGGCATAAAAAGAGAAACAATGGAACAGAATAGAAAACTCAGAAACTAACCCACACATATATGATCTTAACTCACAACACAGGAGCAGAAAATATACAATGGGGAAAGGACAGTCTCTTCAGTGAATGGTACTGGGAAAACTGTACACTAAATGCAGAAGAATGTAACTGGATCACTTTCTGACACCACACATACATTTTAAATGGATGAATGACTTGAACCTAAGACCTGAATCCACAAACCTCCGAGAAGAAAACACAGGTAGTAAGTTTCTCAAACTGTTTTTGGCAAAGAGGCTCCTAGATCGGACACCAAAAGCAAAGGCAACAAAAGCAAAAATAAACAAGTGGAACGACATCAAACTGAAATCTGCATGGCAAAAGAAACCATCAAGAACTTAAAAGGTGACCTACCCAACGAGAAAAAATATCCGCAAATCATATGTGTGAGAAGAGGCTAATACCCAAAATACACAAAACAGTCATACAAATCAAAACAAACAAACAAACAGAAAACCTGTATAAAAAATGGGGAGAATACGTGAATAGATGCTTCCCAAAGATGGCACACAGGTGGCCAACAGACACAGAAAAAGTTGTTCGACATCACTAATAGTCATCAGGGAAACATAAGTCAAAACCACAATCAGCTATCACCTCAAAACTGTTGGAATGGCAATCGTCCCAGAGACAGACACCAGGTATGATCAAGGGTGTGTAGACAAGGGGACCCACTGCACTGTTGGTGGGAATGTAAATTGGTACAGCCACTGTACCAACAGTATGGAGGTTGGTTCCTGAAAAAAATGAATACAACTATCATATGACCCAGGAATTTCTCTACTGAGTAGATTTATTTGGAGAACACAAAAACACAAGGTCAAAAAGATAGATGCACTCCCATGTTCACTGCAACATTATTCATAGTAACCAGACATAGAAACAGAGACCTTGGGAGCATTATGCTAAGTAACCCAGACACAGAAAGACAAATACCAGATGCTCTCATGGACATTCCACATGGAAAAAAAAAAAAAAAAACACTGAACACATAGATACTGAGAACAGACTGGTGGTTGTCAGATTTGGGGATGGGGGAGGAACAGAGGAAGGTGGTCAAAGGCACAATATTTGAGTGATAAAATCCGTAAGTCATGGAATGTTCTGTGCAGCATAGAAACTAAAGCTAACCCTGCAGGACGGGGTATGGATTCCCCCACTATTTGAAAAGTACAGTGTTCTTAGGAATCTATTCACAGCAGGAATGGTGTATTAGGAAGGAATTAACATTCATTTATACAGGAAAATTAGTGAGCATGCTCAGACTCCAAAAATGACTTCTCTTTGCCTTTTCTTAGGCCTCAGGACACAACTTCCTGATGGATGCCCAAAATAAATGGGGATAAAGCACAACAGATGCTCACAGACACAATTCAAAGAGCTGGTGGCTGGACATGGAGAGCGGTTTCCAGGAAGGAGCTGGTTGGGGTGTGTGCTGCCTGTGTAGTGGCTTCCAGCAAAACAGATGCTGAACGCGATGCTCACATTTCAATGTTTTCCATAAGAGGGAAATCCTCTTAGGTTTCTTCCTGTTACTGAAGCTGGGTAATGACATAGATCTTTCAAAAAAGCCAAGTGTCTTACTGTGAACTTTTAAAAAGTGGAGGATATTTGTACTTGAAAGTTGCTGAGGAAGTAGATGTTAAATGTTCTCCTGGACACAAACATCAGCAGATCCACCATGAAAGTCACCTTGCTCAGCATGTGGAACACGGACTACCTCCTACCCCCAGAAACATCCTCCTTCCCCTTGCTAAGGACAACCAACCACAGCTGGAAGTTACCCCAATTCTTCCTTTCTCCATTCCCAATATCTAACCCATTGGCAAATCCTGTGAGCTCCATCTTCAAAATGTACCCAGAATAGGACTGACCACTCCTTCCAAGGCCAGCTGTCTGGTCCATACTAGAGCCCATCTCTTGCCTGATTTCCTGGAAAAGCTTCATCATGGACCTCTCTTGCCCATCCTCAACCTCTGTTATCAGTTCTCAACGCTGTAGCCAGGATGGCCCAGTGAAACACGGTCCCATGGGGTCACGCCCTGCAATGGCTTTCTGTCTCCCTCTGTCACCTCCCTGAGGTCATGTCCTAAGCTGTCTCCTGTGGCCACAGGGTCTTCTTGCTGCTCCTGGACATACCTGATATGCTTCTGCCCCAGGGCCTTTGCACATGTTTTCCCTTCCATTTAGAATGCTCTTGATGTGGTATCACTCACCTTCTTTAGATCTTGACTCAAGGATCACCTTCCTAGTGAAGTCCCACCTAGCCCCTATGTGAATAGCAAGCACCACCCCCACCTCCCCCTCAGCACCCCAGCCCTGTCTCCTGCTCTGTATTTCCATAGCAGTTATCACAGTCACCAGTCCAACTCGTCAGGGCAGAAACAGAGGCCTACACTGACAGTTTCACCACTGACTCCCTCCGATTTCCTGGTCCAAAGCCCCAGAGGAAAAGGTGCCCCATGGCTCTTGCACAGCCAGGGTGCCCGAGACAAGGGGTTCCACCTACTGCACCCTGAACTCCATCAGGAAAATGAGCCATATGAGGAATCCACCAGCACATGAAACCTGAAACCAGACACCTTCCTCGATTACAGGTGAGCACTCACACTTCCTCCCCTTGCCTGAGGAGCTCATCTGAGAAAGCTGAGCAGAGATGCACCCCAAGGTCCAAACCTCCCTCTGGCCAAGGCCCTGGGAAACAGACATCTCTCCTCTCTGCACCAACCACCTATGATTGATGTCCAGAATACTCCTGTGGTCAGGCAGAGGGTTGCACCTGTCCCTCTTTCCTGTGACATCATCACAAACCAGGCTTTGCTACACAGTTTTCAGGAAGGAGCCTGCAGCAGGGTCAGCAGACCGCCCAGGTTCAGCCTCAGTCTCACACATCAGGACCCACACAGAACTAGACCTCCATGGAGACTGGTGTCCTGTGTGGCCTCAGAACCTACGAGCAGGAGCTGAGATTTCAGTTCCAAATGAAAAATGACCTCTTCCACACAGCACAGGAATGTGGACAGAGGATTTCTCAGGGGTGTGGCTCTGGAAGAAGTGCTTCTGCTGGCTGAATTCACAGACATCAGGCAGAGGACATCTGCTGTGCCTCCTCTGAGGAAGCAGGTGGCACACTGGGCAAGAATCAATAATGCTGCCTACGGGCCGCTTCCCACCAACCACCCTGCTGAGCCAAAGGCTTGAGAACCAAAGAGGAAGCACCTGTCTTATCACATCTGCAGCAGGAGGGCTAGCCAGGGTGAGGGGGGTGAGGGGAGACCCCAGTCCCTGTCCCTGTAGCAAGCTGGCCTGCCCATCAAGAGCAACGGTCCACCACCAGGGCATCACAACCTCTCAGGTATCTGATCCAACTACCTGCCAGGCTCAGACTTGCTCACACAGTGAGTCATAAGACCCAGCGACTTCTTTCCACTCCAGCTCAATGCTTCTCACAGAGAAGCAAACTCCAGCCTCACAAATGTGCTCATCATTAGCTCTGGAATTCCCTGGGTTGTGTCTACACTGGCCCAATTACACAGACCAGCCAAGTGACACAGTGTGCTAGAACCTCGGACAACATCCTCGCTGAACACCAATGCTTCCAAGTCCAAGTTTCAAACCTTCACTCACTGGGCACTGAGCACCATGTCAGCATCAACACTGCTCTTTCAATTCACTTGTCTCCCATTCCTTAAAATCAGAAACCAAGCTCCAGTCACCGCTCTATTTTCCCTTCAGAGAAATAAGGCAAATGATAAAATAAAACACTATGTGTGCAGAGCACACTTCTAATCAAAATATAATTCCTTGGTCTTTCTCATATGGGCAGCCCTACATTACCCATACTAATGAGAGATACCACAAGTTCAGTCATCATATATATATTTGAACTTGTGTTTTTCCTTTTGATATTTGTATCTCAAAGTCAATGTCTATATTGCTTTCTTTAAAAGAACAATAATAATAATGACATGGTCACATAAGTGTCTGGATCTCCATAGCCAGACAACATGGCTCTGGTCTAGATAAGGATGAAGACACAACCTCAGCCCAGGAAGCAAAGCCCACACCCTCAGGGATCCCAACATGACTCGAGGGTGAAGAGTTCCTTTGCTACGTGGTTTTGTCGGAGTACAAAGGATACAGGCAACCTCCAGCATTCATTCTGTTTTCTACATAAATTCCCCCAGTTCAAGTTGCAAGTGACTCACCGAGTCAAGCTTCCAGAGCCCAGGAGGGGCCACCAGGTAAGCAGCCCCCTCAGGGAAGGCTAATATGAGGCTCGATTTCCTTTGGGAGCACAATGAGCCCTCCCCGAGCTCCTAAAGAACCTACATTCCTTCTCCATGTGTCCCTCTCACAAAGGGCACTGCACCCTGTATCAGCTCTGAGGCTGTGTTTTACTTTTAAACATAATTTCTAATATCAGAATGTGGTTCACAGAAGAGAAAAACATGAACACCCACAAAGGTTTCTTTTAATATTTCAAAAGATCGTTTTCTCATTGTTTAATTAAAACAGGAAATAAAAACACACAGCCCTTTCCACTAGCAGGTCCGATTTACTTCACTGATTGAAAGAAGTGCAGGAAATAAAAGAGTAACAGATGTTCTGATGATCTGTCATTTCCATCATCTAAGTTAAAACTTCACACACTTGCAAAGAAAGAAGCACGAAGAAACATCTTGGCCTGGAAACTCTGAGTCTGAATTGGAGTGACAGGGACAGATGATGAGGTTGTCTGTGTTGGGTGAGGCCAGTGGCACAGAAGAAGGTGCTCTGCCAGCTGTCCACCTGTGCCTCAGTTTGTGCTCTAAGTTTGAGTCTGTTTCCTCATTTGCCTCTCTCTTCCAGCCCCCCACTATGTTCATCTGTTTCTTTCTGAAATTCCATACAAGTGAAGTCATATTGTATTTGTCTTTCCTTACTGATTTTGTTTAGCTTAATCCAATCTAGATCCATCCACATCCTTGAAAATGGTAATATTTCATTCTTTTTGAAGCTGGGTCATATTCCATTGTATATATATCTCCCACATCTCCTTTATCCATTCCTCAGTGCATGGACTTTGGGACTCTCTCCATAGTTTAGCTATTGTTGATAATGCTGCTATAAACCTCACGGTGCTTTTACCCCTTCAAATCTGCATTTTTGTATCCTTTGGGTAAATATCTAGGAGTACAATTGCTGGGTCATAGGGTTGTTCAGTTTTTAGCTCTTGGAGGAAACTCCATACTATTTTCCAGAGTGGCTGTACCATCCTGCCTTCCCACCAACATTGCGGGAGGCTTCCACTTTAAGCAGAACATTACCTGCCAGCAATTTCATATGGAGGCAACAGGAATTCTGTGGGATAACCTGACTCACCCAGCATCAGGCAAGCAGTTCCAGAATTCACCCCAGGGCTCCTGACACCAAGCCCCTTGAAGCCACCAGCATGCCTCTATCCAGGAGAATTCCCAAACACTCTCCTTCTGACTTCACCACAAAAGAAAAATACAGAGAACATTTGGCATGTCCAAATATCTAGATGATACATTTAGTCAAACTAGGAAATCAAGCTCAACTTTTAAATGGTAAAAGGCTACTTTGAATCATTTTGAATTTTCCCTCTTTCCTCATTGTAACTCTTTGTATGAAAAGACTAATCAGTTATGAAACATCACCTTTGACAAATGACAAGACATCATCCAAGTCTGTATCTGACGACAAAAAGCCACCTAACTCTAGATGCTGGCCACTCAACCATATCCTAGGCCCAATTGAATAAACGCTGTTAGATGAAGGAACAAATGATTTATTAAAAACACACAAAGAGTATATCTCATCTTCCCCTTCTAATACAAGTGATTTCCTAGGAAACAGATGTTCAAAATACATTTGTAAGCAATAAACGAACAGAGAAAATGGGATCCCCTGCAACGTTCTACCTGCAGGGAAATTAAGTAACTCCTGCACCAAATCCAGAATGCTGACAGCTACTTAAGTCTTACTTTGTGGCTCAACTAGAGAAAAGCAAAAAGCCCAAGAGGTTTTGGGTTAATGAGAGGTTTTACCTCCAGTCCTGACATGCATATGACATTGAACCAAATGTACCTGCTGCATTCACTGAACGCCGATGTCCTGTGACAACCTGCATCACTGACTCAGATGCTTATGTTCAAAACATCGGGTCTCCTGGAGCCAGAGCAGAGAAGTGCTGTCAGGTGGGGATGAGAAGGCACCTCCGACCTATGGCCTGCACACCTGCTTCAGTTTCTGGGAGAAGGAGAAACACATACTTGTTTCTTAAGTAGTAATGGTCATCATTCTAAAGTAGACCAATGATATTGTCTTTTTTGGAAAAGCGAAATTACTCTTCCAAATTAACCCTCAACTCATCTGTTCCTCATGCAACTTGAGTGGGGTCTGGTTTACTCTAGCCTCCAGGCCCCCACCTGGAGGACCCACCTGCATGATCCTGACAGCCCATTACCACCAACCTGGGGGACACGGGGCACAATGCTGAGCTGGTGGACGGCTCTGGGGGTTGTTACCGCCACACCTGTGCCTGGGGGAACCGGGACTACAGCTCACCACTGCCTACTGTGAAACAAGCCACACTGTCACGCCTTCCTGCGTCTCTCCAACTGCAGCTCACCAGAGCCTCCAGGGGCAGCAAGCTGCACTGGCACGACTTCCAGCGTCTCTTGCACTGAAGCTCACCACTGACTCCAGTGGCGGCAAACTGCGCTGTCACATCTTCCTGTATATAGAAGAAGGCAGCTCACCACTACCTCCAGTGGCATCAGCTGCATTGCAACGTCTTGCAGCGTCTCTTGCACTGCACCTCAACACTGCTTCCAGTGGCGGCAAGCTGCACAGGCACTTTCAGCATCTCTTGCACTGAAGCTCACCACTGCCTCTGGTGGCGGCAAGTTCCAGTGCACGAAGTCCAGCGTCTGTCACACTGCAGTTCAATACTGCCTCCACTGGTGTCAAATAGCACTGGCACTTCTACATCTCTCTCACTGCAGTTCACCAATGCTTCCAATGGCCCCAAGCTGCACTGAAACTTCAAGCGTTTTTCCCAGTGCAGCTCACCACTACCTCCAGTGGTGGTTACGGGGCACTTCTAGAGTCTCTCCTACAGGAGCTCACCACTGCCTCCAGTGGCAGTAAGCTGCACCGTCACGCTTCCTATTCTATGGCCACTGCAAGACGCAGTGTCACGACTTCTAGCATCTCTAGCACTGCAGTTCACAACTAACTCCAGTTGCAGCAAAATCTGCAGTCATATCTTCCTGTGTTGTGGAAGACTGCCGCTCACCACTGCCTCCAGTGGCAGCAAGTTGCAATGGCACGTCTTCCAGCATCTCTAGCACTGCAGCTCACCACTGCCTCCTATGTCGGCAAGCTGCAATGTCATGGTTTTCTGTCATGTGGACGAATGCAGCTCACCACTGCCTCCAGTGGTGGCAAGCTTCACTGTCACAGCTTCCTGTCCTGTGAACGACTGTAGCTCACCACTGTGTCCCGTGGCAGCAAGCGGCACTGGCTCATCTTCCACCTCCATTCCAATATCTGTGGTTTCCCAACTTGTTAATTTTAGCCATTCTGACTGGTGTGAGGTGGTATCTCATTGTGGTTTTGATTTTAATTTCCCTGATATCGGAGCACCTGGGTAGCTCAGTTGTTAAGCATCTGCCTTTGGCTCAGGTCATGATCCTGGGGTCCTAGGATCGAGCTCCACATCAGCCTCCCTGCTCAGTGGGAAGCCTGCTTCTCCCACTACCCCTGCCTGAGTTCCCTCTCTCACTATCTCTCTCTGTCAAATAAATAAACAAAATCTTTAAAAAAAAGAATTTCCCTGATATCTAGGGATATGGAACAGTTTTTCATGTGTCATTTATTTGTATGTCTTCTTTGGAGAAGTGTCTGTCCATGTCTTCTGCCTGTTTCTTGACTGGATTCTTTGTTTTCTGGGAGTTGAGTTTGAGAAGTTCTTTATAGATCTTGGATACTAGTCCTTTATCCAAAATGTAATTTGCAAATAACTTCTCCAATTCCCTGGATTGCCTTTTAGTTTTCTTGACTGTTTCGTTTGCTGTGCAGAAGCTTTTTATCTTGATGAGGTCCCAAAATTTCATTTTTGCTTTTGTTTCCCTTGCTTTTAGAGACGTATCTTGAAAGAAGTCACTGTGACCAATGATGAAGAGGTTACTACCTGTATTCTCCTCCAGGATTTTGATGGATTCCTGTCTCACATTGAGGTCTTTCATCCATTTTGAGTTTATCTTTGTGTGTAGTGTAAGAGAATGGTCTGGCTTCATTTTTCTGCATGTAGCTGTCCAATTTTCCCAGCTCATTTATTGAAGAGACTGTCTTTTACCCATTGGATAGTCTTTCCGCTTTATCAAAGATTAATTGACCATAGTGTTGAGGGTCCATCTCTGGGGTCTCTATTCTATTCCATTGATCTATGTGTCTGTTTTTGTGCCAGTACTATACTGTCTTGGTGATCACAGCTTTGTAATAGAGCTTGAAGTAAGGCATTGTGAAGCCCCCAGTTTTCAACATTCCCTTGGCTATTGTGGGGTCTTTTCTGGTTCCATACAAATTTTATGATGGTTTCTACCAGCTCTGTGAAAAATGTCAACAATATTTTGATAGGGATTTCTTTGAAAGTGTAGATTGCTCTGGGCAGTATAGACATCTTCACAATGTTTATTCTTCTAATCCATGAGCATGAAATGTTTTTCCATCTCTTTGTGTCTTCCTCTATTTCTTTCATAAGTGTTCTGTATTTTCCAAAATATAGATCCTTTACCTCTTTGTTTAGGTTTATTCCTAGGTATCTTATGGGTTTTTGTGTTATTGTAAATGGGTCAATTCCTTAATTCCTCTGTCTTCGGTCACATTGTTAGTGTATAAAAATGCAACTGATTTCCGGGCATTGATTTTTTATCCTGCCACGTTGCTGAATTGCTGCATAAGTTCTAATAATTTTGGGGTGGAGTCTTTTATGTTTTCCACATAAAATATCATGTCATCTGCAAAGAGAGAGAGTTTGACTTCTTCTTTGCCAATCTGGATGCCTTTTATTTCTCTCTGTTGTCTGATTGCTGAGGCTAGGATTTCTAGTACTATGTTGAACAAAAGTGGTGAGAGTGGACATCCCTGCCATGTTCCTGACCTTAAGGGAAAAGCTCTCAGTTTTTCCCCATTGAGAATGATATTCGCTGTGTGCTTTTCGTAGATGGCTTTTATGATATTGAGGTATGTTCCCTCTATCACTACACTCTGAAGAGTTTTCATCAGGAAAGGATGCTATATTTTGTCAAATGCTTTTTCTACATCAATTGAGAGGACAATATGGTTCTTGTCTTTTCTTTTATTAATGTGCTTTATCATGTTGGTTGCAAATGTTGAACCACTCTTGCATCCCAGGAATTAATCCCACCGGGTCATGGTGAATCATCCTTTTAATGGACTGTTGGATCCTATTGTTGAGTATTTTGGCATCCATGTTCATCAGGGATATTGGTCTGTAATTCCCCTTTTTGAAGGATTCTTTGTATGGTTTTGGGACCAGGGTAATCCTGGCCTCATAGAAAGAGTTTGGACGTTTTCCTTCTATTTCTATTTTTTGAAACAGCTTCAGTAGAATAGGTATGATTTCTTTAAATGTTTGCTAGAATTCCCCTGGGAAGCTATCTGGCTCTGGACTCTTTTTGTGGGGGGAGGTTTTTGATAACTGATTCAATTTCCTTGCTGGTTATTGGTCTTTTCAGATTATCTGTTTCTTCCAGTTACAGTCTTGGTAATTTATAAGTATCCAGGAATGCATCCATTTCTTCCAGATTGCCTAATTTGTTGGCATATAATTGCTTGTAATAATTACTAATCATTGTCTCTATTTCCTTGGTTTTAATCGTGGTCGCTTCCCTTTAATTCATGATTTTCTTGATTTGGGTCCTTTCCCTTTTCTTTTGGCTAAGTATTCCCAGAGGTTGATTGATCTTATTAATTCTTTCAAAGAACCAGCTTGTAGTTTCGTTGATCTCTTCTAATGTTTTTCTCGTTTCTATTTCATTGATTTCTGCTCTAATCATTATTATTTCTATTCTCCTGCTTGGTTTGAGCCTTATTTGCTGTTCTTTCTCCAGGTCCTTTAGGTGTAAGATTTGCTTGTGTATTTGGAATTTTTTTAATTTTTTGAGAGAGGCTAGGATGGCTATGTATTTCCTTCTTAGGACAGCCTTTGCCATATCCCACAGGTTTTATTTATTTCCTTAAATTATTTATTGTTATTTTAATCACCATACATTACATCATTAGATTTTTATGTAGTGTTCCATGATTCATTGTTTGTGCATAATACCCAATGCTCCACGCAGAACGTGCCCTCTTTAATACCCATCATGAGGTTAACATATCCCCCCACCCCCCTCCATTCTAGAACCCTGTTTCTTTTTCGGAGTCTATTGTCTCTCATGGTTTGTCTCCCCCTCCGATTTACTCCACTTCATTCTTCCCCTCCTGCTATCTTCTTTTTTTTTCATAACATATATTGCATTATTTGTTTCAGAGGTACAGATCTGTGATTCAACAGACTTGCACAATTCACAGCGCTCACCATAGCACATAGCCTCCCCAATGTCTATCACCCAGCCACCCCATCCCTCCCACCCCCCACCACTCCAGCAACCCTCAGTGTGTTTCCTGAGATTAAGAATTCCTCATATCAGTGAGGTCATATGACACATGTCTTTCTCTGATTGACTTATTTCACTCAGCATAACACCCTCCAGTTCCATCCATGTCGTTGCAAATGGCAAAATCTCATTCCTTTGATGGCTGCATAATATTCCATTGTGTATATATACCACACCTTCTTTATCCATTCATCTGTCAATGGACATCTTGGCTCTTTCCACGGTTTGGCTATTGTGGACATTGCTGCTATAAATAATGGGGTACACGTATCCCTTCGGATCCCTACATTTGTATCTTTATGGTAAATACCCAGTAGTGCAATTGCTGGATCGTATGGTAGCTCTATTTTCAACTGTTTGAGGAACCTCCATACTGGTTTCCAGAGTGACTACAACAACTTGCATCCCACCAACAGTGTAGGAGGGTTCCACTTTCTCCGCATCCCTGCCAACATCTGTCTTTTCTTGAGTTGTTATTTTTAGCCATTCTGACTGGTGTGAGGTGGTATCTCAGTGAGGTTTTGATTTGGATTTCCCGATGCCGAGCGATGTGGAGCACTTTTTCATGTGTCTGTTGGCCATTTGGATGTCTTCTTTGGAAAAATGTCTGTTCATGTCTTCTGCCCATTTCTTGATTGGATGATTTGTTCTTTGGGTGTTGAGTTTGACAAGTTCTTTATAGATTTTGGATACTAGCCCTTTATCTGATATGTCATTTGCAAATATTTTCTCCCATTCTGTCGGTGTCTTTTGGTTCTGTTGACTGTTCCTTTTGCTATGCAAAAGCTTTTTATCTTAATGAAATCCCAATAGTTCATTTTTGCCCTGGCTTCCCTTGCCTTTGGCGATGTTTCTAGGAAGAAGTTGCTGTGCCTGAGGTCAAAGAGGTTGCTGCCTGTGTTCTCCTTTAGGAGTTTGATGGACTCCTGTCTAACATTTAGGTCTTTCAAACATTTGGAGTCTATTTTTGTGTGTGGTGTAAGGAAATGGTCCAGTTTCATGCTTCTGCATGTGGCTGTCCAATTTTCCCAACACCATTTGTTGAAAAGACTTTTTTCCATTGGACATTCTTTCCTGCTTTGTCAAAGATGAGTTGACCATAGAGTTGAGGGTCCATTTCTGGGCTCTCGATTCTGTTCCATTGATCTATGTGTCTGTTTTTGTGCCAGTACCATACTGATGATGACAGCTTTGTAATAAAGCTGGAAGTCCGGAATTGTGATGCCGCCAGCTTTGCTTTACTTTTTCAACATTCCTCTGGCTATTCAGGGTCTCTTCTGTTTCCATACAAATTTTAGGATTATTTGTTCCATTTCTTTGAAAAAAGTGGATGGTATTTTGATGGGGATTGCATTGAATGTGTAGATTGCTCTAGGTAGCATTGACATCTTCACAATGGTTGTTCTTCCAATCCATGAGCATGGAACGTTTGTTCATTTCTTTGTGTCTTCCTCCATTTCTTTCATGAGTGTTTTATAGTTTTCTGAGTACAGATCCTTTGCCTCTTTGTTTAGATTTATTCCTAGGTATCTTATGGTTTGGGTACAATTGTGAATGGGATCGACTCCTTGATTTGTCTCTCTTCTGTCTTGCTGTTGGTGTATAGGAATGTCACTGATTTCTGTGCATTGATTTTATATCCTGCCACTTGACTGAATTCCTGTATGAGTTCTAGCAGTTTTGGGGTGGAGTCTTTTGGGTTTTCCACATACAGTACCATATCATCTGCAAAAAGTGAGAGTTTGACTTCCTCTTTGCCGATTTGGACAGCTTTGATTTCTTTTTGTTCTCTGATTGCTGTGGCTAGGACTTCTGATACTATGTTGAATTGCAGTGGTGATAGTGGACATCCCTGCCGCGTTCCTGACCTTAGGGGGAAAGCTCTCAGCTTTTCCCCATTGAGAATGATAGTCGCAGTAGGTTTTTCATAGATGGCTTTTATGATATTGAGGTATATACCCTCTATCCATATACTCTTGAATTGTTTTGATCAAGAAAGGATGGTGTACTTTGTCAAATGCTTTTTCTGCATCTATTGAGAGGATCATATGATTCTTGTTCTTTCTTTTGTTAATGTATTGTATCACGTTGATTGATTTGCAGATGTTGAACCAAACTTGCAGCCCAGGGATAAATCCCACTTGGTCATAGTGAATAATCCTTTTAATGTACTGTTGGATCCTATTGGCTAGTATTTTGGTGAGAATTTTTGCATCCATGTTCATCAAGGATATTGGTCTGTAATTCTCCTTTTGATGGGGACTTTGTCCAGTTTGGGATCAAGGTAATGGTGGCCTCATAAAATGAGTTTGGAAGTTTTCCTTCCATTTCTATTTTTTAGAAAAGTTTCAGAAGAATAGGTATTAATTCTTCTTGAAATGTTTGGTAGAATTCCCCTGGGAAGGGATCTGGCCCTGGACTTTTGTTTGTGGGGAGATTTTTGATGACTGCTTCCATTTCCTTAGTGGTTCTAGGTCTGTTCAGGTTTTCTATTTCTTCCTTGTTCAATTTTGGTAGTTGATACATCTCTAGGAATGCATCCATTTCTTCCAGGTTATCGAATTTGCTGCCATAGAGTTGCGCATAATATGTTCTTATAATTGTTTGTATTTCTTTGGTGTTGGTTGTGATCTCTCCTCTTTCATTCATGATTTTGTTGATTTGGGTCATTTCTCTTTTCTTTTTGGTAAGTCTGGCCAGGGGTTTATCAATCTTGTTAATTCTTTCAAGGAACAGGCTCCTAGTTTCATTGATCTGTTCTACTGTTCTTTTGGTTTCTAGTTCATTGATTTCTGCTCTGATCTTTATTCTTTATCTTCTCCTGCTGGGTTTAGGCTTTATTTGCTGTTCTCTTTCCAGGTCCTTTAGGTGTAGGGTCAGGTTGTGTATTTGAGACCTTTCTTGTTTCTTGAGAAAGGCTTGTTTGCTATACACTTTCCACTTAGGACTGCCTTTGCTGCATCCCAAAGATTTTGAACCATTGTGTTTTCATTTTCATTGGTTTCCATGAATTTTTTTAATTCTTTAATTTCCTGGTTGACCCATTCATTCCTTTGTAGGATGCTCTTTAGCCTCCATGTATTTCAGTTCTTTTCCAATTTCCTCTTGTGATTGAGTTCTAGTTTCAAAGCATTGTGGTCTGAAAATATGCAGGGAATAATCCCAATCTTTTGGCACTGGTTGAGACCTGATTTGTGACCTAGGATGTGATCAATTCTGGAGAATGTTCCATGGGCACTAGAGAAGAATGTGTATTCCGTTGCTTTGGGATAGAATGTTCTGTATATGTCTGTGAAGTCCATTTGGTCCAGTGTGTCATCTAAAGTCTTTATTTCCTTGTTGATCTTTTGCTTAGATGATCTGTCCATTTCAGTCAGGGGGGGGTGTTAAGTCCCCCACTTATTGTATTGTTGTCAATGTGTTTCTTTGCTTTCGTTATTAATTGCCTTATATAATTGGCTGCTCCCATGTTAGGGGCATAGATATTTACAATTGTTAGATCCTCTTGTTGGGTAGACACTTTAAGTAGGACATAGTGTCCTTCCTCATCTCTTATTACAGTGTTTGTTTTAAAATCTAATTTGTCTGATACAAGGATTGCCAGCCCCAGCTTTCTTTTGGTGTCCATTAGCATGGTAAATGGTTTTCCACCCCCTACTTTCAATGTGGGGGTGTCTTTGGGTCTAAAATGAGTCTCTTGCAGACAGCATATCGATGGGTCTTGTTTTTTAATCCAATCTGATAGCCTGTGTCTTTTGATTGGGGCATTTAGCCCATTTACATTCAGGGTAACTATTGAAAGGTATGAATTTAGTGCCATTGTATTGCCTGTAAGGTGACTGTTACTGTATATTGTCTCTGTTCCTTTCTGGTCTATGCTGCTTTTAGGCTCTCTCTTTGCTTAAAGGACCCCTTTCAATATTTCTTGTAGGCCTGGTTTCATGTTTGCAAATTCCTTTAGTTTTTGTTTGTTCTGGAAGCTTTTGATCTCTCCTTCTATTTTCAATGACAGCCTAGCTGGATATAGTATTCTTGGCTGCATATTTTTCTCGTTTGGTGTCTGAAGATATCATGCCAGTCCTTTCAGGCCTGCCAGGTCTCTGTGGATAGGTCTTTTGCCAATCTAATGTTTCTACCATTATAGGTTACATATCTCTTCTCCCGAGCTGCTTTCAAGATTTTCTCTTTGTCTCTGAGACTCGTAATTTTACTATTAGATGTCGGGGTGTTGACCTATTTTATTGATTTTGAGACGGGTTCTCTGTGCCTCCTGGATTTTGATGCCTGTTTCCTTCCCCACATTAGGGAAGTTCCCTGCTATAATTTGCTCCAATATACCTTCTGCCCATCTCTCTCTTTCTTCTTCTTCTGGGATCCCAATTATTCTAATGTTGTTTCATCTTATCGTATCGCTTATCTCTCGAATTCTGCCCTCGGGATCCAGTAGTTGTTTATCTCTCTTTTTCTCAGCTTCTTTATTTCCCATCATTTGGTCTTCTATATCGGTAATTCTCTCTTCTGCCTCATTTATCCTAGCAGATAGTGCCCCCATTTTTTTTAGATTTTTTACTGTTATGTTAATCACCATATATTACATCATTAGTTTTTGATGTAGTGTTCCATGATTCATTGTTTGTTCATAACACCCAGTGCTCCATGCAGAATGTGCCCTCTTAATACCCATCACCAGGCTAACCCATCCCCCTACCCTCCTCCCCTCTAGAACCCTCAGTTTGTTTTTCAGAGTCCATCGTCTCTCCTGGTTCGTCTCCCCCTCTGACTTATTCCCCTTCATTCTTCCTCTCCTGCTATCTTCTTCTTTTTCTTTTTTCTTAAAATATGTTGCGTTATTTGTTTCAGAAATACAGATCTGTGATTCAACAGTCTTGCACAATTCAGAGCACTCACCATAGCACATACCCTCCCCAATGTCTATCACCCAGCCACCCCATCCCTCCCACCCCCAACCACTCCAGTAACACTCAGTTTGTTCCTGAGATTAAGAATTCCTCATATCAGTGAGATCATATGATACATGTCTTTCTCTGATTGACTTATTTCACTAAGCATAACACCCTCCAGTTCCATCCACGTCGTTGCAAATGGCAAGATCTCATTCCTTTTGATGGCTGCATAATTTTCCATTGTGTATATATACCACCTCTTCTTTATCCATTCATCTGTCAATGGACATCTTGGCTCTTTCCACGGTTTGGCTATTGTGGACATTGCTGCTATAAACATTGGGGTGATGCCCCCATTTTTTATTGCACCTCATTAATAGCCTTTTTGATTTCAACTTGGTTAGATTTTAGTTCCCTTATTTCTCCCGAAAGGGTTTCTCTAATAACTTCCATGCTTTTTTCAAGCCCAGCTAGTATCTTTGAAGTCATGATTTTGAACTCTAGGTCCAACATCCCACTAATGTCCGTATTGAGTAGGTCCCTGGCAGACGGTACTACCTCTTGTTCTTTTTGTTAAGGTGATTTCTTTCATCTTTTCATTTTGTCCAGAGGAGAATAGATGAATGAGAGAACAAAATGCTAGCAGGTTAACAACGTCCCAGGAAAATATACTCTAAACAAATCAGAAAAGACCTGAAACCAGGGGGAAAGAAAGGTAAAGAAGGAAAAAAGAAAGAGAAAAGAAAAGAAAAAGATAAAAACAAACAAAACCAAACCAAACAACAACAAAAAAAAACAGAATATGATCAGATATGATCAGGGTGGTGCATAGATCAGTGCCACACATTAGATTTTGGGTGTATTTTGGTCTGTTAGAAGAAAGTGTCTCCTAAAATTTTAAAGAAAGAAAGACTTATATATGTACAAAATAAGGACTGATATGATGAAGAGATGGAATATGACTGTAAAGATGAAAATTATTAAAAATTTTTAAGAAGGAATTGATACAAAGTGTTTGAAAAAAGAAAGAAGAGGATTAAAAAAAGAACAAAAGAAAGGAAAAAAAAAGGGGAGAGAATGTGATCAGGCAGGAGAGTAGAACAAAGCCATACACTAGAGATTTAGGGTATATTTTGACATGTTAGAAGAAACTGTATCTCAAAATTTTAAAGAGAGAACAACTTATATATATATGCCAAAAATAAGTGTAACTACTATGAAGGGATATAATGACTCTAAAAATTAAAAATAAAAGTGTTTTTTTTAAAGAGATTGATAAGATGTTGGTTGAAAAAGGGAAAAATAAAAATTAAAAAAAAACAGTTAAAAAATTAACTTTGAAAGACTAATGAATCATGGTAAAAAATTAAGCCATGAATTCTATATGCAGTCTTCCCCTAGTGCTGGAGTTCTCCTGTTCTCATTGATTGGTAAACTTGGTCTTGGCTTGCTGGCTGTTCTTGCTGATATTCTGGGGGAGGGGCCTGTTGCTGTGGTTCCCAAATGTCTTTGCCGGAGGCGGAATTGCTCCGCCCTGGCTGGTCCGGGCTAAGCAATCTGCTTGGGTTTGCTCTCCGGAGCTTTTGTTCCCTGCAAGCTTTCCGTACAGCTGTGGAGGACGAGAGTGAAAATGGTGGCCTCCCAATCTCCACCCGGGAGGAGCCTAGAACTCGGGGCCCCGCTCCTCAGTGTGCCCCCAGAGAAAAGCAGCACTCCATGCTCACCCGGCCTGTGACCGAGTGCCTCTATCTCTGGCACCCGACCCCATGTGGAGTCTCCAAACCCAGCAGATTCCTGCGCTGTGCTCCCATGCCACTCCTCCCGGGGGAGGAAGGTGAGTCTCCCCGGATCTGCCGCTTGTTGGGTCCCTGCTGGAGGAACTGTGGCCCGACAGGGCCGCAGATCACAGTTTATGGCAACCCCGAGCTGAGAGCCCGCGCCTCGGCTCCGTCTCTGCAACCGGCTTCCCCGCTCCGATACCTGGGAGCTCTGCCACACTCAGGCATCCCCGGTCTTTCTGTGACCCCGAGGGTCCTGAGACCACTCTGCCCCGTGAGGGTTCCATCCCCCACTTAGCCACTGGAGCGATGTCCCTCAGCAGAGCCGACTTCTAAAAGTTCTGATTTTGTGCTCCGCGGCTCTAGCACTTGCCAGAAGCGGCCGACAGAGGCCCCCTCCCCCACCGTCTATCCTCCCAAATATCACATCGGATTCACTTCTCCGCACGTCCTACCTTCCAGAAAGTGGTCGCTTTTCTGTTCAGAGAGTTGTTGCTATTCTTTTCTTCGATCTCCTGTTGAGTTCGTAGGTGTTCAGAATGGTTTGATCCCTATTCAGCTGAATTCCTGAGACCAGACGAAATCCAGGTCTCCTACTCCTCCACCATCTTGCTCCGCCCCCGTATCCCATAGGTTTTAAAACCACTGTGTTTTCATTTTCATTGGTTTGTATGAATTGTTTAAGTTATTCTTTAATTTCTTTATTGACCCATTCATTCTTTAGTAGGATGCTCTTTAACCTCCAACTGCTTGAGTTCCTTCCAAAAGTCTTCTTGTGACTGAGTTCCAGTTTCACAACACTGTGGTCTGAAAATAGGAAGGGAATCATCTCAGTCTTTTGATATCAGTTGAGACCTGATTTGTGACCCAGTATGTGGTCTATTCTGGAGAAAGTTCTGTGTTCACCAGAGAAGAATGAGTCATCTGGTGCTCTAGGATGGAATGTTCTGTATATATCTATGAAGTCCATCTGGTCCGGTGTGGCATTCAAAGCTCTTGCCTCTTTGATGATCTACTTAGGAACGTGTCTATGAGCTGTGAGTGGAGCGTTGAAGTCTCCTACTACTAATGTGTTATTATCAATATGATTATTTTGGTTAATAGTTGGTTTATGTAGTTGGCTGCTCCCATAGTGGGGGCATAGATATTTACAATTGTTAGATCTTCTTGCTGGATAGACCCTTTAAGTATGATACATTGTCCCTCTACATCTTTTACTACAGTCTTTGTTTTAAAATCTAATTTGTCTGATATGAGAATTGCTACCCCAGCTTTCTTTTGAGGTCCGTTGGCATGATAAATTGCTCTCCATCCCCTCACTTTCCATTTGGAGGTGTCTTTAGGTTCAAAATGAGTCTCTTGTAGACAGCATATGGATGGGTCCTATCTTTTTATCCAGTCTGAAACCCTGTGCCATTTGATGGATGCATTTAGCCCATTCACGTTGATAGTAACTATTGAAAGATATGGATTTAGTGTCATCATATTCCCTGTAAAGTCCCTGTTTCTCTCAATTATTACTCTTGGGATCTTTCTTCCTTTATAGAATCCTCCTTATATTTCTTGCAGTGCTGGCTTGGTGGGCACATATTGTTTCAGTTTCTGCCGGTCCTGGAAGCTGTCTCTCTGTCCATTCTGAATGACAGCCTTGCTGGATAAAGTATTCTTGGCCGCATGTTCTTTTCATTTGGTACCCTGGATATGTCTTGCCAGCTCTTTCTGGCTTGCCAGGTCTCTATGGAAAGGTCTGACATTATTCTTATGTTCCTCCCTCTGTACATAAGAAACTTCTTCCCCCTAGCTGCTCTCAGGATAGTTTCCTTGGCTCTAAGATTTGCAAGTTTCACCATTATATGCCATGGTATTGGTCTATTTTTATTGATCTTGGGAGGGGTCCTCTCTGCCTCTTGGACACAAATGATTATTTCCTTCCCCAGATGAGGGAAATTCTCAGCTATTATTTGCTCAAATATACCTTTTAGACCTCCCTCTCTCTCCACCCCCTTGGGAATCCCAATAATTCTGATATTGTAACATTTCATGGTATCATTTATCTCTCCAATCCTTTTTCCATGTGCTACTTGCAGCCTATCTCTGTTTTCCTCAGCTTCCTTCCTTTCTATCAGCTTATCTTCTAGATCACTAATTCTCTTTTCTGCCTCATTTACCCTGGCTGTTAGAATATCCAGTTTAGACTTCATCTCATTCATAGCATTTTTAAGTTCCACCTGATTAGATCTCATTTCTGCTCTTAGAGATTCTATATTGTCATTAATGCTTTTCTCAAGCCTAGCTATTTACTTCATAATTGCTACCCTGAATTCTATCTCTGACATCTTGCTTAGCTGTTGCAGAGTACATTGTCTCTGGTTCTTTTCTTTGTTGGGAGTTCCTTGTCCTAGTCATTTTGTTGAGGGATGGTTGAGGGAATGTACAGAGTCCAAAATATCAACCATGACCCAAGCAAAATGCACCTATGAAAAAATCTAAAGTGGTTGAAAGCTACCACAGATATGTCATAAAATCCAGGATAATCCAAAACAAGAAAAAAGAAAAATAGAGGGGGTGGGGAGAGAGATTATAATCTCTCACGGTGGACTCAGCAGGGTGATTTGCCGGTTCCTGCTTGATTTTTGGTCTATGTGTTAGAAGACACTATATCTTAAAATTGTAAAGAGATCAGAACTTACATATATAGCAAGATAAAATTGAATAGAGTGAAAAATGGGCTAGTATGGGGCATAAATCTATAAAAAGAAAATAAAAGTTAAGAAGTGACTTAAAAACACAGGTTGGGAAATACGAATTTATTTGAAACAGGACCAGGGTTAAAAAAGAGAGAGAGAGAAAGAAAGAAAAAAGGAATAAGAAAAGAAACTAAAAAAGAAATGTAAAATTTTAGCCTGAAGTATAAGCGAGTCATGAGGGAACACCTGGAGCTCCCTATATTATTTTCCTCTGGCGCTGGAGTTTACAGTCCCGTGGAAAATAAGCTTATCATTCACCTGTTCTTCCAGTCTGTCTTCTGGGGGAGGGGCCTGCTGCTTGGCTTCTCAGGCGTCTTTGCCTGAGTGGAGTTGCCCCACACCTTGTCAGAGGGATGGGCTTAATGTGAGCTGGTTGGCTGTGCTGTTTTTTTTCCCTGGCATCTTTCAACTTCTCTTTAGAGGGTCAAAGAAAACATGGCCATGCTGGAATCTCTGGCCCAGAGCCACCATGTTGTGGTTCCCCCCACCCCCCCACCTCTCAGCAAGTCCTCCAGGTCAATCCTCTCCACCACTGTGCATACCAAACTCTACAGACTCACGCAATTTGTGCCCACCACACCTCTCCTGGGCTAATCATGGGGACCTGCAATCATCTCTGCTTTGTGACTTTGCAATTGCTAGCAGCCATGGGCTCGCATGTTCACCCTCTTCTGCAGCTCCCAGGTCATGCTGATTGCTGCCCCAGCATCTCCTCTGGGGCCACACCACCCCAAGAGCTGTCCCTGTCATGGGCACAAGCAATTCTCTATCTCCCCTAGGATGTTAGACAGCCTGCACCCACTAGTTCTTTTCAGGGTGGTCAGGCAGAGGGCATTCTCCCTACCGGCTCGGCTAGCAGTTTAGGATGTCCGGAGCTGAAAATCCCCTCTGGGCTCGCTGACCATAACCAGTCGCCCCACTCTATTGCTTGGCCGCTGTATCTGTTCGGGCTCCCCCATTCATTCTGGATCTCCTGGAATCCTGAGACCACAATGATCCCCCTAGAGTTCTGCCCTACTTACCCCCTGTACCCTTTTCAGAAGGGGGTGCCTCTCACTAGAGTAGATTTTCAAGGGTCTCGATTTTTTTGATCTGGTGTTATATCACTTTCCAGCAGCCAGTTTATGGAGACTCCCTCCCCCACTCTGCTTAATTTTGGATATTTGCCCTGAAGATTCAAGGTTCTGCACCTCCTACCACAAAAAAAAAAAAAAGTAGTTGTTTTTCTGCTTGTGGAGATCCAGATAAGTCTTACATCTCAGGTTGAATTTGTGTGTGTTCAGAATGGTTTGATAGATATCCAGCTAAATTCAAGGGACCAGATGAAATGAGGTCCCCTACTCAGCCACCATCTTTCCTCAATCCCCATATTACAATCTGGCTAATTGAATTTAAATTAAAAAAATATATAAAATAAAATAAACAAAAAATAGGGGTACCTGGCTGGCTCAGTTGGTTGGGCGACTGCCTTCAGCTCAGGTCATGATCCTGGAGTTCCGGGATTGAGTCCCACATCGGGCTCCCTGCTCAGCAGGGAGTCTGCTTCTCCCTCTGACCCTCCCCCCTCTCATGCTCTCTCTATCTTATTCCCTCTCTCAAATAAATAAATAAAATCTTTTAAAAAATAAATTAAATAAATAAACAAATAAAAAATAAACATAACAGTAAAGAATGTCAGCAAACCACATGGGAAGAGAGCAGGAGAAGAAAGGAAGAAAGAAAAGTACAAAAATAGCCAGATAACAATTAACAAAAGTTCAATAAGTACATATCTGTCAATAATTACTTTAAATGTAAATGGACTAAATTCTTCAATCAAAACAGAAAGTGGCTGGATAATTAAAAAAAAAATCCACCTATATCCTGCCCACAAAAGACAAAACTTCATATGTAAAGAAACATATAGATTGAGTGAAAGGATGTAGGAAGATATTCCCTGTACATAGAGACCAAAAGAAGCCCAGTGTAGCAATACAGAAAAAAAGAAACAGATTTTAAAACAAAGACTGTAATAAAAGAAGAACATTCTATAACAATGAAAGTGTCAATCCAGCAAGAGCATATAGCATTTATTAATATCTATGCACCCAACCTAGGACCCTCTAAATATATGAAACAAATATTAACAAACATTAAGGGAGAAAGACAGCAAGACAATAGTAGGGGACTTTCACACTCCACTTACAACACTGGATAGATCATCAAGATAGAAGATCAATAAGAAAACATCAGCCTTAAATGACACGTTAGACCAGATGCACTTAGCAAACATATGAAGAATATTCCATCCTAAAGCAGCACTATACACGTTCTTCTCAAATGCACTTGGAACATTCTCCAGGATGGATCATGTATTAGGCCACAAAACAAGACGTGATAAATTTAAGAATGTTGAAATCATATTAAGCATGTTTTCTGAAGTTGTTTCTTTAAGAATGAAACTAAAAGTCAATCACAAGAAGAAAATGGGAAATTTATGAATAAGTGGAGTTTAAGCAACATGATACTCTGCATACAATGAGTCAACGAAGGAATCAAAAAAGAAATTAAAAATGCCTTGAGACAAATGAAAATGGAAACACAACAACACAAATTCTATAGGACACAGCAAAAGCAGTTGTAAGAGCTAAGTTCATAGCAACAGTCTTCTAAGAAAGAAAAGAAAGAAGGAAGGAAGAAAGAAAGAAGAAACAAGAAAATTTTCAAATCAATAATTTAGCTTTCAACTAGAAGTTGAAAGAAATAGAGTTCAAAGTTAATAGAAGGAAGGAAATAATAAAGATCAGAGTGGAATTAAATAGAAACCAAAACCAAAATTACAAAGATCAATGAAACTAAGAGCTGATTCTTTGAAAGGATAAACCATATTGACAAATATTTACCTAGACTTGTAAGGAAAAAAATAAAAAATAAAAGGCCCAAATAAAATTAGAAATTAAATAGAAGTTACAAATGATACAACAAAAATTCAAAGGATCATAAGAGACTACTATGAACAATTATAAGGCAACAAACTGGACAACATAGAAGAAATGAATAAAAGTCATACCAACATTAAAATCTTTCAAGCCTAAATCATGAAAAAATTAGAAAATCTGAATAAAAAGTTACTAATAAAGGAACACCTGGGTGGTGTAGTGGGTTAAGCATCTGACTCTTAATCTCAGCTCAGGTAATGAGTTCAAACCCCACATTTGGCTCCATGCGGGGCATGCAGCCTACTTTAAAAAAAAAATACAGTAAGATGATTAAAACAGTAATCAAAAATCTCTTAACAAAATTACTAGACCAAACAGCTTCACCAGTTAATTCTACCATTCCAAGATTTAAAACTATCAATCTCAAACTACTAAAAATGAGAAGGGACTGCTTTTCAATTCATATTATGAAACCAAAATTATCCTTACACCAAAATAAACAAAGACAGTGAAAGAAAGGAAGAAAAGAAGGAAGGAAGAGAGAGAGAAATTAAAAACCAAAATCTTGATAATATAGATGCAAAAATCCTCAAAAAAATATTATCAAACCAAATTCAACAATACATTAGGGGAAGCCTGGGTGGCTCAGTCGGTTAAGCGTTCAACTCTTGATTTCAGCTCAGGTTATGATTTCAGGGTAGTGAAATTAAGTCACACGTTGGGCTCTGTGCTGAGTGGAGTCTGCTTTAGATTCTCTCTCCCTTTGTCCCTCCCCACACTGCTCTTTCTATCTCTCTCTCTAAAAAATTAAAAAAAAAAAAAACTATACAACAACCAGTACATTAAAAGCGTTATACACTGTGATCAAGTGAAATTTATTGCAGGAATGCAAGGATGACTCAACATCTAAAAAACAATCATATGACATACCACATTAACAAAATGAAAAATAAAAATCATAGGATGGTATCAATAGATACCAAAAACACGTTTGACAAAATTCAACATACACTGAAATCATAAAACTCATGATTAAAAACTCTTGAGGAGGAGGGAAGATAGAGGAAGATCAGGGGACCTGAGTTTCATCTGATCCCTTGAATTCAGCTAGATATCTATCAAATCATTCTGAATACCTGAGAATTCAGGTGAGATCTAAGAAAAAAATACTGCAATTCTACAAGTAGAAAAGCAACCACTTTTGCAAGGTAGGAAGTGCAGAGAAGTGAATCTGAGGTGATATATCAGAGGATAAACGACAGGGGAGGGAGCCTCTGTAAGCTTGGGACCAGAAAATTATATAGCAGCTGAGCACAAAACCTTTAGAAGTCTGCTCAGGTGAGGGATGTCCCTGAATGAAAGGCGCTCAGGTGGTGAAGGGGGTGGAATCCTAGGTGGGACAGCCTGGTCTCAGGATCTCCAGGGCCACAAAAAGAACAGGGGTGCCTGAGTGCAGCAGAGTTATCAAGCATCAGTGCTGGGAAGCTGGCTACAGTCAGTGAGCCGCAGAGTGGGCTCACAGCTCAGGGTTGCCATACACTGTGAACCACTGCATAGTGGGGCCACCAGTCTTGGAGCAGGGCCCAGCAAGGGGCAGACCATGACAAGACACCCCGCCCCCACAGTCCTCCTCAGGAAGGTGCAGTGCAGGTGTGCACCACAGGAGTTTGCAGGGTTTGGAAACTCCAAACAGGGTTGCCTGCCTGAGATAAAAATGCACGGTCACAGGCTGGGTGAACATAGAGTGTGGACAGAGATGGAGACAAGAGTGATTGACTGTTTTTTTATGAGGGCACACTGAAGAGTGGGAGCATGATCTTTCAGCCCCGGGCCTGGAGATCAGGGTGCAGCCATTTCCATCCTCTAAAGTAGTTGGGAAAACCTTAAGGGAACAAAAGCCACATAGAGCAATCCAGAGCCGCTTACACTGAGCCTGGCCCCCTGGCAAGGGTGGTGCAATTCCACCTGGGGCAAAGACACCTAATAATCAGCACAACAGTCCCCTTCCCCCAGAAGATCAGCAGGAACATCCCATAATACCAAGTTTACGGATCACACAGAACTGCAAATCTCAGTGCTGAGGGACAATAGCATATAGAATTCGGGGTTTTATCCTCATGATTCCTCAGTCTTTCAAATGTTTTCTTCTTTTTCCTTTTTTCCCTTTTCAACTAGTTTCTTATTTTATCAACTCTTTTTTTAGTTTTTTTTTTAATTTTCTTTTTTACGTTTACATTTTATATATATTCTTTATTTTTGGCTTCCTTTCATTGTATTCAATTTTATTTTTGTATATGTATAAATTTTTTTTCTTTACAATTTTGGGATCTGGTTTCTTCTAATAAACAGGCAAAAATACACCCAAGACCTAGTGTATTCCTATGTTCTGTCCACCTGTTTGATTATATTCTCTCTTTAGTTCTGTTTTTTTCTTTTTGGTTTCTGATCTCTTCTGATTTGTTTAGGGTATATTTTGCTGGGGTCATGGTTATTATTTTTGTATTTTGTTCACTTGTCCATCTATTCTTCTCTGGACAGAAAGACATAACGGAAAAACTCATCCCAGAAAAGAGAACAAGAGGCAGTACTAACTGCCAGGGCCTTAATCAATATGTATATAAGTAAGATGTTGGAACTAAAGTTCAGAATAACAATTATAAAGATACTAGCTGGGCTTGAAAAAAGCATAGAAGACACTAAAGAATCCCTTTCTGGAGAAATAAAAGAACTAAAATCTAACCAGGTCAAAATAAAAAAGTCTATTACTGAGAGGCAATAAAAAATGGAGGCTCTAACTGCTCGGATAACTTAGGCAGAAGAGAGAATCAGCGATCTAGAAGACCAAATGACGGAGAATAAAGAAACAGAAAAAGACGATAAACAACTACTGGACCATGAGGGGATAATTTGAAAAGTAAGTGATACCATAAAATGAAACAGTATTAGAATCATTGGGATCCTAGAGGAAGAGGAAAGGGGGGACAGGAGGTTTATTTGAACAAATTATAACTGAGAACTTCCCTAATCTGGGGAACAAAACAGACACTCATGTCCAGGAGGCACAGCAAACCCCCCTCAAAATCAATAAAAATAGGTGAACACCTGGACATATAATAGTGAAGCTTGCAAATTTCAGAAACAAAGAGAAAATCCTGAAAGCAGCTCGGGACAAAAGGTCTGTAACCTACAAGGAAAGGAACATTAGACTGGCAGCAGATCTATCCACAGAGACCTGGCAGGCCAGAAAGGACTGGAATGATATACTCAATGTGTTAATGAGAAAACCATGCAGGTAAGAATACTTTATCCAGCTGGGCTCTCATTTAGAATGCAAGGAGAGATAAAGAGCTTTCAGGACAAACAGAAACTGAAAGAATTTGTGATCACTAAACCAGCCCTGCAAGAAATATTAAAGGGGATCCATTAAGCGAGGAAAGAGCCCAGAAGTAACATAGACCAGAAAGGAAAGAGACAATACACAGAAACAGTGATTTTACAGGTAATTCAGGGGCACAAAATTCATATCGTTCAGTAGTTACTCTGAATGTAAATGGGCTAAATGTTCCAATTAAAAGACACAAGGTATCAGATTGGATAAAAAAGCAGGACCCATCCATATGCTGCCTACAAGAGACTCATTTTAGGCCCAAAGACACCTCAAGATCAAAAGTGAGGGGGTGGGGAAACATTTACCATGCTAAGGGACATCAAAAGAAAGCTGGGATATCAGACAAAATAGATTTTAAACCAAAGACTGTAGTAAGAGATGAAGAAGGTCACTAAATAATTAAAGGGTCTATCCAACAAGAAGATCTAACAATTGTAAATATTTATGCCTCTAACATGGGAGCAGCCAAATATATAAACTAATTAATAACAAAATTAAAGGAACACATCAATAATTATACAATAATAGTAGGGGACTTTGACACCCTCCTCAGTGAAATGGACAGATTATATAAGCAGAAGTTCAACAAGGAAACAAGGGCTTTGAATGACACACTGGACCAGATGGGACTTCACAGATATATTCAGAGCATTACATCTTAAAGCAACAGAATGCAGATTCTTCTAAAATGCACATGGAACATTATCCAGAATAGATCACATACTGGGTCACAAATCAGGTCTCAACTGGTAACAAAATACTGGGATCATTCCCTACATATTTTCAAACCACAATACTTTAAAATTGGAACTCAATCACAAGAGAAAATTTGAAAGGAACTCAGACATGGAGGCTAAAGAGCATCCTACTAAAAAATGAATGGATCAACCAGAAGTATGGTCTGCCACTGGTCCTGGGCTCCCAGCCAGGGGCTTGGGGACGGCATGGAAGGGCTGGATTGCTTTTGGGGGGAGGGGTGCTCACTGGTGACACCGCTCACCATCCCCCTCTGCACTCTGCAATCCAAGCTCTGTGCCCAGCTTACTGATCTTCTCCCTGTCCTGAGTCAGCCTCCACTGATGCCTCCAGGTCCTCTGGCCCAGCCCTGCACTTAGCTGGACGCTGAGAGGGATTCTGCATTCCAGGCCAGCTGGGTAGGGGGTATTCAGTGACCTTTGCATCCCCAGATGTCTAACCTACCTGGTCTTGCACCCTGAGGCTTTTGGCCCAGGGTGGGCATGGTTCTGGGGCTCAGAAGACTTTGGGGCCACAGAGCAGTTGGCGGTGATGAGGGAATGTAGGGGACTGGTCAGGTGTGGAGCCATGGGTCTCGTGCACATCCGCCGCGGGACTGGGTCACTTTACATGTGCTGTGTGCAGGTCCCCTGTGCACACCTGGCCATGACACACCTAACTGGCCCTCTTGAGAGGGAGGCCTATGTGCCTGGTGCACCTGTCCCCCACCTACCCCGGGAGGAGTGGCCATGTTCAAGCATTCCCATGTCCAACCCTCAGGGACAGTTGGGAACCTGGGTCAAGAGAGGCAGGGACTGGCCCAGGACAAATGAGGGGTGCAGAGTCCAAGGAGCAGGGCTGCTCTCCAGTCCTAGGTCAGCTCCAACGCTCCCATGAGGTTCGCTTTGGGGGTGAGAGCCCCTCAGATCCTCGGGGATAGCTACCCACCCCGTCCCATGTGGGGACATGACCTTGGCATCCCCAGGCACGTAGAGGCATGCGCACCTGCACACACACACACACACACACACACACACACACACACACACACACCACTCTGACTGCCCAGCTGGGGGTCAGAAGGGGAGGACACCCTGGGAGCGAGGTGGGTGACAAGAGGGGGAAAGAAGAAAGAGGTTGGAGACAGCTGGGCCATGGGGCAGGGCATCAGGACTCCTGGCAAGGACCCGGATCCAGAGCATGGGGAGGGGAGACAGGCCAGGCTGATGGTCAGGGGTCCCCAAGGGGCCCAGGGGGTTGCCAGTGTGCTGGGAGAAGACAGGGTCTGGGTTCTGGTGTCCACCACTACCCTGGGCACTTGGGAGTAGGAAGAGATACCCACCCCCAAGTCCAGAGGGGCTATAGCCCAAAAGGCCTCAGCTTCCTCTGCTGTCACTTGGGCTGCAGAGATGCAGTGTCCCAAGGGTCCCACAGGCTTGTAGAAGAGTCTGTTGGCCTTGGATCTCCATCCCCGACCCCCTGTGATCCCAGTCTGGGGAAAATGCTTTCTACCCCCTCGAGGTCCTTCTCAGCAGAGGACAGACTCGGGGCTTGGGGGGCTTAGGACCTGGCTACGCAGAACGGGGCAGAGTACTGGGCCACCAGTCTGAAGGCCAAGGTCAGGGCCCTCCTTGTTGCAGCCTCAGGGTCCCCATGTGGAAGAGGATCCAGAATCACTGCTCCGGTCAGGGTGAGAAGGCCTTAGGAAGGAATGGAGCACCAGGACCGGAGAGGGAAACAGCGACAAGGGAGGCTTCTGAGGTTTCTCACATCGCCCATGGATCCCACAGATCCTGCTCCTGGGAGAGACACAGACACAGAGACAGAGAAGGAGACGGAGAATGAACACAGGACAGAGGGAACCAGGAGAAGTCATAGACTTTCCTCCACCAGCTTGGAAATGACATCCCGGCATTTTGTGCCATTCTATTCCTGAGAGCGCCGTCACACAGGCCATCCACCCTGGAGGGGAGGGGATTCCACAGGGATGTGTGACCAGGAGTCAGGGGTGCCAGGGGCCACTGTGGGGACTGCCCAGCACACGGGCACAGACGAGGCCCTGGGACCTGAGCCTAACCCTAATGGGAGCCCCTGGAAGTCTGCGTCACCAGGGGACAAGGTCAGAATCAGTTCATTACTACCTTCCCACGGGGGCTGGGACACAGGCAGGAGGGGGGTGGCTTTGCCTGGACCCCAGAGCAGACCCAAGCCCCTCTGAGCTGTGTTCCATGCCAAGCCCAGCTCCTTGGCTCATCCTTGCATTGCCAAGTATGCACCAGCCTCCTATGATAGCAGGTATGGAACATGCATAGAGGTCCTACCCCTGATGGCATCCCTAGAAGTAGAAGCCAGAATACCCCGATGTGCAGATGGGGACCTGGAGAGGCCCTGAGAGGCACGGGTTCTGTCCAGAGTCACAGCTCGGGGCACGCACAGGAACCAGGTCTGAACCCAGCTCTGTGCCATCACAGCAGAGACACCAGCTGCACCCAGTCCTCCCGGGGGCTGGGGATGTGCTGTGTGGGTGTCACTGTATGGATGGGGCATGCAGGGAGGGTGAGCATTGAGCAGCTGGGGGGGTCCCTCGGCGGGCTCTTTTGTGGCCTTGCAGACGCTGTCCCCCGCTGGGGATGTCATGTCAGGGCTCCCCACCGCCTCTGGCCATTTGGCCGGAAGGACAGAAAGGTGACACCAGGAGGCCCAGAGCCTGCCAGAGCCGGCCAACCAGCCCCACTCATTCTGATGACCTGTGTAGCCCCAGGTGCCCTCCCTGTGTGTGTGTGTGTGTGTGTGTGTGTGTGTGTGTGTGTGTGTGTGTGTGTAAAGAGGGGTCATGGGGGTGGGGCCACCCCGAGCAGGAGCAGGCTGATGAGGGGTCAGATACCCAGTGGGCAGGTCATGTTCACGGTCAAGGCTGGCTGTGTGGGATGGGTTGTGCGGGTGCTGCCCCTTCTGCCTGAGGTTTATCCCGATAGCCCTGCAGGGATGGGTCACTGCATCCTGGGTGCAGGGCTGTGCGTGCACAGGTGTGTGTCTGATCTGGGAGCAGCTGGGGGACTGGGCAGGAGGACAGTGCGGATGGCCGGGCAGGGCTGTGATGCCTCAGGGCCGGCTACTGGTCCCTGTCTTTGCAGAAGGCCACGGAGGACATGGAGAGGAGGCTGCTGGATATGCCCTCCATCTCCTCGACAGAGGGGGTGACCCCACAGGGGTCCCCAGGAGCAGATGCTGGGGATTGTAGGGGAAGACCTCCAACACCACCCAGACCACTGTCCCAGGTGGTTGTCCACTGGACAGTGGTCCAGGAGCCGGAGCCCACAGAGGCCGAGGCCGAGGGTGAGAAGGCTGGGCCTGGGTGTTTGTGGTGTGTGGGGACGGATCAGTGCTGGCCTCACACGGAGGAGCCCCCAGAGGCTGGTGTGGGGCCAGGAGCAACAACTGGGCTCAGAGCACCCAGCGGGTGGACTGCAGTTGGGGAGACGTCCCCGTGAGGGTTCCTTCCCGGCTGTGGCTTCTCTGGGAGGCCCTGGGCTGGGCTCTGTCTCTGCAAAGGCCCACAGAGAGCAGGCACGTGGGTGAGCTTTTCTTCTCTCACAGCTGCTCCACCACCTGAGGAGCTAGAGCCAGATCTGGAGGGAGGGCTGGTGCCTGCAGTGACTTCAGGAGGAGACCAGGAGCCGGCAGGTGACCTGGCACCTGCCCACGGAGAGCCTGGCCCTGTCCAGGAAGAACTGGCACCTGCCCCTGCGCCTGCCCCAGCCCCTGCCCCTGCCCCTGCTACAGTTCCTGCCACTCCCCCTTCCCCCACCCCAGCCCCTGCCCCTGCCTCTGACCCAGATCCTGACCCTGCTCCTGCCTCTTCCCTTACCCCTGCCTCTGCCCCTGCCCCTGCTCCTGCTCCTACCCCTGCCAGAGCCACTGTCCCTGCCCCTGCCCCTGCTTGTGCTCCTATTTCTGCCCCTGACCCAGCTCCTGACCCTGCTACAGTTCCTGCCACTGCCCCTGCCCCTTCCCCTTCCCCTGCCGGAGTCACTACCCCTTCCCCTGCCCCTGCCTGTCCTCCTGTTCCTGCCCCTGACCCAGGTCCTGCCCTGGATCGTGCACCTGCCACTGCTGCTCACCCTGTCCCTCCCCTTGTCCTGCCCCTGGCCCTGCTCTTACCTCTGTCCCTGCCCCTGTCCCTGCCCCTATCCTAACCCCTGCCCCTACTCCTGCTCCTGCAGGGCTCCCACAGCCACATCCAGAGACCACAGCCCTGCAGGGAGAGCTCCTTGTACAATTACCCTTAGTTCCATCGCCAGACCCCGATGCCCCACCAGATTGTTTCATCCCCTCCCCCGATGTTCTTTCTCTCTGGTTCATATTAACTGTTATTTTATCTTTTCATGTTCTGTATACTGTTTATTATTTGTTTTAAATAAAATTACTTGTTTTCAGTTGAACACGTCATGAGCATTAAGTACATTCCCAACGCTGTGCCACCACACCCCAGAACATGCTGCAGAATATCTCATTCCCCAAAGGAGTCCCCGAACCAGAAGCCCTCCCTGCCCATTTATCCCCCAGCGCAGACCCTGACAACCCCTAAGCTGCTTTCTCTCTGATGTTTCTGTAAGTGGAATCACACAATAAGGGCCTTCGTGTCTGCCCCCCTATTTTCAAAGGGGACTCGTTTTCTTCTGTGTTTGTCATAAAATTTCCCTTATTCGATATTGAAATCCCCGATGGATGACACATCAGATGTAACCATAGAGGCCACTTTAGGAATTATGGGCACAATCTCGGGGCCGAGACCCCTGGTCCTGCTGGGACACCACAGCCTGAACCCAGACAGGACAGGGCTGGTTCCTCCTGTGACCCACACAGAAACCAGGGAAATGCAGAAAGCTGGAAGACACACCACAAAGGGCAAAAGCATTGCCTACAACCCAAGGCCAGAGAAAGGTTTCACCTGACTCTGGTCCAAACCACGCTCCAAGTCACTGGGTTCCACAGGGACGGAGACCAAATACATGTAAGTGCCAGGGGGAGGGCAGGCATGTGGGGATTATGTGTCAGAGATGCAGGAGCTCCTGGGGAAGGACCCTGGCAAAGGAAACCCTATGGAGGCAGCGCTTGTCACCCTCAGACTGGCAGGTGTCTGGTCTGGGGACCAGCAGCCCTGGGGAGAACGTGAGGAAGTAGTGGTCCCCTGGAGAGAACGGTGACAGGCACCCCTGTCTGTGAGCATCACCCATCCCAGGCCACAGGTGCACCCATCCTCAGCCTCGGACTCAGCCCCGGAAACTCTGGCTCGGTTTTTCACACACGTATTGTCAGGAGTGTTCATCACAGCGGTGCTGGAGAGAGCAGGGAATGGAACAACACTAATGCCCGAGGAGATGGATGGGATCCACGGTCCTGGTGCACAGGGTGGAGAGAATGACAGGTGGTGCTAATGCGGGCGTGGGGTCTCTCTGCACCCAGAGGGAGACCTCAGGGCCCTCTCCCCTGAGACCCACCATCTGCATCCAGGACCCCACCTGTAAGACCACACGGATGTGATCTCCACAGGGAGAAACCTAGATGGAAAGAGGTGTGCAGCTGTGAGAGAGAGCCCGAGACTGGAGATGTGCCCCAATCCCATCCTGATGGTCACCTCAGGGTGGGACTTGCAGATGCCTCTTCTTCTCCCTTAGTGGTGTTTCCATGTTTCATGTACAGTGTGTCTTACTTGTGTAATTCCAAAAAGAGTCAAGTCCTAGGTTAAGTGTTCCCCATGTCTCAGTCATCCGCGGACCAAGTACATTATTCAGTTTTCATCATCAAGGATTTATTACAAGGACAATAAATGTTGATCATAGTAAAGTAAAGAGAAGCAATCTAGAGTGAAAGTAGCAGAGCCTCCCACCGCCGAGAGCCCTAACAGGGAGCGGTCACCTTTCCAGTCCTTCCCCTGTCTGTCCTCATGTGTAAGGTTGCCCGCCCCTGGGTCCCATCCCACACATGCCCGCAGGTCCCTGTGTGCCCCCCTGGGAAGCAGACTCACACCAGCTGGACAAACCCGCCCTGACACTGCTCGGTGACCTCAGCCTCCGGAGCACAGCCCTCCCCCACATTCCTTCTGTGAGCCACACCTTTAATGACACCCTCTGGCAAGAAGGCCCTCCATCTGCCCTGGAGATTGGACGGTGACACACACCTGTCCTCCCACATCCTCCTCCTGGGGCTGTGAGAACAGGTCTCACCAACACGGGCTTGTGCAGATGGACTGGTGTCTGGTGGTGCCCAGACGTCCTTCTGTGCTTAGGCCCCTGGAAGAAACCATTTCTCGTCAACAGGACATGTCTCCTTTTCTTCAGTCTCCCGGCTCCTTTGGCCTTTGGGGGTCGCTGTGCACGCACCCCCTTCCCGGAAGAGCACGCACACGTATGGGGGGGGGGGCATCTGTGTGTTCGTGTGCGGCGGGGCGGGCGGCGGAGCGTGTGCTCTTCCTGCAACCTGCTCTTCCAATGGGTGGACGCTGGCCCCTCCATCCCCCTCCTCCCTGGCTTTTTCTGTCTCTGCATGAGAATTTGCCCAGAGCCCGGGCTCTGGACCAGGGGCCATTCCGCTCTTTTGTCTGCATTGCGGAGCTGCAGGGAACATCTGTGACCTGTGACCGTGCTCCTTGTTTATTTTGGACAGGCCTCCAGCATAAAGAGTCTCCCTCTCGTGGAAAACTGATGTGAGGTCCTGCCTGCAGTCTAGCACATCCGCAGTCTCCTTGTCCACTCTTCCCCACATGTGTTACCTCACTGAATCCCCCTGACAATTCCATGAGGAAAGAGGGATCGTTGTTCCATGTCACTGATGGGAACACTGAGGCTTCAGGAGACTTGCCCAATTGCACCCAGCAGAGGGCAGAGCCAGGATTTGAACCCAGGGCCTGAGGACTCTGCGCGGCCCACCTCAACGGGAGACTGCACCCTACAGCCGGGTCCTGGGAACCTTTGGTCTGGTGCCCACATAAGCCTCATGCTGCCAGGGGGCAGACAGGCTGGACCAGGTCCTGGGCATACCCACAGAGCCCAAGGCTGGCCCTTCCCTGGCCACCCTCGCCCAGCTCCAGGCACCACCTGGCCATCCTCGCCCAGCTCCAGTGCTTAGGAAGGAACACAGTCTCCAGCATCAGGTAAGTGGAGTTCCTAGTCCCTGCTCTTCCTCTTTCCAATCCGTGACCCCAGGCACATCTCTCAGCCTCACCTGGGAAATGAGGAAGTAACTGGGCCTGCTGAAGGCTTGTAGAATTTCCTGTGGAATGACTTGTGCATACCTTGCCCAGTGCCTGGGAGGTATTTTGAGCCACTGCCAGGCTGTCCCAGCAGTCCTCAAGGACGCAGAGTCCAGGAAGACCCTCCTCGGGGGCCCTTGCTATTGCTTTGCTCCCAGGATATTCAGCCTGGTTTGGGGATGGGATGGAGAAGACCTGGGACAAGAGCGTGTTGCAGGCAAAGGAGGCTCAGTGGCTGGAGGACAGCTGGACGTGCCCTGTGGACCATTCAGGGCCCATGCTAAGATGCCCTCTGTCCCCATCCAAATCACGGTTCCTGGTGCATGGTCCTGGCTTCTATGGTTTCACTGACTCCCTCATTCATTGACCTACGAGCTAGTAATTCATCATGGCCATCAGCTGAGCTTCATCAGTGAGCCTGACGCTCTTTGCCCTGGGTGGGCCACATGCAATCAGTGGAAGGCCATTTGAGGAAACGGACTGAGGTCCCTGGAGGAAGAGGGAATTCTGCTTCCAGAATGTCTTCAGGCTTAAGGTGCAATGCCAGATCCTCAGGGGACAATCGGGAAACTGAGGCCAGGGGAGAGGCAGAGACTGGCCCAGGACACTCGAGGTGAGTAGAGTCCAAGAAGGGAGGGTTCCCTCCTCCTAGACCAGGGCTCCACCCTCCCATGGGGTTTGCACTGGAAATGGGAGCATCTGAGGTTTGGGGGCCCCCTGCCCACACCCTTCCATGGGGGCCCTCTTCCCTGGGCATCTCCACCTGGCACAGTTACACACACACACACACACACACACACACACACACACACACACACACACTCTGCCCAGCTGGGCATCAGAAGGGGAGTGCACATAGGGGAGGTGACAAGGGGGAGAGAAGAAAGAGGTCGGAGGCAGCTGGGCCATGGGGCGGGGGCATCCCAAGTCCTCGCAACATACTCAGTGCCTTGAATCTGAGGAAGGGAGACTTGCCAAGTTGATGGCCGGGGTCTTCCAAATGGCCATGGGGCACATGGGCTGGGGCCATCCCCAGGCCCCATCAAGAACTCAAGGGGCTAGGGTTCTGTTTCCATTCCCCTTTGCGTCTAAAACTGGGAACAACCCCTTAGTGTGCGGGCAGCCAGAAGAGAAGCAGCCTCAGTTTCTTCTTGTCAGTCAGGGAGCTTGGAGGGAGCGACCCCATGGCACGTGCAGCCAGGACACGTGTGTGTTCAGCTGGGTTCTCGAGAGGTGGCGAGTGCACCTTGGACGTCCTGTGCATGGTCCGCAGAGCCTACAGCTCCCGCCCCTTTGCTCCAGGGGCCCTGGGAGGGCCAATGGCACTTCTCAGTCCAGATCACCTGAGCCCTCTGGGAGAGGGCGCCTGTGTCCCCGGCCCGCCATTCCTTGTCCCTCCCCCATCTCTGGGTGGAACCAGTGGGACACAAAGACCCAGAGCCAAGCTACAGAGAGACTCTTCTCCAGCAGGGCTGACACCCTCCCAGGAGTAAACACATGGTCAAGGACACAGAACAACTTCAGCTCCATAGTCACCAAAGTGCACAGGGCACCTTTCCTGCCTTGCTCTGGGGGCACTAGCACAAGAGAATCCTTTCTGAGCAGGGGTCCCATATCCTAAGGCACACAGTGTGTCCTACAAAGGAGGCTTCTGGGTCCCCAGTGTGGCAGTTAGGGTACTAACCAGCTAGAGATCACCTGGTTGGTTCACCGTGTCTTTACAGATGGGGAGGAGCCTGAGACCGGGAGGGTGGTGGGCAGCAGGCCCCAGGGAGTTTTCCCTGGAACTCACCTGGAAGACACATGGACTCCAACCCCTTCATGCTCCTGCCTCTGTCACAAGGCACCATCTACCACCTCCCCAGCCCAAGAGGGAGGGAAGCAAGAACAAACAGGGAGCCAAATTTATGGAGCTCCTGTGGAGCACCAGCAAGGACTTAATCCTCTAAGGAAGACAGAGGTACCAAATCTGACCCATGAAAAAGGTGACTCCCAGAGTTCATCAGTTGGTCAGGGTCTCCAGAAAGGAAGAGGTTAGACCCAGGATATGAATCTGTGCCCTATGATGCCAGAGTCGGGGGCCCAGCACTGTGCGATCTGGCCTTGGGACTAACCAGAAAAGCACTTTATCATCGTGTGATTGGGTTTGCAGGCTGGAGCAGAGCACACATACCAACGGTCTGGGACTCATACTTGCAGCACTGCATGAACCGTGTGAGGGGAGCACAGCGGGAAACAGAACCCACGGGACCCCTCACTGCTAACTCGCTGGACACCCCCTGATGCGCGCATCCCACGTCCCTTTCCTCTCTCCCCCAAGGGGACCCCATACTGTCACTTCCAAATTCGTTTTCTCGTCGCTGACCTTCATGGAAGGGAATCAGACAGTGTCCGCTGTCATGCCTGGCTACTTTTGTTATGCTTCTGAGACTCATCCCTCTTCTTGGATGCGGCTCAGTTGATTTTTATTTCCATAGAGTATTCCACTCTAAAGCATGTCACTCACTTCATTTACCCATGCCGTGACTGAGCCACTTTTGGGTTGTTCTCACTGTGCTGACAGGTGGAAGAACGCTGCTCTGAGCCCTGCCCGCACACAGGGGCGCATCTGGGTTGGGCGTGCGCCTACCATGGAATGGGTGGGTCAGGGAATAAGTGTGTGTCGATCTTGGGAGATCGTACCAAAGAGATTTCCAAGTTCACACTCCCAGCGGGGTGTGAGAGTTGCCGTGGGGCCACATCCTCACCAACATGAGGTCTGCTCAGCGTATTTCAGCAATGGGGTCTATGCGTGGAAGTGTCGCACCGTGGATACCACTTGCATTTTCTTGAGAAGGAATGATGTGGGCACCCTTTCATACACTTCTTCCCATTTGGCTACCTTTCTTGCTAAATGCCTCGTCAGATCTTATGTCCATGTTTTCTGGTGGATTGTCTGTATGTTGATCAATACAGTAGGTACATATCCTAGATATGAGTCCTTTTGATGTAGCTGGTAGTAGTGGTGTAGGGGTCTAGAACCAATGGCCTAGAAACAGTTCTTGAGACCTCTTTGGCGCAAAAGGGCAGTTTTATTAAATTAGGGGGATAGGACCCCTGGCAGGAAGAGCTGCTGTCCAGGGATTGTGAGGAGCAACTGATTATTATACACTTTGGGGTTGGGGGAAGTAAAGACAAAGGAAGTTATAAATGGATTTTCATATGCTAAAGAGGACTCACAGGATTTTGGAGGCCTTGCTACGGTCAAGCTAAGGTTGTTTTTCCATCTAGCAAGGCATTAACATTAAGACAGTTGGGACTTTCCTGGAGGAATCTTATACTCTGCCTGCCTCAAGTATTTGTCAATGGGATACAGGTTAGGACATTTATGTCCATTTCCTTCTGCCTTTGTCTCCCACATCACTTTGTCCAATAAAAAGATGACAAATGTGTATCCCCATTCTGTGCCTGCCTTTTTTACTCTCTTAAAGGTGTCTTTTGATAAAAATAGGCATTCATTTCAATGATTCCCAATTAATCCATTTTTTTCTTTCTGTTTAGTACACTTCATGCTCCAATAAATCTTTGCTGGCCCCAAGATCTTGAAATTATTTCCTAAGGTATCTTTTAAAAATATTATTCTCTCAGGTATCTTTTAAAAATATTATTCTCTCAAACTTCCACATTTTATTTAAGATCCACCTGGTATTGATTTTTGTTCATGGTATGAGATAAGAGTAAAGATGAATTTTTTTCCCATATGGTAACCAGTTGACCCTGGACCATTTTCTCAGAAGTCCCCTCTGTCACTGCTTTGCAGAACCTCCTTGCTATAAACAAAATGTCCCTGGGAGTGAGTCTGTGTCTGCCTTTATTTAAATGGAATCTTGTAAACTATGGGAGGAGTTAAGATGGTGAAGTAGGGGGACCCTGGGCCTTCCTGGTCCCTGGAACACAGCTGTATTGAGGCCACATCACTTGGAACACCCAGAAAATCGATGCAAAGATAGGAAGAAGGATGTCCGCCATTGGAGGGAGATAGTGGGGCAGGTGCAAGGTGCCTAGAAAGGAACTGGGGGAGAGAAAAGCTGCCCTGCTCTGGTGGGGAGGGAGCCCTTTCTGTGGGGAGAGAAAAGGAGAGGGAGAGAGGAGTTGAGAGAGGGTGGTGTCGTGTTTGAACAAGAAGAAAACCTCTTGGACCAGAGACTGGGGAGACGGGAGAACTGAGTGTCACAGGTTTTTTGCACACAGTTAGTGGAGCTCAAACGAAAGTTTTGGAAGTGTGGGACCTTCCCAGGATTGGAGTTTTAGGATGGGCTCCTGGAGAGAAGGAGGGTACTGGCCCCGCACCCTCCTGGTGATTCCTTTGCAGCAGGAGGGACCCCAGACAGAGGAGTGGGGCAGGCTCTCCTGAGGAAGGCAGGAAGGCTCACACCAGTGATGGAGGGCTCCCTCCCATGGAGACTGCTGATCGCATACTGGCCAGACCTGCCCCTGCCTGGATGGCCCGTGGGGGTGGGCTGGGTGGGCCTGGCCTCTGGATGGAACATCTCCAGGGCTGCCCCAGGGGGCTGTGTGGAAGGAAGGGCCAGGCCACTGACTTTGCTGTTTGTCCTCCTACCTCCAGGGCCATCTCCTCCATTCTGGGCCTCTGGCTGGACCAGTACTCAGAGCACTTGTCAGCCGCAGACATTCCCTGCCTCAAGCAGCTAGTGGCCTATATACAGCTCAACATGCCCGGTTCCAACCTAGAGCGCCACGCCCACTTCCCTGGACTCTGCTGGAGGGCCTGGACCCACGGAGGTCATGCCCAAGGTTGAGAAGACCAGGGGTGGGTGTATGTGGGTGTCTGGGGATGGGGCGGTGCTGGGCCCCACCAGGAGATGCCCTGACAGGCTGGGACCAACAGCAAAGACTGGGCTCAGTGCACCCAGCTGGTGGACTGCAGTCGGGAAGAGGTCCTGGTGAGGGTTGCTGGTTGCGGCTTCTCTGGGAGGCTCTGGGCTGTGCACACACAGGTGTGTGTCTGATCTGGGAGCAGCAGGGGGACTGGGCAGGAGGACAGTGCGGATGGCCGGGCAGGGCTGTGATGCCTCGGGGCCGGCTACTGGTCCCTGTCTTTGCAGAAGTCAATGGATGACATGGAGAGGTGGCTGGTGGACACACCCTCCATCTCCTCGACAGAGGGGGTGACCCCACAGGGGTCCCCAGGAGCAGGTGCTGGGGATTGTAGGGGAACACCTCCGACACGACCCGGACCACTGTCCCAGGTGGTTGTCCACCAGACAGTGGTCCAGGAGCCGGAGACCACGGAGGCCGAGGCCGAGGGTGAGAAGGCTGGGGCTAGGTGTTTGTGGTGTGCGGGGATGGGTTGGTGTGGCCCCACACGGAGGAGCCCCCAGAGGCTGGTGTGGGGCCAGGAGCAACAACTGGGCACAGAGCACCCAGCGGATGGACTGCAGTTGGGGAGATGTCCCCATGAGGGTCCCTTCCCGGCTGTGGCTTCTCTGGGAGGCCCTGGGCTGGGCTCTGTCTCTGCGAAGGCCCATGGAGAGTAAGCACGGGGGTGAGCTTTTCTCCTCTCACAGCTGTGAACCCATCTGACCCATCAGAGATGTCTCCGACTGCAGATTTCGAGGAGCCAGGTCCAGGAGTGGGAGCCAGTGCACCTCCAGAGCCAGAGGGCAGACCACCTGCAGCAGCTACTTCTGAGCTGCAGGCCACTTCACCCGTTGCATCAGCAGCTCTGGAGGGAGGGAGATGCCTCCAAATGCCACATCTGCCCATTGTGAGGAGCCAGGTGCAGGAGCAGGAAACAATGCAGCTTCCATGCGGCTCTGCAAAGACAGGGACTGGTAGCTGGCTCGGGGGCATCACAGCGTTGCCCAGCCATCCTCACTGTTCTTTACCCACTCACCCTGCTGTTCCCAGATCACAGCCCTGCACCTAGGATGCAGTGATATATACCTACAGGGCTTGGGATAAACCCTGGGGAGAAAGATGCCGCCCCACCACACCCCATCCCATCCAGCCAGCCTTGACCTGGGGTGTGAACATGATCCAACCACCAGGCATCTGGCCCCTCATCACCCTGCTCCTGCTCAGGGTGGGCTACCCTGACTGAGACCTCTATACACACACACACACACACACACACACACACACACACACACACACACACAGGAGGGGACCTGGGGCTGCACGGTCGGATCACAACAGTGTCTGGCTGGCCTGGCTGGCTCTGGGCCTCCCTGTGTTACCTTTGGGTCCCTCCAGGCAAATGGCCAGAGGTGTCAGGGTGAGACCTGACCCTGAGTCTGCAGTGTAGGAAACGGCTCTCACTGTCGGCTGTCCTGAGACCACGTCCTCGGGACATCGGGATACAGCAGGATTGGAGCATCTCCAGCCAAGTGAACTGTTTGGAAGGGGGCTGTCTCTAGAGTGCGGGTGCCAGTGACAGCCCTTGGGCATCTTGGGGACGCCCTGGCCATCAGCCTGCCATGTCTCCCCCATCCCCCATGCCCCAGGATCTTAGGGGCCCTCATTCCCAAAGGAAATCCCATGGGAGGTGAAGGCCTGGCCTCGGAAGCTGGAACCCTCCCTGTTCCTCTGCTCACCTGCCTCCCCTGCCCTCAGCTTGCCGACTGTCCCACGAGGGGTTGGAGGAGGAACTCCATTAGCGTGGTTCGGCGTGGCCGGTCGGCTCCCACCTTTTGGGTGGACGTGGCACAGGTGCACTCTGGTGGGCGCGGTCCTCCCACCAACGGTCGTCGGAGGCAGGTGGATCCTGCGCAGGCGCGCACACGGCCCAGCAGACGGCGCATGCGCGGGACCCCACCTCCCAGCAGGCATGAGCACCACCGAGGGGCTCGCTGTGGGGTCGGTCCCACGGGTCCCGGTCTCCACTGCCTGCTCAGTGACGCTCACGTCCCCTTAGGCCGGGGGCCAGCCCCACTCCCGCCAGGCAGGACCGCTGGACCGAGTGGACATGGAGACCGGGGGACTAGAGAGAAATGAAACATACCCCCCACCTTGCCGTCCTGGCCGCCACGTTCCACTCCAGTGTTCGTCCCGGTGCATAGCTGGTTCAGGGGAAGGGGGAATGGGGACATGTCTGGGCAGGGAGGAGGTCAGGCCGCGTTTTTCTTCTCTACATCCCCTCCCCTGTCTTCCTGGCAGCACCCCGTCTCCCCAAGGTCCGGCACTCAAACACTTTCATCTCCCTGCTTTAATCCCCAACACATCCTCCTGGGGTGGGAGTCACTGACCCCATCTTCAAAGTAGAAAACTGAGGTCCCAAGAGTTCCCATAGGAGCTTGCCAGTCACAGGGCTATGACAGAGCCCTGCTGTGGGTTTGATCCAGATCAATCTGACCTGTAAGCCTGAGCTTGCACAGAAGCCTGAGGAAGTGGTCTTTGAGCTCAGCCTCGGAGGTGAGGCCATCCTGGATGGCCATGGGGAGGGATGGCAGGGGCCTCTGAGGGGCCAAGGCTTGGCAGGCTCCCTGGAGGAGGGTGGTCAGGGTGAGGGGTGCACGCTGGGAAGAGCATCTACCAGATCATGCAGGGCTCTCTGGATGTTGGGCAAGGAGTTGGGGGTCACTGCAGGTTGGGGGGCACAGGGGACACAATCTAAGCAGTCTTTTTAGAGCCACTGCATCCTAGATTTGGAAGGAGCTTGGTGGGCATGTTATTGCCCCCACTCAAGCGTGGGTATCCAAGCACCAGCCAGGGGTGTTGAAGCTGCCTCAGTTTCCTCCAGTGTAGAGTGGTGTTCCTGGTGGTCGTCTGCCTCCTCCCAGACCTGGGCATGCTACCTGGAAGGTCCAGACATGGCTTCCTGTCAGAGTAGTTGTTCCAGTGAGGTCAGTACCCACAGAGGTATGAGTGAGGGGACGAAAAGGATGCCCCACATGCCCAGTTCAGCAGGATGCTCTTGTACATGGTGCCAATCTTCATGTCCAGGGTGATGGGGATGAGGCAGCATCGCCCACCTGCTGGATGGAGAGCGGCAGCGAGGAGCTGTGGTTGCAGACCCTGAGACACAGCTCGAGTGAGCCCAAGGCTGCCACGGATATGGTGGAGACTGAGGAGGAGGAGGAGATGCTGTCTGAGGCTGAGATGATGCCTGAGGTCTCCAGGGACGACTGGGTGGTCAACTCCAGAATGAGAGGAATTGCAAGATGAGCAGAAACACTGGATTGTGCAGGGCACCCCATGCCAGTGTAGCCCAGAGGCTTCTAGAGACTGAGGATTCCTGGCCTCCTGTGGGTATGGAGTGGGGACCCAAGCTCCAGGAAGGGATGTCTGTCAGGGAGAAAGAGTAAGGAGGTCACCTTCTTTTCCTGGCCATCAGGGACCCTGGGACAAAGCATGTTGATCTCCACATCTGGCTGGAGTTGCTGGCTGAGTGCATGCAGAGCAGGCAGGCAATGTCCCTAATGCTTAGGTAGGGGCTGCATCTGAGCTGCTCACAGGACTTGGAGTGAGGGTTCCTTTCGGTCTTGGGTGCTGTGTTGGGTGTCTGGTGGTGGAACTGGAGGGCTGACATTGCATTGATCAGACACCCTGGGTGAATGGGTGCTCTTGGAGCTCAGACAACCTGGGTATCCATGGACACAGGTGGCAGTGACCCACACATGGGAAGGTGTGAAAGAAGTACACAGAAGACAGTGCCCAGTACCACATAGGGTTTCCTACCCATGGACAGTGCTCCTTGGCAAAATTCAGCTAGTCTTCTTGTTCCCAGAGCACAGAAGTTGCTCAAGGCTGTGATTGGTCCATGGGAAGCCCAGTCAGTCTACTGCTGGACATCATACCTTGCAGTAGGAAAGGTTCAGCCTGAAATTACAGTCTGGGGGTGGCCTGGAATGCCAGGTGAGGTGGAAGTTGCCCAGGTAGCCTGATCCACTCCAGTCTGTAATTGCTTCTCTACCCACAACCCAGACCTACATGGTGGCCTTCTGACTGGCTGGTGTCTGTTACTGCTATTGGGTTCCTCTGGTTAAGAAGAAGGAGGAGAAGGAGGAGGGGCACAAGCAGAAGAAGAGGAGGAAGGAGGGGGAGGAGGAGAAGGCCAAAGTTAGTAGAGCAAAAGAAACTGTGAAGTTAGAGCAGAGATATATGGAAAAGAAGAGCACCCAAGAAAATTAGTGAAAACAATAGTTCTTTTTGAGATTTACCAAATTGATAAAACAGACAAAAATGGAACCACTTTATACCAACAAATTGGCTGAGATGAAGCAGATAAATTTTGAGAAGCACACAAACTACCAAAACTGCCTCCAGAAGAAATGGAAACCCTGAGCAGACCTATAATAAGTAAAGAGACTGAAGCGTAATGAGAACTTCCCAACAAAGAAAAGCCCAAACCTGATGCTTTCCCTGGTGATTTGTCCTACACATTTAAAGAAGATGTAACATCAATGCTTCTTGAAATTCTGCAAAAAGTACAAGAGGAGGGAACACTTCCCACGTCACCCTAGAATGCCAGCATTGTCCTGATTCCAAAGACTGACAAAGACCTTACAAGAAAAGACAACTGCAGGCCAAAATCCGTTATGAAGAGAGATGTAAAAATCCTCAACAGAATTCCAGCAGACGGAATCTAGCAGCACACTGACAGGACTATACATGACCAAGTATGATTTACACCAGGAATGCAAAGGCTGTTCAATGTAGCTAATTAATGTCATAGACCACATCAATAAGAAACATGATTGTCTCAACTGATGTAGGATAAGCTTCAACAAAATCCAAACCTTTTCATAACAAGTGCTCTCAATAAAATAGAAATAGATTAAATTGTGATAAAGGAGGGGCACCTGGGTGGCTCAGTGGGTTGAGTGTCCGACTCTAGGTTTGGGCTCAGGTCATGATCTCCTGGGTGGTGAGACTGAGCTCCAGGGAGGGCTCTGCACTCAGTGGGGAGTCTGTTTGGAGATTCTCTCCCTCTGCCTCTTCCCGCTCTCAGGTTCATGCACTCTCTCTCTCTAAAATAAATGAGTTTTTTAAAAATTATGGTAAAGAATATTTATGAAAAGACTCATATGTATATCATTCTCAGTGGTGAAAGACTGAGAGTTTTCTCCTTAAGATGATAAATAAGTCAAGGATGCCCACTTCCACCACTTCATTCCAATGTATCATGGAAGTCTGGCCAGAGCAATTATACAAGATGCATAATTAAAAGCCCCCAAATGGAAAGGAAGAAGGAAAAGTGTATTTATATATGACATGAGCTTATATCAAATGATCCTAAGAATTAAAAAAACTCTGTTTGAGATTATAATATTTCCTGCAAGGTACGAGCAAAGAAGACCAACACTTAGGAGTCAATGGAATACCACTGAGAATCAAGGAATACAAACATGTACAGTCAGTTGTTTTCCAACATGGATACCAAGATCATTCAATGAGGCAACAACTGGTGCTGCGAAACTGGATATCCACATACAAAAGAGTGAAGTCACAACATTACCTTACACCATGTAAAAAAGTTAACTCCAAATGAATCAAAAACCAAATCTAAGAGCAAAAACTCTTCACACCCTAGAAATAAACTAAAAGCACATCGGGGTGAATCTTCATTCCCTTGGATTTGGCAATGGTGTCTCTAATATGGCACCCAAAGTACAAGAAACAACAACAAAAAAAACCAGAGACACAGGACTTCATCATTCCTAAAAACTTTTGTGAATGAAAGGACAATCTCAAGAGACTGTAAAGAAACCCCCCCCCCAAAAAATGGTAGGAAATATTTACAAATCATAAATCTGACAAGGGTCTTGCATCTAGACTATATAAAGAACTCCTACAACTTAAAAACATAAACAATCCCCTTAAAAATAGTAGACATTTCTCCAATGAAGATAGACAGATGGCCCAGTAAGCACATGGGAAGATGATCATCATTAGATAGTAGGGAAATGCAAGCCAACACCACAATGATGTACTTTCCATGCCCGGGCAGGGGTGGGCTATACTGAATAAACAGAAATAACAAGTGTTAGAGAGGATTTTGAGAAATAGGAACCCTCATACACTGCTGGGGGAGATGTAAAATGGTAGAACCACTGTGGCAAAGGGTGTAGGAACTCCTCCAAATGTTAAGCATACCATTATCATTTGACCCAATTCCACTCAGTATCTAACCAAAGGAATTGAATACAGGTACTCTAACATAAGCCTGCATTTAAGTGTTCATAGCAGCACTATTCGCAATAACCAAAAGATGAAAACAACCCACATGTCCATCCACAGTTGAATGGGTAAACATGAGGTGTGTTCATACAATGGAATTCATTCAACCATAACAGGGATGAAGTATTAGTACTCGCTGTCACCTGGGTGAACTTCGAGAACATTATACTGAGTGGGAGAAACTAGATGCAAAATACCACATGCTATATGATCCCATGGGTATGAAAAATTCATCATAGGTAAACGAGTAGGAACAGGTGCCAGATTAGTGGTTGCCAGGGAGCAGGGGAGGTAGGGAATGACAAATGGCTGACTGTTTAGTGGGGGCGGGGTTTCTCTCTGGGGTGATGGAAATGTTTTGGAACTGGATAATGGTGATGGTGCATAGCATGGGAAAAGTAGTTAATGTCAGTGAATTGTACAATTTTAAATGTTTAAAAAGATAACACATTTTATCTTAAATTAGAAATATACCTGGAAACATGAAGAGAAAAAGAAAAAGCCAAAAGAGAAGAAAGGGAATGCCTTCGCCGGTGAGGACAGGCCAACTCTGGTGCTGGAACTGGCCCTGGTGGTAGCTCATCAGCGGGTCCGGGAGCTGGGGCCGGAGCTGGCACTAGCTCTGGAGCTGGTGCTGGGTTGGGGCTTGCTGCGCAGAACCCACTGGCTCTAGCTCTACAGGGGGAGCCAGCGCTGGCTCCGTGTCCGAGATGGTGCTGGAGCTGACTGTGGAGCTGGGCCAGCTCGGAGTCTTGCATTGGCTCTAGCTCTGGAGTTGGTGATGGAGCAGGTTATAGCTCTAGAGCTGGCAGCGGGCTGACCCCAGGATCGGTGACCCAGTAGTCTCTGTGTCTGGAGTTGCTGCTGGTGGTGGTGCTTGAGCTCCTGGGAGCTTGTGTGTAGGAATTAGAGCACCGGCTGTAGCTGGCGTTGGCTCTAGAGCTGGCCAGGCTCCAGCTTGGTACTGGTGTGCCAAAGTGAGTTCTGGACCTGTCTCCAACCCGACCTCGTTCTAGCTCTAGATCTGGTGCTAGACAAGTATCACTGGAGCTTTCACGGGAGTTGGTGGTAAAACTGCCTCTATTTCTGGTCTTTGTGTTTGAGCGGAGACTAGTGTTTTCTGCCTCCAGTTTTGGTGGTGCTGCTGCTGCTGGAGTGTGTTCTACCTCTGGAGTTTGTCCCAGATCTCCCTGTCCTCTGGAGCTGGTGCAAGACTCCTGCTGGCTCCGGCTGTAACACTGGAGCTCATGCTCGAGCCAGGGCTGCAGCTGGCTCCTCCTCTGAGCCCGGCATTGCCCCTAACTCTGCAGGTACTAGTGGAGCTGGTTCTAGCTCTAGAGGAGTCCTGCTGCACTTCCGTCCTGTGGAGAGCATGGGGCTATGCTATCCCTCTTTCCAGGGAGGGGCATGCTGCCAGGAAGTCCCAGTGGGCTCATTCACAAGGAGCCTTTCAAAAGAGGTCTGTAGGGAGGAGGCAAGATGGTGGAAGAGTAGGGGACCCCATTTCAACTGGTCCCCTGAATTTACCTGGATGACTGTCAAACCATTTTTATCACTCAGGAAATCAGCCTGAGATGTAAGAAATGTATCTGGATCTCTACAAGCAGAAAAGCACTGCTTTTTGCAAGGTAGGATGTGCAGAGTCATGAATCTGCAGGGAGATAATCGGAAGATAAACAGAAGGGGGAGGAAACCTCCCTAAGCTGGTTCCTGGAAAGTGATATAACACCAGAGCACAAAATCAGAACCCTGAGAAATCTGCTGAGTAAGAGACATCCCTCTCTGAAAGCAGCTCAAGAAATGAAAAGGCGGAATTCTAGGTAGGGCATCGTGGTCTCAGGTTAGGAGGGACCACCGAACAAAAGGAGATTCCTGAAAGGGCAGAGGGCCTGAGCATTGGAGGCAGGAAGCAGGTTATGGTCAGTAAGCCCAGCAAGGGACTCTCTGCTCGAATCGCCATAAACCACAAGCTGGGCTAGTCTATAACTGCTCTTTCCTTGAACAGCCTGAAAAAATCTGGAACCTACACCTGCAACTGGGTAAAAACCCGCAGAGCGGTAGTGACCTGGAAGGGGCTCTAGGGTGGAACCCAGACCTGCTCTGGAGCTCCGGGTGGGCAGAGCACTCAGCCACTCATGGTTTTAGAAGCACAAAGGGCAGAGGCTCTCCTGGGCCCCTGAAAACACTTCTCAGAGAGTAGCTGTGAGCGTGCACCGTGGGAGGCGGCAGTTTTCAGCAGCGCATGCAGAAGTGGAGACTGTGTCCTGGAGGGTCTATTAAGGAGGGCAGACTGAGATTTTTCTGCTCTGGGCCAGAGATTTGGCTGTGGCCATTTTTGCTCTGATCCTCTGAAGAGAAGTGGAAAGCCCCCAGGGAACAAAAGCCACACAGAAGACCAGTTTCCACTGAGCCCATCCATCTGACAGGGGACGGGGCAACTGTGCACAAGCAGGGTTACCTGAGAAACAGCGGGCAGTCCCCTCCCCCAGAAGACAGGCTGGAACAAGTGGATGACAACCCTATGGACCCCGTAAGACTGTAAATTCCCAACACCAGGGGAAAACTGTATATTGAGCTCCAGGTGTGGCCTCAGACTTGATTATTTTTCAGATATAATTCTTCTTTTCCTTTTTTTCCTTTTCTTATGCTTTTTTCTCTGTTGTATTTTTCTTTTTGCCTTCTCATTTCAACTAGATGTCTATTATATCAACTCAATTTTCATACTCTCTTTTTAACTTGTATTTTTACACACCTATATTTTTTATAGATATATGCTTTATTTTAGCCCATTTTTCACTCTATTCAGTTTTACCTTTTTATATATACAAATCTTACTTTCCTAGTAATTTTGGGACATGGTGTCCTCTAACACACAGACCAAAATACATGCAGTAACAACGGAAACACCCTGCTTTGTCCACTCTGAGACATTATAGCCCGCCTTCCCCTCCTCCCTTTTTAAAAATTTCTCAATTTTATTCTTGTGTTTCATTTTGGATTTGTTTTTCGGTGGTGGCTTCTGACTGCTCCAGATTTTGCTAGGGTGCATCTAGCTGGGGTCATGGTTGATATTTTGGACTTGCTCATTCACTCAACCATCCCTCAACAGAATGCCTAGAAGGAGGAACTTTCAACAAAGAAAACAGAGACAATGTCCTCTGCCAGAGAACTAATGGATATGGATCTAAGCCAGACGTCAGAGGGAGAATTCAGGATAACAAACATAAAGTCAATAGCTAGGCTTGAGAAAAACATTAACAACAATATAGAATCTCTAAGGGCAGAAATGAGATCTAATCAGGCCGAACTTAAAAATGCTATGAATGAGATGCAGTCTAAAATGGATACTCTAACAGCCAGGGTAAATGAGGCAAAAGAGCAAATCAGTGATCTAGAAATTAAGCTGATAGGAAGGAAGCTGAGGAAAATAGAGATAGGCAGCTCATGAAAATAGACTTAGAGAGATCAATGATGCCATGAGACATTCCAATGTCAGAATTATTGGGATCCCTGAGGGAGTGGAGAGAAAGGACTAGAAGATATATCTGAACAAATCATAACTGAGAACTTCCCTAATCTGGGGAAGGAAACAAGCATTCATGTCCAAGAGGCAGAGAGCACCCCTCCCAAAATCAATAAAAAAAAAGATCAACACCCCAACATTTAACTGTGAAGCTTGCAAATCTTAGAGCCAAGGAAGCTATCCTGAGAGCAGCTAGAGGGAAGAGATTTCTTACGTAGAGAGGGAGCAACATCAGAATAACATCAGACCTATTCACAGAGACCTGGTAACCCAGAAAGGGCTGGCAAGACATATTCAGGGTACTAAATGAGAAGAACATGCAGCCAAGAATACTTTACCCAGCAAGGCTGTCATTCAGAATGGATGGAGAGATAAAGAGCTTCCAGGACAGGCAGAAACTGAACGAATATGCAACCACCAAGTCAGATCTACAAGAAATATTAAGGGGGATTCTGTAAGTGAAGAGACACGCCAAGAGTCACATAAACCAGAAATAAATAGAAAATCTATAGAAACAGGGAACTTACAAGCAATACAATGACACTAAATTCCTATCTTTCAATAGTTACTCAATGTAAATGGACTGAATGCTCCCATGAAAAGACACAGGTTTGCAGACTGGATTGAAAAAGCAGGACCCATCCATGTGCTGTCTACAAGAGACTCATTTAACCTAAAGACACCTCCAGATGGAAAGTGAGGGGATGGAGAACCATTTACCACACTAATGGACCTCAAAAGAAAGGTGGGGTAGCAATTCTTATATGAGAAAAATTAGATTTTAAACCAAGACTGTAGTAAGAGATGTAGGGGGACACTATATCACACTTAAAGGGTCTATCCAACAAGCAGATTAAATATGCCCCCAACATGGGAGCAGCCAATTATACAAACCAATTAATAACAACAAAAAAAAGAAACATATTGATAATAATACATTCACAGTAGGAGACCTCAACACTCCACTCACAGCAATGGACAGATCATCTAAGCAGAAGATCAACAAAGAAACAAGAGCTCTGAATGACACATTGGACTAGACAGACTTCGTAGATATATACAGAACAATGCACCCTAACACAACAGAATACTCATTCTTCTCAAGTACACGTGGAACTTTCTCCAGAATAGACCACATACTGGGTCACAAATCAGGTCTCAACCAATACCAAATGACTGAAATGATTCCCTGTGTATTTTCAGACCACAACGCTGTGAAACTGGAACTCAACCACAAGAAGAAATTCGGAAGGAACTCAAACAATGAAGTGTTAAAGAGCATCCTGCTCAAGAATGACTGGGTCAACCAGTAAATTAAAGAACTTAAACAATTCACTGAAACCAACTAATGAAAACACAAGGCAGTCCTAAGAGGGAAATCCAAGCCTCTCTCAAAAAATTAGAAAAATCCCATGTGCAAAAGCTAACCTTACACTTAAAGGATCTGGACAAAGAACAGCAAATAAGGCCTAACCCAAGCAGGAGAAGAGAAATAATAAAGATTAGAGCAGAAATCAATGAAAAAGAAACCAGAAAAACAGTAGACCAGAACAACGAAACTAGAAGCTAGTTCTCTGAAAGAATTAATAAGATCAATAAACCACTGGCCAGAGTTATTCAAAAGAAAAGACAAAGGACCCAAAGAAACAAAATCATGAATGAAACGGGAGAGATCATGACTAACACCAAGGAAATAGAAACAATGATTAGTAATTATTACCAGCAACTATATGCCAACAAATTAAGCAATCTAGAAGAAATGGATGCATTCCTAGACACTTATAAACTACCAAGACTGAAACAGGAAGAAAGAGATAATCTGAACAGACCAATACCCAGCAATGAAATTTGAAGCAGTAATCAAAAACCTCCCAAAAAACAAGAGGCCAGGGCCAGATGACTTCCCAGGGGAATTCTACCAAACATTTAAAGAAGAAATAATAGCTACTCTACTGAAGCTGTTTCAAAAAATAGAAATAGAAGAAAACTTCCAAACTCATTCTATGAGGCCAGCATTACCCTGATACCAAAACCAGACAAAGACCCCATCGAAAAGGAGAATTACAGACCAATATCCCTGATGAACATGGATGAAAAAATACTCAACAAGATCCTAGCCAATAGATCCAATAGTACCTCAAAAGGATTAATCACCACAAGGTGGGATTTATTCCTGGGATGCAAGGGTGGTTCAACATTCAGAAATCAATCAATGTGATAGAGCAGATCAATGAGAATAGACAAGAACCATATGATCCTCTCAATCAATACAGAGAAAGCATTTAACAAAATACAGCATCCTTTCCTGATTAAAACTCTTCAAAGTACAGAGATATAGGGAACATACCTAAATATCATAAAAGCCATCTATAAAAAGCACGCAGTGAATATCATTATCAATGGAGAAAAACTGAAAGCTTTTCCTTTAAGGTCAGGAACGTGACAGGGATGCCCACTCCCACCATTATTGTTCAGCATAATACTAGAAGTCCTAGCCTCAGCGGCTCCTATTACCCACTTACATCAAAGGTTCTACTTCCAAATGAGGTCCTGAGGTTGGGACGTAGACCTCTCCCTCTTTGGGGACACAACTTACCCTACACTCAGATAATCTTGCTCAGAAAAGAAGAGAGTTCTCCTACTTAAACCAGTCCCTAGAAAAGGCCTGCCTGGTCTATTAAAAACCCATGTGGGCAGGAGAGTGAGGCCCAACAGGCCCATATGTGAAAGGCACCCAGGAGTCTGATGATTTCCTCTTGGCCCGTTGGGCTCAGGCCAGCTCCCCTAGATCTGTGCATCCTGGGGTCAAGATAGCTTACTCCCCCAAATTCTTTCAAAGGTGGCAGCTTGAAACTGGCCAGAGACAGACTCCTTTTGGACTGCATGCTTGATTGGGCCCAGGGAGCATCCAACACCCAAGGCTCCCAGAGGTCTGTGTTTGGTGGGTCCCCCAGACAATTCCACAAAGGCTCATCCGGGGGAGGGGGGCTCACCAGATTCCTCAAGCTCTGCCCTCAGAGCAAGGTTCAATGATGAAAACGAGGCAGACCCTTCATACCCTCAACCACCCACTCACAACACCTGCGCTGGCCCTCTGGCTCTGGGTCCCCTGCCTTGTGCAATTCTCACAGTGCCCCCCACTTCTACCGCTCCCCCACCAAGGACAGTGGGGCCAGCCGGGGCCCTCCAGGCCTCTGGGGTCTCCAGTGGATCTCAAACCATCTGAACACCCCACGGGGCAGAAGGTACCCTCCCCTACAAAATGTTTCTGAGTCAACAGTCAGTCCCCACCACAACAGACCCTGATGGCATCCCAGGGTTACCAGGAATCAAGGTTCCTAGGCATCTTTTCGCAAAGGATACCCTGAGAGCCCCACAGGCCCTGTTTGGCAAAGGCAGTCCATGCTCCTCCAGCTCTACCTTGGGGGGGAACAGGATTCTCTGTGTAGCGGAGAGCTGGGAATTAGGCAGAAGACTTGGACAGCCAAAGACCCATTCACAAGAGCCAACCCCTCCGCACACTTGCCCTCCTCAGGTCCCTGGCTCCCCGCATCTGCATGCCTAGCCACCCCTTCACCTGTCTTGAGGAGGCCGGGGCTCGCTCCGCCCGTGCAGCTCTGCCCGCACCCCAACACCCACAGAGCCTCTTGGGTAGAGGGGTCCCACCCCCGAGAATTTTTCAGAGGAGGAACTTTGAAAGTGGTAGCAGTCAGTCCCCATCGAGCCTGCCTGCCTGATGGGGTCCCCAGCTTTACCAGCAATCAAGGCTCCCAGAGGTCTTTTGTGGGAGGGTACACCAGCCAGGCAGCCTCTGGCCCAGTGCTGACAAGGGAGTGCAACTGCTTCTAGCTCGGCCTCCCGTGGAAGTATGTACGTCTGCGTCAGCTAAGACTTGCAATGAGACTGACTTCAGGGATCCGCATAGCAGACTATACCTGTGACACGGCCTCTTCCCACAACTGCCCCCCCTGTTCCAGGTCCCTGGCTTCCCTGACCTGCAACTTGCTGGCCCACCAGCCCACCTTGGCCTCCAGTCCTGTGGAGCTCCAAGTCAACCCCAGAGCATCAGAATGGCCTCAGGGTGGAGGGAACCGACAGGAAAACAATCATTCTGAGGTGGGAGGTTGAACCTGGACACAGTCATCCCCAGGTGGACTGGCTGCTTGAGGGGTCCCAGGCTTCTCCAGCAAAGGAGGCTCCCATGTGTCAGCAGGACATCTTGCCAATCGGCCATGGTGGGCTACTGGGGTCAGCAGCATGCTCTGGGGCCGGGGTTCTCCCTATGGTCTCCCGTTCCAAGTCCAGGCCTCCTTCCCAGGCCTGAGCAACCTGTGTGTGTGCAGTCAGCCCTCCTCATTCACCTGCCCCCCCAACTTTGTTGGCCAAGCCCCTCGTGGAACACTGGGCTCAGGCCAATGCCCCAAACTGCACCACCCCAGGGTGGAGAGTGGTTACTCCCTGAAATTCTTTCAAAGGCAGCAGCTTCAGACTGGGGGCTTCATGAGTCCCTGGGCTTCTCAAACAACCAGTGCTCCCTGGGGTCTGTGTTGAGGTCAGAGGGGTCCATCCAAAGCCTGCTCCAGGGCCCAGGCTCTCCCTCCCTATTTGCCTTTTCAGTTGCATGAAATTCCCTCAGGCCTGGGTTGCCTGTTCATGCCCAGTCAGACACCTCTCAGCTAGCCGCTGACTGTGCATGCATAGCGGGTCCCTGACAATTAGGCTCAGCCTGAAGGTGCACAGTTGGCCCCTTCTTGCTACCTAACCTTTGTCTGCCAGTAACCCTGTGGGCTGTTGGGCTCAGCTTCGGCCCCCAAACCTACATACCACCACGGTCAAGAGTGGTTTCTCCCTCAAATGCTTTCAAAGGCGGCAGCGTGAACCGGATGCCCCACTGGGCCCAGGGATCCTCCAACACCCAAGGCTCCCAGAGGTCTGTGTTTGGAGGGTCCCCAAAACACCCCACACCACCCCACCAGATCTCTCCAGTTCTGCCCTTAAGGCAAATACGCTCAGTGGTCCTGACGACTGATGAAATGAGGCAGATACCTCCTGCTCCTAACGGGCCAGTCTCCATGCTGCCTTGTGCCCATATTACTGGCTTTGCTGCGGTTTGTGGCTCAAGTATGCAGAGTCCAGCACCTCTTCCACCGTGTGAGGGCAGTGGGGCCAGTCCAGGCCCTCCAGGCCACTGGTGCCATGATTCGCTCTGGAACCACCCCAACACCATCAGGGCAGAAGGAGCCCTCCCATCCCAAAGTACTTCTGAGGTGTCAGTCTTCACTTCACCTGAGGGGCTGCCCATGGGGTCCCGGGCGTACCAGGAATCCGTCTCCAACTGTCTTAGTGAAGAATACCCTAGAAACCACACAGTCCTTGCAGAAAGGCAGTCCACATACTTATAGCATTATATTCTGGGTGAAATACATGCATTTTTCTAATACAGGAATATAAATTAGGCAGATTATCGGGGCCAATACCGAAAAACTTCCACCACATTAAGAGTCCAAGTCTGTCTGTACAACCTCCAGGTAGAGGGAGACCGCCCGCTGAAACGCTTTCTGACTCTGACGTGGCAGCTCTCAACTGGCAACAGTCGCTCACCCTGCAGACAGGCTGCACCACAGGCTCCCAGGTGCTGCATTTGGCTGGCTCCCCGGTCGGTGGGCAGGCCCCAACCTAGCAGGGCAATCCAAGTCTTCCAGGTCTGCCCTAAGGAGGGATAGGCCCAATTATGCAGGTTAAGGCTTGGAAAAAGGCAGATGCCATGAAGCCCCCCAACAATGTCCTCCTGTCATCCAGCCAGGCCAGACATCGCCCGGTTTCAGGTCCCAACCTCACCCCACCTTCCCCACCCACCCATGCACAGTCAGCACCCTGTGAGCAGGGGGCACTCCAGCCCCACAGAGGTCTGGTCTACCCCACCCACTGGCCATAGCCTTCAGGGTGCAGGGGACTCACACTCCAAATAGCCCTCTGAGGCTTACCTGAACTAAGAACTATCGGTCCCTTTGGTACTGGCTGCCTCTGTGGACTCCGGGGCTTCTTCAGCAATCAAGGCTTCCCAGGTGTCTCTCCTGGGAGGTCTCCCAAAAGTGCTATTTGGCCAGAAGCAGCAAATGTCCTTCTCTTCCAAGCTGAATGACTCAGTTTCTCATATCTCTAGCCAGAAAATTTACTCAAAGCTTTTATCAATAACATCAATTACTATAATGCCAAGTTAAAACAACCCAACAACTCCAACCCTTCTAGGTTATTCCCATCTAAAGAACATTACCAGTAGGGCGCCTGGGTGGCTCAGTCTGTTGGGCATCCGACTCCTGGTTTTGGCTCAGGTCATGATCTCAGGGACCTAGGATCTGCCCACACTGGGCTCTGCGCTCAGCTGGGAATCTGCTTGAGATTCCCTCTCCCTCGTCCCCTGTTCGCACTCTCTCTCCCACTCTCTAAAATGAATAAGTAAATCTTAAAAAAAAAAAAAAAAGAAAGAAAGAAAGAATGAACGAACATTATCAGCACCCTTCAACAGCTGGAATAAAAGTCAGGCCCCTCAACTCAAATTGAGGAGGTCAGGATATCAGAACTCACCCAACAAATCCATGAGGTGCTGAGAAGTCGGAGGGGCACAGAAGTCCAGGGCTGGTACCAAGTGTCGAGTTCCAGACTACACCCGCAGCTGTTCTCACAGAGTTGCTCTGATACCCTGCTGACTACAACAGGAAATGCTGATGCAAAGTGAACACACTTTTCAGAAAGAAAGTAAGAGAGATTTTCATTTGAGCCTGAGTTCAGACACCTGCCCGGGAAGGAAACATACTCTTCACAGAGATGAACCCGCTCCGGAGAATGAACAGTTTTTACAGGGTTATATACTTTTTACATCTTGTAAAAGCTCAAAAGATTATAGATTAACACACTGGCAGGAATCACCAGTTCTATCCTAAAGGACAACATGGTTTTCCTTTAGGCTACTACTTTGTGAAAAGCAGATGTACAATGTGCGTGTGGAGGGCCATAAATCAAGTTTGGGGTTTGAACAAACTCTATATGCAGTTATGTTGATTTGGAAACCTAAAATGGCTTCCATTAGCCTTTAGCAAGTTTTTTTCTCATCAGCACAGAAATGATACCTTCCACATAGCAGATTTAATGCCAGCCTTCAGGGAGAAAGAGAAGAGTCTGAGTGTCCTTCTTGCATAGGATGTCTCTTAAGTAATTTTTATTTAAAATAATCAAGATGTCGGGGAGCCTGGTGGCTGGTTAAACGTCTGCCTCTGGCTCAGGTCATGATCCCAGGGTCCTGGGATCAAGCCCCGAGCCTGCTTCTGCCTCTTCCCCTGCTCATGCGCTCTCTGTACCGTTCTGTCTCAAACGAATAAATAAAATCTTCAAAACAAAAAGTTAATATGTCATTGTACATTTTTGGGCAGCCTGCCCTTAGCCCCCACATACCTGGGCCGATTCCTTATCCTCCACTATCCCACAATCCTGGACGGTCTTCAACAAAAAACCTATTAAGTCATTTCACTCACAACTCCTCAACCCTCATATTTCCTCCTAGTAATCTGCTATCCACTGGCCCCCCCAACTCGGCTCCTTGGCTATATAAATTACCAATTGCCACACTGTATTCCCAGTTGAGTCCAATCTCCCCCTCTCCACTGCAAAACCCCGTGGCAGTGTCCCTACACCAACTGTGGAAATAACCCCCACCCTAAAGAAAGTATCCTTAACTGTGCTTTAACACGTGTCATTTTTTTTCTTAAACAATTACACATTTTCGGGTAGCTCGGGCAGCAGACGTCGGACAACGGGAACTCGCCATCCACGGCGCACTTAACGACCTACACCGACCCTCGGATGCCAGCCCCGCTTCGCCCCAAGTCCCGACACGGAGCCCGCGGCCGCGGCTCTGCCTCCCGCCGAGGACGCCCCGCTCTCGCCCGCCTGGCCTCCGCCACCCCCGCTCGCTCCGCGAACCGCGCCCAGCGCAGCCGCCGCGGCGGCGGCGGCCAGGGTCCCGCCGGCCCCGCGCCCCCAGCCCGGCGCGTCCACACAACCGGGGGCCGCGCACACACCTGTCACCCCACCCGGGAGGCGTCTGCGCACGCAGGGCAAGAGGCCTCGCGGCTCTGAGTCTCACCTGGAACTGCCCCAAACAGCTCCCCGGAAGTAGGGAAGCAGCGGCCGGCTCCCTCGGACACCAGGCAGCCGCCAACCGACCCGAGCGGCCAGCCGGCCGGCGCGCGGCAGCGGACGAGGGGCCGACCGGAAAGTCTGCGGCCGCCTCTTCCTACCTCCGTACGCACCCCGCCCGGGCCCCGCCCCACGCCGGCCGCGCCCCGGCCGCGGCCCCGCCCCTCCGCCGACGTCCCGTCCCCGCTTTCTGCGCCCCCTCCCCAGGCCCCGCCCCACGCTGGCCGCTCACCGGCCCGGCCCCGCCCCTCCGTTGGCGTCCCGTCCCGGCTTCGTGCTCGCGCTCCCCAGGCCCCGCCCCTCCGCCGACGTCCCGTCCGGGCTCCGCGCTCGCCCTCCCCAGACTCCTCCCCACGCCGGCCGCACCCCGGCCCCAGCCCCGCCCCCCGCCGACGTTCTGTCCCGGCTCCACGCTCGCCCTCTCCATGCCCCGCCCCACGCCGGCCGTGGACCCGCCCCACGCTGCTCCGGCCCCGCCCTCCCTCGGCGACGTCACACGCTGGCCGCGCCCCCCGAACCGGCCCCGCCCCACGTTGATCACACTCTCGCACGGCCCCGCCCCACGTTGCCCTCTCCCCTCCCGGACAAAGGCCCCGCCCTCCACGTAATTTCCTACTAACCCGGAAGGGGATTTCCGGAAGCGAAGGTCCTGCTCTGGTAAGTGAATTCTGGTCTTGGAGGTTTAAACCCGGGCTCCTCAGCCCGTTCCTGGCTCCATTCTCCACGCCCGGGGTTCGCGGATTCCTGCGGGCGTCCTGGGCCCCGCAGCCGCCCGTCAGACCCGCGGCGAGTTCGGGGTTGCCCTGAGATGCTCAGGGCGCCGGTCCCTCGGCTCCCTGGTCCCGTAGACCGAGTCTGTTTCCGGTCGAAGTCGCCCCGAGCCCTTCCACAGAACGCAGTCCTCTCCTGAGACTCTGCCGCCGCCGTCGCCCTCCCGCGGCCGGGGGCACCGTCGGCGCCTCGGGGAGGCCCGTGAGCCCCGGACTGAGGGCGGAGAGCGAGCCCGGCCAGGGGCACGCCGTGTCCTTGCGCCGCACACCCGCTCCCCGGGCTGTGTGTGACGGTGTGCTCGCGTGCCCGGTCCCGCGGGAAGCGAGCGCCTCTGTCGCGGGGAGTGTCGCGGTGTGTCGGGAGCGGGAGGAGAAGACGAGGAGAGGGGACCAAGAAGGGACGGCGAGGGCGGAACGGCGAGTTACGCGGAGGATGGGAGGTGGGTGGTTACGGAGGACTGCGAGGAAGCCGCGAAAGTGAGGAGGAAGGCGGACCAGCGCGGGAATGGGGACCGTACGTGAGACCCTGACCTCCACTGGCGGCGGGCGATGGAAGGGGACACTGCAGACGCGTTAGATACGTTTTTAAGGCTCTAAATTGCTTCCCCTCTTAAATTAATTAAGTCGCATTCAGACGATGAGTCCACAGTGCTTTCCCTGTATCATAAAGTGCACGTGTCTGTCGATTAGTAAATAACGTTACACTGTTTCTGCGTGCAGTTGTTGGATATATTGACGATTGTTGTCTTCGCATTCAAAACCGGGTTTATTTTAAACAGGTAGTCTAATATCCAACACCTTTTTTCTTCTATGTAGTTTTTAAAAAGATTTTATTTATTGAGAGCTCCCATGAGCAGCGGGAAGAGCAGAGGTCAGAGGGAGAAGCAGGCTCCGCGCGGGGCGGGGAACCCGATCCCGGATTCGGTCCCACGACCCTGGGATCATGACCCGAGCCGAAGGCAGACGTCCAACCGACTGAGCCACCCAGGCGCCCCGTGATCTTTTAATTACGTGATCTGAGAGCTAAAGTTTCCAACTCAGTATATGATTTGTTCAAATCTCTTTTTTTAAAACAAAAAACAAAAATTGTAGGATGGGCTGCATCATTCTGGAACTTTGTTCTAACACGCCTCATCTGATCATAATAAATACATTGCTCAAAGGTACTTCCATGCTTGCCCTTGTATGTTTTCCCATGCCAATAATTAGGTCTTCTCAACAATACATTTTCTGATGTATTGATGTGATGTTCTGGAAAAAAAGAGAAATTAAAAGCTTTTAATCAGTGTGAGTAAAACCATGAAATAGAGAAGTTGCTCTTGCTCAGGAGGATGGAATGTGGGCTGGAATCTTCAGGGGCAGGGATGAGAAGGGCAAGACTTGCCCTTCTGACTGACTACTGGCTGCAAGCCAACGCATGCACAAGGCCAGTGATGGTTTACCCTCCACTAGCCTCTCCTCTCATTTCTACCTGGCCCAGAACACACACACAAGAGCACAAGGCGGTTGGGAAGGGAAGACCAAGAATTTTAAAATAAGCACAGAACAGGTATATCTCTTGGCAAACCTTGGTTCTGCGATGGGTGTTACTGGGTGGGAGAGAGCCTGGGAGCTCAGAGACAGGAGAGGACAGCTCCACATCCTCCCTTGGTGATCCTGTGTTCAGCCTATACTGCAGGAGACTGCAAGGATTGTGACTTGAAAGGGAGGGTCACACAGACTCCTGTTCCTCCGAATGCCAGGTGACAGGTGGGCTTCACCAGGGTTCAGGGGTGTTGAGAAGGGCAGGGCAGACACTTGTTCCTCTCCGTCTGCAACTTTATCATCCCTGTTCCCTGGTGCTTTAGTAGACTGCAGAGGACCACCTATTCTGCATGCTGATTTCCTCCCCCCATGAGTGTTGGAGCCCAGGAATGGGACAAGTTATTCAAAGACCTGAATGGCCCGTGTTCCAAACTAAGAAGTAACATCTCAAGACTGGTCTTGCCTGAGAGTTGCTCAGAGTAGGAGCAGGATGATGATGATGCCTCTTTCTCTGGAAAGAGTTCACTTATCTGTTGATTATTCTCCCTTCTTCCTGAATTGCTGTTTTTAGGACATACTAATCTCTGACTCCCAGGTACCCTGCCTGACACATTTCCTCACCCACTCATGGCTTTCGCTCCGTACTCTCCTGACTCCAGCCAATTCCATCTCTCTGTGACTAATCGACATGGAACTTGTGAGGTGGCTCCATTTAGGGGATCTTCATGAGAACTGCTTCATGCCCAGATACTGATTAGAGACAAGGACTGGGCACCATGGTATCAGTGAGGTTTGCCAGTAGGTATTGTATAAGGACCAAATCTGGATGTACCGTTAGCTCTTTACACACCAGGATTAAAGTGAATTAATCTCAAGAATACTGGAAAAATCCTGGAAAAGAATACCAATAAGGGGAAATGTGTACCTGATTGTATAATGTATTTGAAGCTTAACAAAGTGAATGTGTGCATTTGAGCTACGCCTGGGTGGCTCAGTTGGTTAAGCGACTGCCTTCGGCTCAGGTCATGATCCTAGAGTCCTGGGATCGAGTCCCACATCGGGCTCCCTGCTCGGCAGAGAGTCTGCTTCTCCCTCTGACCCTCTTCCCTATCGGGCTCTCTGTCTCTCATTCTCTCTCTCTCAAATAAATAAATAAAATCCTTAAAAAAAAAAATAAATAAATAATAAAATCAACCTAAATATATAACAAAAAGGATTTTAAAATTGTTCACAGCACATCGATCCCAACGCGCCATTACTGTTAACGGATCAGCAAAGAGTCGATTCCTCTGCAAGTTTCTGAGGGTTCCTACAGTCTGGGTAATGCTGGGCCAAGAGATGGCACCTTTCATGTTGTGATAGGTTCTGGCCTGATGGCCCCCCAGAATTGCAAAGTAATCTTTATCCATGACCAACTCACGAGGTTGCCCCCCTGCAAAAGCCAGGAATTCGTTATGTATATACATACGTGTAGATTTGGATGAAATGACAACTCTTTATTTCCATTTTACTAATTACTTAAGAGACCGAATATATTTTACTTTTATAGAGATATTAATGTTTTTCTAATTCATTTCTCATGTGCATTTACATACTATTTTTTATTTTGTAGTTTAATCATATATAGGGGCTCCCGGGTGGCTCAGTTGTTAAGCGTCTGCCTTCGGCTCGGGTCATGGTCCCGGGGTCCTGGGATCGAGCCCCACGTTGGGCTCCCTGCTCAGCGGGAAGCCTGCTCCTTCCCTCTCCCACTCCCCCTGCTTGTGTTCCCTCTCTCGCTATATCTCTCACTGTCAAATAAATAAATAAAATCTTTAAAAGAAAAATGATATATACACAGACACATACTTTGTTCTTATAATGAAACCACAATCCTTTCTTCATGCCCTTTGCTTTTCATTTTTCCTGTGGAAGGCATCACCTATTTCACATTAAAAAATACTTTATTCCATTTATTTCTAATATTGTATCATTGAATATTGTTTTTTAAGTACTTAACTTCAATTGTGTTAAAGCTTCAGATAATGTATCTTCAGAGGTAATTTGACTTACCTTCATTTTTTTTTCTGTTCCAAATTGTTTTGGCTATATTGTCACCCAAAATCAAAATCGACACAAAATTGACTTTTAAGGTAATTCTCAGTTTTTATGTGCAATACCACGTTACTTTTTTTTTTTAATATTTTATTTATTTACTTGTCAGAGAGACAGAGAGAGAGAGAGCACAGAAGGGGGGCAGAGGCAGAGGGAGAAGCAGGCTCCCCGCTGAGCAAGGAGCCTGATGTGGGGCTCCATCGCAGGACCCCAGATCATGACCTCGGTGAAGGCAGACACTTAACCGACTGAGCCACCCAGGTGTCCCACCGCGTGTTACTTTTAAATTTGGATTACACCAAATTTCTATAGTCACTGAGGTCTTTATGTCACGGTGTCCTTTAGTTTAAGAATCAGTTTGGTAGGCTTTACTCCTGTCATTTTGTGTCCTCAAAAAGTTCTTACAACATTTTTACATGGGTATACAAAATGATTTCAAATGGGAGCCATAATATTTTGCTGTTGTAATAGACTTCTTTTTTAATGTGTTTGCTTAGTTTTTAAATTACTGTAACTAAACAGAAAGTATTGATTTCAGTATATTAAGCACAGATCTGTCCACCTCTGAAAATATTTGTATTAGGTATGATCATTAAGGGTTCTTCTGTTCTTTGGAATCTGAAGTCATCTCTTCTGGGAATAGCTACAGTTCCAGCTCCTTGACTCTGTGTTCGTGTTTCCGTTTCCTGTCTGTTTCTCTTTGTCCTGACTCAAGCGTCCTGGGCAGTGGTGAGGGGCAACAACCCAGGCCAGCCCCCTCTTCTCAGCCTTAACTTGAGTGGGACTGCTGCTTTGCTGCTGAATATGTTTGCTGAGGTTTCCTTGATTAACAAGAAGTATCCCCCACTAGTTGACATGAATTTTAAAGATCCTCAATTATTTGGGGGGCGCCCGGGTGGCTCAGTTGGCTAGGCGACTGCCTTCAGCTCAGGTCATGGTCCCAGGGTCCTGGGATCGAGCCCCGCATCGGGCTCCCTGCTCAGCGGGAAGCCTGCTTCTCCCTCTCCCACTCCCCCTGCTCGTGTTCCCTCTCTCTGTCTCTCTCTGTCAATTAAATAAATAAAAATCTTTTAAAAAAATAAAAAGATTCTCAATTATTTTGAAAGGTCAAATGTTTTTATAAGGACCTGTTGATGTGATCTAATTATTGCGGTATTTAAAATTATTTAAGGGACACCTGGGTGGCTTAGTCAGTTAAGCATCTGCCTTCAGCCCAGGTCATGATTCCAGCGTCCTGGGATCAAGTCCCACGTGGGGCTCCCTGCTCAGCCAGGAGTCTGCTTCTCCCTCTCCCTCTGTGATCTCTCTCCTCTCAAATAAATAAATAAAATCTTTAAAAAAAAATAAAATAATTTAGTGAAGATTGTTTTCCAAGATTGAATTTCTCATTATTGCACTAAACTAACTTGACAAGTTGTGTAAGTGCTTTAACATACTGAGAGAAATCACAAATCCATTTTACAGATGGAATGTGATATACATAAATTATATATTAAAATTGGCTAATCACATTCATTGTTCTTTGTGAATGAGTATTCACAACATTTTCTTGGAAATTAATCCATTTATCCTACATACACAGTAAGAATAGAATTCCTGTTTTTCTTACATTTTTTTAAAGATTTTATTTATTTATTTGACAGAGAGAGAGATCACAAGTAGGCAGACAGGCAGGCAGAGGGAGAGGGAGAAGCAGGCTCCCCACTAAGCACAGAGCCCGATGCAGGACTTGATCCCAGTGGGGATCATGACCTGAGCCAAAGGCAGACGCTTAACCGACTGAGCCACCCAGGCGCCTCTTTTACATCTTAAATTACTGCTTTTAAATGAATATGTGGTCTGTTTTATTTGCCAGCGTTATTTTTTTCATAAGTCCTTGGTTATTGCTTGATTTCACTGTGCAAACTTCTATTGATTTCTGTCAAATCTGTTTTTTCATTTCATTCTTTTTTTTTAAGATTTTATTTATTTATTTGAGAGAGGGAATGAGATAGAGCATGAAAGGGGGGAGGGTCAGAGGGAGAAGCAGACTCCCCGCTGAGCAGGGAGCCCGATGTGGGACTCGATCCCGGGACTCCAGGACCACGACCCGAGCCGAAGGCAGTCGCCCAACCGACTGAGCCACCCAGGCGCCCTCATTTCATTCTTTAAAATTTATTTACTCCTTTTATTCTTCTAACTTTTATAAATATATGCTTTATTCGTAAACATTTGAAAACTCAAAAGTCTTGTTTCCTTTTTCCTTTTCTTGGTTTATAAATGTTTATAAGTTCACTGAAAGTTTTGGCTGTAACTCTTTTTTTTTAAGATTTTATTTATTTATTTGCGAATGAGAGATAGCACGAGAGGGAAGAGGGTCAGAGGGAGAAGCAGACTCGTTGCTCAGCGGGGAGCCTGACGCGGGACTCGATCCCGGGACTCCAGGATCATGACCTGAGCCGAAGGCAGTCGCTTAACCAACTGAGCCACCCAGGCGCCCTAGTTTTGGCCTTAACTCTTATCCAGAGACTTAAAACTTGGAGCAGTTCTCGGTACAGACTTCTTTTCACTGTGCCGAAGCCAAGTACAAAGTTTACTCTAATAAAATACCTTTAGGTTATACAGTAACATAGTATTGAAACTTAATATTTATGTCTTTATTGTATTTTAAATGCATTGAGAGGGGAAAATATCTTTTTTTTAAGATTTCATTTATTTGAGAGAGAGCACGAGCGGGGCTGTGAGGGGGCAGAGGGAGAAGCAGACTCCCCACTGAGCAGGGAGCCTGATTCAGGACTCGATCCCGGGACGCTGAGATCATGGCCCAAGCCAAAGGCAGATGCTTAACCGACTGAGCCACCCAGGTGACCTAAAAATATTTTTTTAAGTGCATGCACAGCCCGACATAATTAGCACAAAGTCTGACTCATAGGGTTCAGTAACTGATAAATTTTAAAATTCATTATTTTGTTGATACTTCCTTTTCTTTTGCTCTCATATGCTTCCACCTGCCCCACCAGTTTCACTATCAATACCCTCTGCCAGACAAATATATTATTCTTAAAGTTAATCAAACCTTTGTTTTACTGCATTCTTCAGCAAGACTCATTTACAGACACAAATCTATTTGTTTCTTGCTTTCAGTTCTCCACTGGATTCCTATTAGCTTTAAAAATTAAAGGGCCACCTGGGTGGTTCAGTCAGTTAAGTGTTTGCCTTCAGCTGAGGTCATGATCCTCAGGGTCCTGGGTTCAAGTCCCACATTGGGCTCCCTGCTCAGCAGAGAGTCCACTTCTCCCTCTCCCTCTGCCCCTCCCCATGTTCATTCTCTCTCATGCACACTCTCTCTGTGTCTCAAATAAATAAATAAATTTTTTTTTAAATTAAAAGACCAGTCCAATTACAATGACCTTTGATCCCTGAAATCTGCTTGTTTGCCTCCATCTCAGGTTCATCCCATAACTCAACTACCTTCCAGCGTGTCCTCGCTTCCTGGGGCACAGCAGGTTCTGCAGTGTGTCTACAGTGTTACACTTGCTCCCTCATTGGGGGGGCGGCCTGAACCTATTTCTATCTTTGCTAAACTTTCTCATGCTTTCCCAACTAAATTTTAAGGTGTCAGATAAATTATGTGCGCATTTTAATAGTGTTTCCCCACCTCCACAAATGAAATGCTTTAGTATTTTCACAGAGAATATTCTTGTCATTATTTCTTTAATCTCTTCTAAACTAGACTTAACTCCACAAGGATGATCTTTCCATGTAATTTCACTGTCTGGTACAGTCTTTGTTCTGAGTTGACTTGGAACATTTATTAATGAAAAAAGGAGATCATCACTTATTCTCAAGTACAAATGTTGCAGTAAATAGGTTAAAAAGACATAGAACACATCAAAGAGAGCGCCTGTGTGGCTCAGTGGGTTAAGCGTCTGCCTTCAGCTCAGGTCATGATCCCAGGGTTGTGGGATCGAGCCCCACATCGGGCTCTGTGCTCAGCGAGGAGCCTGCTTCTCCCTCTCCCTCTGCCCCTTCCCCTGCTTGTGCTCTCTCTCTCTCTCTCTCAAATAAATAAAATCTTAGAAGGAAAGAACACATCAAAGATACATGAAAATCAAAAGTTCATCAACTAATGGTTTACTACTAAAATAATACATACTAAAGATCTTTTACTGTCAGAAGATTAAAATGTTAAAATGACAAAGCATTCCTTATGGCATCCTACCTAAAAGGAAAATATATTACATGATTTTTCTTCAGAAACAATATATTCTATAAAAAAAGTCTTAAGATTTTAGAATTTTTATTCTTTTACCATCAATTTAAAACATACACTATTTAGAGATAAAAGTAGAAATTCCATGGTTGTCAGAAGGTGAGGGTGGGGAGAGGAATGGGAACTGGTTTAGAAGATGGAGTTCTGGAGATAGATGGTGGTGATAATTGCACAACATTATGAATGTATTAACATCATTGGACTATACACTTAAAAATGATTGGGGTGGGGGGCGACCGCTGGCTCAGTCAGTGGAGCGTGTGAGTCTTGATCTCAGGGTTGTAAGTTCAAGCCCCACATTGGGTGTAGAAATTACTTAAAAAATAAAATTAAAAAAAAAGATTAGGATGGTAAATGTTATATTGTGTGTATTTTGCCACAATAAAATAAAATGGAAAAATATCCTATTTATAGTAAAATCAATGCTTACAGTGATCATTCACTCTAGAAATCATCTGTTAAAAAGAAAAAGAATCTGTCAAGTTATTAATTCATTTACTTAGGAAAAAAATCTCATTTTTTGGAAAGTGAGGGGAGAAATCAGAATGTGTGAGTTCAGAAGCATGGAGGTTTGAAGTATTTAAGGAGCATCGAAGATTTATTAGTTACCAAACAAGAATGGTGTTGCCAGATACATTTGGAAGCTACTACGAGTTGTGAGTTGACGTACACAGGAGGGTCAGTGTCTTGGTCCTGTGTTGCCACCTACAGTCATGGAATAGGCAGGTATGTGGAGTCACCTTCTGTTGGACCCTTGATCAGCAGACATAGTAAAAAGACATAAATAACATTAGTCTGGGTAAATATCTATAGAAGTGAGTAACTGAACTAACCTGGGCAGTAAAAATGAGGAGGGCTGGAGGCTGATGTTTGGGAATTGGGGCAGTGCTGTGGTTCTCATGCAGTAGAAAACTTGGACACAGGATCTAATTCTGTGAAAAAGCAAGGACAATGGGTTGTAAAAACAGGGTGGGGCCTCTGATTGTTAATGTTAGGGGTACTGTTCCAGGTAAAATCTAGGTGTGATGTGTAACCCTTAAAATTTGAGAGTAGGAGAAAGGGAAAGGGAAATTGAAATTCTGCCTGTAACACTTTTCTAATGTGCTTCTGTGCATGTATATGCTGGCGTGCATGGGGTTTTGTCATACTACTAAAGCTTCCTGAAACTCTGATGATGGCATTTATTAAATTAATAATGAAATCATAATTAGCAGAATTCTTTTGAGGAAGAAATGAACAAATTATGTATATCTCCCAAGCACAGGATCACATTAAATAAAACTTTATCTTTTCTTGACGTGAGATACAAATGGGTAAGTTAAACCTACTTCTTTTTATGACTCATTCTTATCACTTGTTCATGAAATACATTTACTTACTATGGATGTTTTAGGGGAGGATTTACAATTTATAAATGCTTTCACAGACACACAGAGACACAAAATCAAACAATGAAATTCAGGGAAGTTGCAGCTAATGCAGATTTCAGTGCAATTTTCTAAAACTTTAGGTGGAGTAAATAAACATCCTCCTAAAATCCTTTCATTCTATAGTTTTTGGAAGTACTACCCTGTAAAGATTGTTGGACTTGACGTTGTGCTGTAACCCACATATTCCTGTAATTTCCTGATGCAGGGGATTTTAAAGGGTAAATTTGTAAGATGGGTGTCTTTGATTGCTCAAAATGAAGTAAGTCACTAAATTAATCTTACCATAAAATACATTTTTTTAAAGAGTCTTTATTCATTAGAGAGAGCAAGAGCACGAGCCACGGGTAAGGGCAGAGGGAGAGGGAGGAGCAGACTCCCCCCTGAGCAGAGAGCCTGATGATGCGGGGCTTCATCCCAGGACCCCGGGATCATGACCTGAGCTGAAGTCAGACGCTCAACTGACTGAGCCCCCAGGCACCCCCATAAAATGCATTCTTAATAATCTTGTTTCATAACCAAACTCATTCAGAACAAATCTAAAGGTCAGTTTTGGAGTGGTACTGCTGGAGACCTTCCTTGGAGGAGACAATGATGGATATGTGTATCCAGAGAGAGGGCTGGGACAGGGAAGAACAGGGATAGAGTGAGACACCAGAGGGCTGAGGAGGAGTTAGGGAAACTGCTGATAAACTAACACCTAAGTCTGAGAAATTTCACAATGCTTACACGTTTGGCAGGTGCCAGAAATCCTGTTTTGGAATCAGGAGGGAATTGGCTTTTCACATTCTTCCTAAATTGAGGGTACTTCTATCTTCTCTCCAAGCAACAAGAAAGCCTTAACTTTGGAGAGGTGTCCTCCCCTCCCCATTTCCTTTGGAGCACACTGCATGTTTCTGTAGGTTCTGCTGGGGATTACTTCCAGGTGAAGGAGTGGGGCTTCGTGAGGGGTGGGTATGGAAATTGTGGGCAGCTGGAGTGTCATGGTTCCTTCTCCTTCCTCAGCTTTGCCTCCTATTGGTGAGACTGTGTATGAGTGAAAACCCAGAAGACACTTGACAACCGAGCTACTAAGAATGGACTCACAAGTGAGTAGGGAGTTATTCTTTCTACTGAAATAGCATGTCTGTTGCCATCATGTGGACATATATCTACAAGCATTTGTGTTCTAAGTACACTCAAGTTTTTCAAGGATCTGAACTTTAAGCGTTCCAAGAACTGTGGAATGGTCCTGTTTGGTCAAGGACTCATCACGTGGTAATCTCTTTCCCAATGTTATGCTAAGATATCTCAGCCTCAGTTAATGCCCTGTATTTTCTGGAGAGATGAGAGGTTTTTTTCATATCCATCCCATGCCCTAGTCGGCACCAAAAATTCACTCATTAACCATTTTATTGACTGTAATGGGCTTAGGATTCAGGTCAATGCAGGTGATAGAGATGAATAAGGAGCAAAACTTTACAGCCCAATAGGAAGGCAGATGTTCCCACATGTGAGCTTAGTCAATCCAGTATTATATGTGCTGGGGCGGTAGGTTGCGGGGGGTGCTAATTACTGAGGGAAAGTAAATGATGGTCATGCCAGAGAAGTCAATGTGGAGTCAGTCTTTTTTTTTTCCAAATGTAAACCTCTTATAAGTTGTGATAGAATGTATTTGTACTTTTTGAAACTTATAAAAGAGAAAACTAAAATTCATTACTTCCCTTGTCCCAAATGAGGGGATTTTTTTCCCCCTTCTTTGTAGTTTCCCTTAGTTCAAATTTGGTAACTGGAAACAATGTATGGGGAGTACTGTTTTCTTAACTTTGAGTGTAATTCAGGAAAAGGAATATAGGAGGTAAAATAAAACCTAAGGAACTCTGGATATTTTTGATGAGCTGAAGAGATAAGAACAATAAAATGGCTTTAAGCATGCTTGAGCAGAGAGACCAGATAAAGAAAAGCACAGTGATAACTGATATGTGGAGGGCCTCAGGCAATAGAAGGGTCGGGGATAATACTATCCTTCATTATGGAAGTCTCAGAGCCTCTGGCTTGTACTCATGAACCATTTAGGCTTATACTTTATAATGAATACCTGTTATGTGAAGATAAAAGGATGTGCTGCTGATCTCATATCCTGTGTGAATTCTGTTCAGTTTTGCAGAATTATGGAGATTGCTTCAATACTCTGACAGTTACTGGATAATAAAACTAGAAGTTGTGTTTAAGAAATGTTTGCTATTGACATTTACTATGTCATTGGATCTTTAAGAACTCATAAAAGGTCATTACACCATTTCATGGATGGCGAAACTGAGGTCATATAAGGGAGTAATCTAATCAAAGTTCTTAAAAAGTGGCAGGTTGTGTAATGAGTCCATAGATTTATTTGAAATTGGTGGAGAATAGTGTTTTAGTTTTAAGTTTTCCAGAGAGACTTTTATACTCATGACCTGGAATTCTTAATTACAAGTTTATTGGGAAATCCACAGGTTATATCCACGTCTCATCTGGTATCTCTATAATGAAATATATGTACTTTGAATGTGTGTCTGGGTATATCTGAAAGTCCAGTGTCCAGGTGTGCACTGAAAATGAACTGAGGCCAACATCCTGTTTGAGCTCTCTGTACATGCAGCCCCCACTTCCTTAGTGCCATCACCTATACCAACCTCCCCTGAATATTGGCAGAGATAGCCCTGTCTGAAAACAACGTCCATCATCTTCTAGGAATCGGTGACCTTTGAGGATGTAGCTGTAGACTTCACTCAGGAAGAGTGGACCCTGCTGGACAGGTCCCAGAGAAAACTCTTCAGAGATGTGATGCTGGAGAACATCAGTCACCTGGTCTCAATTGGTGAGTCTCTTAGTGTTTATTATGTATGTATATGCCCGTTCACTCATTCATTCAACAGCTGTGTGGAAAGATTGCTCATTTCTGTGATTTCTGAAGACTCTTATTTCTTACCCACAACTACCTCACAGCAATCTTCACATTTTACTTTTGTCATCCCACTAGAATTTCATGTCTTTCTTGCTACTCAATCTCCACAACAACCAAACAGTGGTGGGAACTCATTATTTTTGAATTGGTAAGTAAATATACTGACTTTTTTTCCTGTGAGGACTGATCAGACCACAGTATTAAAAAACAAAACAAAACAAAACAAAAAAAACGGGCACCTGGGTGGCTCAGTCTGTTGAGTATCTGACTCTTTGTTTCATCTCAGGTCATGATCTCAGGGTCGTGGAATTGAGCCCTGCATCACGCTCCATGCTCAGTGCAGAATCTGCTTAAGTTTCTCTCTCCCTCTCCCCCTCCTATCCCCCCAGTCTCTGTAAAATAAATAAATCTTTAAAAAAAAAACAAAACAGACAAATGGTTTTCCATGTAGAACCAAGATTTTTCTGGTGGAGTTGTATTATTAGATTCATTTAGGATATACTATTCAAACACTGTGAGAACTTGTATCTTCTCGCTGTGTTAAAATATTGACGATTACACAGTTTGTCCCTGAACTTAGGCATCAACAATGATAGGTCCTTAATGTCTTTGGGAAAAGTCAAGAGTTAAACTTCTGTTCGTGAAGGACTATCCATGTTGTTTTCAACATACTCTTACCTGGGATGACTTTCAGAGGTTACCTTATTCTGTCTCATTAGTTGGCCCTATATTGAAGATCATGCAGTGTTATGGGTACAGAAGTCAAAATCCAATTATCTTTTTTCTGTGAACAGGCAGACAACTCTACAAATCAGATACAATTTCCCACTTGGAACCAGGAGAGCACCTTTCAAAAGAAGGGAGAGGTTTGCTGCAATGCCGCAGTCTAGGTGAGCTACAGTAAGAGCCTAGTCAGTGAGTAGGCCCTAAGAATCATCAAATGAAATCTAGAAAAAATAAAACAATATGAGAGGGGAAAATTTTTTCAGATATTGTCATTATACTTAACAGGTGTCAGTTTCTATTCTGTCTTTGGGAAGGTAATAGTTACGTACTTATTGGAGTTAAAATATACAAAGTGTCCCTTTCCATGATTCTCTTCTATGAAGATTTTCCCTCTCTTTTCCTCCCCAACTTACCATCTCCATCTTATTTTTCTCATATTTCAGTCCTGAAAAGGTCAACTGTTGATGTCCTTTGTGTTTCTTCTCCTTATGGTATTCCTTAATTTGACATTCTTTCCCAACTCGGTCAGTATTTGAAACATACTCAACAAGCATTTAGTGTCTTCAGCATTTTAATTCCGTCAATGTCACTATGGCAATTTTTTCCCCATCATTTCAGATAGGGAAGATGATCTTAAAAAACAAGAAATGATATTCGTGCAACATATCTGCAAGAAGGACACAACATTAATCAGTGCAATGGTAAGCTTTAAGGGAATGAACCTGTGCTTCTAAATGATGTGGGTATTGAATAAGCAAGGAATTGGGCACAATTACCCAACCATACTTTAAGTTGAAATGAAGGGTTTTCACAGCAGGAAGTTTTGGTTAGTTTGATTTTAGGGAAGAAATTAATCTGAAGTCAAAACCATAACCTGAGGTCTTGTAAACAGATAGCTGCATGATCATGACTTACATACCTAAAATTTGAAACATAATAATGCCTTTAATCAGATATCTCTGCATTTGGAATGCTACAAAAAAGAAAATCTCTATGCTTGCTGGAGAGGAATACCCCGTTTATGTAACTAATCTTGAGACAATGTTGTAGGACTCTATCACTGAATGATGACTGTAGAATTTATATGTAGATGAAGGAAGGAAGGAATAACTGTGAGGGAATTTTTAACAGTCTCTTATTTCCTTTCAAAAAGCAGAGATCTCACACTCAAGAGGATACTTTTGAATACAATGATTTCGGAGAAAATTTTACTGAAATACTAACATGGACTCAATATGTGGTACCTAAAATGGGAAAGAATCCCTATATCAGCAAAGAATGTGGAAAAGACAGCAGTTATTTGACATCTTTTAATACACATAAGCAGAGTCACACTACAAGTAAATCATACGAATGTCATCAACGTGGGAATGCCTTTATTCAAAGCTCTGCCCGTAGACAAACCAATAATACTCAAAATGGAGAGAAAACATTTGAATGTCATGAATGTGGGAAAGCCTTCGGAAAAAGTTCCAACCTTAGGCGACATGAGATGATTCACACTGGAGTGAAACCACATGGATGCCATCTGTGTGGGAAAGCCTTCACTCATTGCTCTGACCTTAGGAAGCATGAGAGAACGCACACGGGAGAGAAATCATATGGATGCCATCTATGTGGGAAAGCCTTCAGTAAGAGTTATAACCTTAGGCGACACGAGATGATTCACACCAGGAAAAAACCCCATGGATGCCATCTATGTGGGAAAGCCTTCACCCACTGTTCTGACCTTAACAAACATGAAAGAACTCACTTTGGAGAGAAACCATATGGGTGCCATCTATGCGGGAAGACATTCAGTAAAACTTCTTACCTTAGACAACATGAGCGAACTCATAATGGAGAGAAACCATATGAGTGTCATCTGTGTGGGAAGGCGTTCACTCACTGTTCTCACCTGAGAAAACATGAGAGAACTCACACTGGAGAGAAACCATACGAATGTCATCTGTGTGGGAAAGCTTTCACTGAATCTTCTGTCCTTAGACGACACGAGAGAACGCACACTGGAGAGAAACCGTATGAGTGTCATCTCTGTTGGAAAGCCTTTACTGATTCTTCTGTCCTTAAACGACATGAGAGAACTCACACTGGAGAGAAACCGTATGAATGTCACCTATGTGGGAAAGCTTTCAATCACTCTTCTGTCCTTAGACGACATGAGAGAACCCATACCGGTGAGAAACCATATGAATGCAATGTATGTGGCAAAGCCTTCAATAGAAGCTATAACTTTAGACTGCATAAGAGAATCCACACTGGAGAGAAACCATATAAATGTTTTGTATGCGGGAAAGCCTTCAGTAAATATTTTAACCTTAGACAACACGAGAAAATACATGTTAAGGTAATAAATGTGGAAGACTCACCACCTATAGCTTCAAACTACAAACACTCTTGAGGGCTCAAATACTCAAGAAACACCATATTTATAATCAGTGTGGGAGAGCATTTATTCATCCTTATTACTTCATTCAACTGAAGGTAATCCAAAGTGGAGAGAATCCGTATGTGGGTCATCTATATGACAAAACCTTTAGATAATGGACTGACATGGAAGGATGTAAATGAAGTGAGTGAGGAAGAATTTTCATCCACAGTTCCGTCAAACAAAACGGAGAAGTTACATGTCAGAGAAAATATGTCTGTAATCAGTGCAGAAATACTTTGATTTATCCTTTTGTGCAGGGGAGTCTAGATCTGTAATCACTATGCACTCATTCAATTTAGCAACTCATTTGGCATGCAGAAGAAATCTGCTAAAACAAGAAGTAACTGGGGAAAAAAATCATTACTAGGAAGACAAGAGAATTTTGTTGCCAAAGGGTTGTGTTCAGTGAGAACTAGGACATGAAAGAGACTGAGGATATTTGGAGTATCCTATTTCCAGGATGCCTGACACACTCACGCTAACATCTGTAGTGACAAAGCACTGCCTTAGCAGCAAAAACCACAGTTTGGCACAGCTGAAAGCTGAAGCAGACAATCCAACTTTGCCCATATCCCTGACACACCAGCCACGAATGCATGTACCACCCAAGTGAGGAGACCTGTGTGTCCCAGTTCCCCCCACAGGCAAATGCAGAAAGCCAGGAGACCAGCTTACAGGCCAAGTCATTGGTCCTCACTCACTTGAGTGTGACTGGTCCTCGTTCACACGTGGCAAGAAAGAGAATGCAGATGCTTATAATTAATTTATAACGTTATGAGTGAGTATGCAATGCCCTTGTCAATCCCCACTTTATCTCTGCCCTTTGGTTTGGAGATATTATTGATGTGTCCTCACACTAATTTGTTTTCTATGTGTAAAGTCTTAAACTCACCCATTAATGTCACCAACAGGACATAGTTTCCCAAACCTAGAACTATTGAATTTCTCCATCTTCTCATGTTTCTTATAACTTCTATTTTGTGTAGTAATATTATAAATTTTCCTCCTAACTCCAATCTAAAGATAGATATGGATTTGTGCATTGTGTCTTTTTTTTCCCATCACCTTTCCTGCTGCTTTACAAAAATGGTTTTGTATTTTTTAATTTCACACGTTGTTTTGAAAAAAAGGGAGACTGAAGTTGATATGGTTTTACCCAGACAAGTTTATTTTTCTCTTAGAGTGAGGAAACATCACTTCTTCCATCCAGGAGTTGGAATAGACTCAGGCTAGGTGGCAGCTTTGATTTCATTCAGACATTCATGTCTTTCAGGTCATTCCTCTAGATTTATTAAGATACCTTCCAAAGTAGTATAAACTGCGAAGACAAAACGCTTTCTTTTTCTCTTTATCCGCACCTAAAAACCTATGGGGAAAAGGATCCCAGTACTGGAGATTCTCTATATTTCAATCAGCCTGTGTCAGTCCACATGTTTATATATCCATCTACTTGTTATTTCCTCATAGTGATTTTGCCCATGATTTTCACTGTCTATACGAAGCAAATTCCCCCAGGTGTGGAAATCAGATGGTCTCTTCCTGGTTCTTAGAGTCCTCTCTGGTTTCACAAATCTCTGAATCTAAAACATCTAATTTCCTGTTGTCTGTCTTGTCTCTACTCAACATCTTACCTGGAAGCAGAAGCCTCAATATTTTGCTTGAACAGATTTCCAGCTGATTTTGTTCTCAGTCAAGAAAAGCTGCCTATTTCTCTGGACTGTCCTTCCGTGGTGTTCATTCCCAGATGCTTCAGTAGAAAAAGCCAGTATGAATATGAAAATCACATCACCGAGCTTCCCTTTAAGACTGTATCACGTCATCTGAACAGGCTACACCTCAGTGCCTCTGTGCAGTTGCTTGTGTACTTTAGTTTCACTGCTGTCACTGGTTAGTTGGTCCAGTACAAGCTACTCAGGGCCAAAACGGAAATAATTCACCTGGAGACATTTTAAACCAAAGAATGATTCATCTCTATTTTTAATGCATAATATATTTGTCAGAATTTTGAAAATAGTAACTATTTATATTCTCCAGTTTACAAGTTGGAATCACATTAAAACTTTGATACTTTCTCATGGGCTTAATTATCTACACTTCCCTAACTTAATTTCTTGGTACTGTGTTTGTATCAAACACCCATAGGTCAGCCATACAAACCAGTTGTGCTGGGTTCTGATGGAGGTCAGCATACATTTCATTCTTGTGCCAAATGCCTGGCCTTCTCAGCCCTGGGCTTCCATGCTGATGTCCAAGGGTGAAATACGCTATTATCGAAGCACACACGGGCACAGCCGGGTTTTCCTTTGAGGACTGTGTCAGCAATTGTGTGTGTGGGCAGAGGGCACATGGTGATTATATGACCTGTATACAGTCATGTTTCCTTGTTTCTGTGACTTTAGAAAGCATCGGTCATTATGGTGTCTGAGAGTATGTGATCAATGTGGAAGGTACACAGGTGACTGTCAGAACACAGACACGTGTTACCAGATCTCATCTGCGCACACGCACGTGTCAGGGTTTGCATGTGTTGAGGGTGTTGTGTCCAGTGTGGGATCAGTGTGTGTGATGACTGTCTTAGAGGGCACACGAGGTAGAAAGCACCAGCTCAGCAGTTCAGGAAAGACTCACAGAGCACACCCACAGGGGAGCCTGGGAAAAGTGAAACCAGCATTGTGGGGTCAGGCCTGTGGGACTTGCAGGGGCTCTGGAGAAGGGAAGACTAGAATCCAGGGTCTGAACAGTTCAGAGATGTGGGAGCTGTGGGCACCAGGGGTGGGCGCTCTGAGTGAGAGTGTTAAGTTTGGGCAGAAGGCTGAGGAGTGAGTTACAGAGCTATGTGGTGGAGAGCCTATAGATTGGGGGATCAAGGGTTCTAAATTCTCCACCAGGGGAAGGGACCAAAGCTACTTTGAAGCAAAACCCCAAAGCAAAAATGTGAAGTGATACATACTGGCGGAGGAAGGGGCAGGTGCAGAAACACCTGAATAGGGTAGCTGGGGCATGGACTGCTCACACTGGCTCCCTGTTTCTCAAGGCCCAGCACCATCTCACCGAAGCCTCACTGCCTTTGCCCCTTCCTGGGGGAAGCCCCTCTTTGACCAACACTACCTGCCCTATAGCTTCCTGCTGAGCTAGAAGCAGATTTGCTGGAGCAAAAGTACCACCCAAGTGGACCAGGTGCTCCTGTCTTCGAGACTCAAATCCTGCATCCGCTGGCACCTCTCCTCCCCACCCATGCTTCACACCTGGTTGCAGGAGCCCCAGCAGATAGCACAGTCCACGCACCTGCCCATACCATCAGCAGGGAGACCCCCTGAGAGGCTCAGGACACTGGCTGTTCTGCCACCAGGTCTCACTCACTTTGTTTCTAGTTAAAACGGATGGGAAGCTATCCCTGTTTGGACTTTCTGCCTTTGGATTCTTCACTGTCTCCTGTCCCAACGCTATGACAAGTCACAATTACGGAAGTGGATTATTGCCTTTCACCATCAATCCTGTTGGCCCTCCAGACCATCCCCCAGGCGCCATGCCATTCCCGGTCCTAGCATTCTGCAGACCCCAGTCCTCTCCTGAGACCCCTCTTCTGTTCTCCTGGGAGCTGCGCCCTGCTGTTTCTCAGGCCCGCCCTTCAGGCTGCCTCAGGAAGGTCCCGGGGTGAGGGGGGGGCCGCCGACCTCTCCTGTTCCAAATGTCACCTTCCGTGCTGTGTCTGGCACGGTATGTTTACATTCCCAGTGTGTCACTGGGAAGTGGGCTCTTCCTAGGAGGGCATCTTTAGTACATCCGCATGGATGTCTAGTCGGGTGTGGGATACGGAGGAAAGAACACGTCACAGAGGGAGAGCCAATAAGGGAGACGGAACAAGTCAGAGAAAGTAAGGTCGAATGGGAGTAAAATAAAGGATGGGGGGCAAGTGGATCCAATGGGCTCATAAAGACATAATGGCACCACAAGAAGAGTGATCTAGACAAGAATCAGTGGGGTCATCAGGGAGGGAGGACAGAACAGAAGCCTTAATAGGGGCATAGGACACAGGAAGAGCTAATTAACATGTTTTTAAAATTTTTTAAATTACTTTCCCCTCAAAATTTATTGTCACGAGGCCTCAGTGTTTTTCAGTATCATATACTGAAAATATTCTTCAGTCCTTGTTAAATAATTTTACATTATCTCAATATGTAGTTTGTAAAGACATTAGATTTTTTATATTAACTAGTAAAACCCTGTTTAACCAGCTAGTCTATTATCAGCAGTATCCTTGCTTTCTTTACGTGATCTTTTGACTCAATGAGCAGTGAGCTCAACATGATTGATAAATTGCACAGAGCCATTTCTATGGCAAACTTCTCAGGTTTTCCTGGATCTTTTACTTAAAATTTTCATGCAGTCAAACATAAAACCTTCCCTTCATGCCCTCTTTCTTGCCTTCCTGTGAAAGGGCTCCAACTGTTATTATAAAATATTACTTTCTGAGAAAACAGACTTCATCAACATGCCAGGATACTTTTCTACTGTCTTCCTCTCAAAGAACACTGATTAGACAATCATCCAGCATGAGAGGGCCTTTGTGGAAATTCGGGAGCCCAGCAGAGAAGGTCCAGCACACTGCTGGAGCAAGGAAATAAGAAGAAGTCGTCAAAGACTAGGTGCATTAAAAAGGATTAAGAGTAACAGTTTCACTTTAACTGGATCACCATTCTCCCGAAATGGCACATCTCAGTGGCACATCCTGACCCATGTTTTCTCCCACGGGAGAAAGGGAGAGCATCTAAGTGAGTGACCTGCTCCTCTAGCCAGAGGCGCCCAGGTCTTCCTGCACTCCCTTCAATACTGGGCTGTGGTGCATGACCTGGGGCGGGGAAGCCCCTGTGAAAAGAGCAGGTGGAGGTCTTACAGGGCAACGGAAGAGATGCGGATCCTACTAACTCCACTGCAGACTCCATCAGGAAGCCTGTCCATGAGCTGCCAGGGACACTGCACCTCTGAACCCCCCAGTGCTCAGTGCACATCACCCACACATCTCTCAACCTGGTGGTCAGCTACCTGAGTGCGCTCCCAACTGCGTCCAGAGTGAGCCTCGCAGGAGGCTAGAGAGCATGCAGACAACGCTGGCCCAACTCTGTGGGACTGTGCGTCAACACTAAACAGGAGCATTTAGCACCACACTAGGGAAAGCAAAGGGAAGGCTGTCAGCACCTGGCCTGGCTTTGCAGTATCAAGAGAAGGCCTATAATCAGGAATTCCACAGCTCCCAAGAGGAGACAAGAAGTGCAGAGCAGGACCATACATAGAAAAGGTGTGAGAGAGGATACGGCAAATTCAAGATTTGTTTTTTTACCAAAGTCTGGCAAGATTTAAAAGAACATGGGCACCTGGGTGGCTCAGTCAGTTAAGTATCCAACTCTTGATTTTGTCTCAGGTCCTGATCTCAGGGTCGTGAGATCGAGCCCCACACTGGGCTCAAAGCTCAGCAGGGAATCTGCTTAAGATTCTCTCTCCCTCTGCCCTCTGGACTTCCCGCCGCTCATGTTCTTGCTCTTTCAAATAAAAAAATACATCTGTTTTGGGCGCCTGGGTGGCTCAGTCGTTAAGCAACTGCCTTCGGCTCAGGTCCTGATCCCAGGTTCCTGGGATCGAGCCCCACGTCGGGCTCCTGGCTCAGCGAGGAGCCTGCTTCTCCTCTCCCTCTGCCTGCTGCTCTGCCTACTTATGCTCTCTCTCTCTCAAATAAATAAAATCTTTAAAATAATATCAATCAATCAATCAATCAATCTGTTTTAAAAGGGGCGCCCGGGTGGCTCAGTCGTTAAGCATCTGCCTTCAGCTCAGGTCATGATCCCGAGGTCCTGGGATCCGAGCCCCGCGTTGGGCTCCCTGCTCCGTGGGAAGCCTGCTTCTCCCTCTCCCTCTGCCCCTCCCTCAGGGATGGAGGACAGAACAGAAGCCTTAACTTTTAAAAACGTGGTAATTAGGACATTGGCTCTTCCTTTGTGCCCTACACCCATGCTTGTGCGCTCTCTCTCTCGGACAAATGAATAAAATCTTTAAAAAAAATAATAAAATAAGCATATAATGTAGTTATATACCCAAACTCAGAATACTGCAATCCTATTATATGGTGATACATTAACCACTTACTTCCAGTGTCAAGGTTAAAGGACAAAAGTACTGAGAATAACTATAGGTACCATAATTTTTAAAGGACACGCAATGTGAAAGGAAATAAATTGTGACATCAAAAACATAAAACAAAACAAAACAAAAAAAAACATAAAACATATGGGGGAGAGTAAAGGTAAGTTGCTTATCAGCTAACATTAGACTGTTATATCTAGATGACGTTTTATGAAGTCTTACGATGACCGCAAAGCAACAGTAGATACACAAAATAAAAAGACAGGAATCAAAGCACACTACAGAAACTCATCAATACACAAAGACAGTGCAGCACGAGACCTGCAGAACATCGAGAAAAGAATGAGATGGCATTAGCGAGTCCTTGTCTATAGTAATTATCTAAGACATGAGTGGAAAAATTCTACAATGAAAAGGCAGAGTGGGGGTGCCTGGCTGGCTCAGTCAGCATTTGACTCTTGATCTCAGGGTTATGAGCTCCAGCCCCATATTGGAGCTTACTTAAAATTTTTAGGGGCACCTGGGTGGCTCAGTCGTTAAGTGTCTGTCTTCGGCTCAGGTCGTGATCCCAGGTCCTGGGATCGGGCCCCGCATCGGGCTCCCTGCTCGGCGGGAAGCCTGCTTCTCCCTCTCCCGCTCCCCCTGCTTGTGTTCCCTCTCTCGCTGTGTCTGTCAAATGAATAAATAAAATCTTAAAAAAAAAAAAAAGGCAGAGTGGGTGACTGCATTAAAAAAAATACCCAGATATACCCTACCTACAAAAGATTCGCTCCAGCTTTAAAGACACATGCAGGCCCGAAGTGGTGGGGTAGGAAAACGTATCCCAGGCCGACGGCAACCCCCAGAGAGCAGAGGTACATCAGACAAAACAGACTTCGACTCAGAAACTACAACAAGAAACAGGATCATTGCATGCTGACACAGAGGTGAGTTCATCAAGAAGATAGAACATGTGCAAGTATATCAAACAACATGATACTCACACTAAAATGAACAGAATATTTTATAATGACAGAATAAGGGAAGACTTCCAAAATAAAATTAAAAACCTGATAGCATGAAGTAAAGATTTCTATTTCACTGTATAAAGATTATAACTAAAACAGATCAAAGTGCACACACATGTGTATGTATAACTGTGTGTGTGATAAAACTAGAATACAAAATATTGTGTAAAATTACTTGAAAAATGAGCCAAGTAGGAAAATTAATTTACATGGACATGTCTATAAATACAACTGTATTAATAACATTTATTCAGTAATCAGTGAAATATAAAATTATTTTCCTTATATACATAAAAATAAAGAATGTAATATTGAGCCCTGTTTGCAGTTGAGTGAGAAGCCCACATTTTGGTGATGGTTGATGGTACCACTGCCACTCTAGGCAGGGTGTCTTGCCAGAATCTATCAAACCATGAATGCACCATACTTCACACCAGCACTCAGACTCCAACTTGCCCAGAGCACAGGAGCACACAGAGCTCTTCAGAGAAGTCACTGTGCTTAGAGGCAGCCACTAAATGATTCTTTACAAATCCAGTAACGTAAGGTCTCTGGAATGTATGTGTTGTGAGCTATTTTTAAAACTCCTACTCTTAGACATTTAGGCTGAGTTCCTTTTTTTTTTAAGATTTTATTTATTTATTTGACAGAGAGAGCACAAGCAGGGGGAGTGGCAGGCAGAGGGAGAGGGAGAAGCAGGCTCCCCGCAGAGCAGGGAGCCCGATGCAGGACTGGACCCTAGGACCGTGAGATCATGACTTGAGCTGAAGCAGATGCTTCACTGACTGAGCCACCCAGGTGCCCCTGATTTCATTTTTAAAAAGCAATTGTGGAATAAAACCCATCCCATCATGTGGATTAAATGAACGCAACCTTGATTTTCATGATCAGTTTCTGCATTCTCCCACTTTATTCCAAGTAATTAGTATTTTGAGGCCAGATCCACACGGGTTCAGTTTGCTAAGGTTGGAATGCATTATAAAGTCAGGGAGATCAAGTTTTCCATTACCAATCTTATTTTCCAAGATTTTCCAGCAATTCCTGCACATTAATTAGTCCTTATTCATAGAGAATTGGCAGGGCATCCTGCTTTGGTCCCTAGGAAATCCCTGCTACCCTACCTTATTGAAACCGTAGTACTCACCCCATCTCCAAACCCTATCTGAACATGAAGTCCTTCCAACGATTCAACCCCAAATGGAAATGCTTCACAAGTTTGATGTCAGTGGTTCATGGTGAGATGGAATCTGTCTAAAGATGGAAGAGGGTTCAGAAAACACCATGAGCGACTGTGAGCAAATGTGTTAGGTAGGATACTTGAGAGCTGAACATTAGTAAGGTTTAAATCGCATTTCAGAGGGAGAGAACATAACGATCAACAGAGAATATAATTTTTCTTCTAAGAGAGAAGCATTCCTGAGTCCTGCTCATCTTCCCTTCTGAGCGTCCTTCTGAGGCAAGGTCACTCTTCACTCACTCCTGAGTGTTGACACTATGCCTTTCAGGGCTTGGAATCAATACACCTTCTTGTGCCACAACCATACATATCAGGAGTCCTGTTTCTACTGAAACATGGGGACACCTCCCACAGTAACTCCTACACTGTATCCTACGGATTGAGGTTTCTGTGATTTGTCCGGCGTAACCTTCCACCCCGACCTGCACGAACACAGGCAAGCTAAACAATGACGTGTGTGAGACTCCTTCTGCGGCATGAGTGACCTCGGGAGCCTGGTCAGTGGACATTAGCTGGCTTCCAGGTCAGAACGGGCCCTTCTGGTCCAGACGCCAAGAGCTGTGAAGTCTTGCCTTACATCCCCTCCTGCTCCAGGCTGGGCTGTCCCCCCGGAATGGAATCTGGGAGGGAGGCAAACACACATAGCCTCGACTCCTTGAAGATGCATAAGACGTGATAACACAGAAATGCAGCTCACTGCAAACTGCACGTAGGCAAACAAACGTTTAACTTCCGACCCCATCATGTGCCCTCTAAATACAGCCCTTGTGGGGATGGTCAGTGGGAAGTTTCAGCTGAGGGGAGGACGGAGGACGCTCTGCCCAGGCCTCTCCATCGGGACTGCAGCCCGGCTGTTTGTGTCCCCGGGGCTTCCCCAGCTGATGAGGCTAGATGTTCTAAGTACCCAAGGTGATGTAACTTTGTGTTGTTCTCCTTTACTGCTTACTCCTGCCTCATCTATGGGCAGATCTCCCTTTCCTTCTTTTGGTTTCTATTAGATTTTTATAGTATCAATGAGCGGACTACGGCTGCCGTGAATCTTTGCTTCAGAACTTGCATCGTCAATAACTTCAACATGGAGACCCAGAGTTTGGTTTTTCTGTTTCTTCAGAAAGTCTTCCTACCCTAGTGAAGCCACATGTCACTTGGCAGCAGTGGGCACGTGACTGAAATCAGACACTGAAGACACTGCTAGTACCTGCTGAGCACAGATCTCCAGGTGAACATAGGCAGAGATTTTCATTTCTCCTATTTTGGAGCTTCCCAGTGTCTCACCCTCTCCTGGTTCCTTAACCCCCTTCTGCATTCTTCTTTTCCTCCCCCCAGCTCAGGACACACCACCGGGTGACCCTCTTCTTGGGAGAGACACCTACATTCTGTGCTTAGTGTAAACAGTCTTGGTCTTCACCTCCCCAACCGCCCTGAAACCCTGTTCATGTGCGTTGGGACGGGCAAGGTCAGCAGAAGCCGCAGGATGCGACCACCCATCACAGGAACAGGCTTTCCCTTCCCAGCCCTGCCCCACAGATTGCAGGCCATATCTCATACTCCTCAGCTACTTCTCTCTCATGGTTTTAATCATAACGATCTCAAGTAGTTCTCTTTGCTCAAAGATCACATCAGACTCTCAGAAAATATGAAGTTAAGAACTAACTAGTGGCGCTGGGAATCATGAAGGATAGGCACCCACGTGAACAGCTCGATGTGATGTATTCATCCTGAACAGATGGGCTTTGTTAGAACAAAACACCCCTGTCATTCAGCCCATTCTTGAACATTCACTGAGAAAGGATAAAAGGAGCACACACTTAGTGGGACACTTCAGTTCACAGCCACAAGGTTAAAAGATCACATAAAGAAAATACATTACTAGACAAACTGCTTAAACAAAACTTTGCAGATACCAAAATAAAAAATAAAAATCACTATCCTTAATAAATGCACATTGAGAGAGTGGAAAATTATTGGGTTCCAAGAATATTTTCAGCATACAACAAAGAGCGGAAAACTACCGAGTCTTCATAATCCGAGTGCGACACTATAAACATAGAAGATAAAAAACAAAACTATGACTCTGGTGTCTAACCCTTCAGTCACCCGCCCCTCCTCCATCACTATGCTGAGCCCCTTTCTGTCCCTTCTCCCTGCTGCTTGCCCAGGTCGCTGTGCTTCACCTTCCGAGCGTGCTCCCCTACCGTCAGCCCTCTGCACCCCTCCCCCACGTGCACACGGGCCCGTCACCCGCTCTGCACCCCTCCCCCCGAGTGCACACGGGCCCGTCCCCCGCTCTGCACCCTCCCCCCACGTGCACACGGGCCCGTCCCCCGCTCTGCACCGCCTCCCCCACGTGCACACGGGCCCGTCACCCGCTCTGCACCCCTCCCCCACGTGCACACGGGCCCGTCACCCGCTCTGCACCCCTCCCCCCGAGTGCACACGGGCCCGTCCCCCGCTCTGCACCCTCCCCCCACGTGCACACGGGCCCGTCCCCCGCTCTGCACCCCTCCCCCCGAGTGCACACGGGCCCGTCCCCCGCTCTGCAACCCTCCCCCCGAGTGCACACGGCCCGTCACCCCCTCCCCTGCGCCTTCCCCCACGTGCACACGGACCCGTCACGCCCTCTGCACCCCTCCCCCCGAGTGCACACGGGCCCGTCCCCCGCTCTGCAACCCTCCCCCCGAGTGCACACGGCCCGTCACCCCCTCCCCTGCGCCTTCCCCCACGTGCACACGGACCCGTCACGCCCTCTGCACCCCTCCCCCCGAGTGCACACGGGCCCGTCCCCCGCTCTGCAACCCTCCCCCCGAGTGCACACGGGCCCGTCACTCCCTCCCCTGCGCCTTCCCCCACGTGCACACGGACCCGTCACGCCCTCTGCACCCCTCCCCGCGAGTGCACACGGGCCCGTCACACCCTCTGCACCCCTCCCCCCGAGTGCACACGGGCCCGTCCCCCGCTCTGCAACCCTCCCCCCGAGTGCACACGGCCCGTCACCCCCTCCCCTGCGCCTTCCCCCACGTGCACACGGGCCCGTCACTCCCTCCCCTGCGCCTTCCCCCACGTGCACACGGACCCGTCACGCCCTCTGCACCCCTCCCCCCGAGTGCACACGGGCCCGTCCCCCGCTCTGCAACCCTCCCCCCGAGTGCACACGGCCCGTCACCCCCTCCCCTGCGCCTTCCCCCACGTGCACACGGACCCGTCACGCCCTCTGCACCCCTCCCCCCGAGTGCACACGGGCCCGTCCCCCGCTCTGCAACCCTCCCCCCGAGTGCACACGGCCCGTCACCCCCTCCCCTGCGCCTTCCCCCACGTGCACACGGGCCCGTCACCCCCTCTCCTGCGCCCTCCCCCGCGTGCACACGGGCCCGTCCTCCCTCCGCACGCCCTCCCCCGTCCCGTTCCCCCCACCCCCGCTCCCACCTCCACCAGAGGGCCTCCGGGGGAAGCGTTGCCCGGCGGAACGTAAACACACCCTGGCAGGCACAGCCCGCGGCAGGGTCTCCGGACAGACGGCAGGGGGCGTCCCGGGCACGGCCGGCCTTCCCTCCCAGCTCGGGACTCTGGGGCAAGACCCGGCCGCACCCCTGCCGCGCAGCGCGGCTCCGCACCAGACGGAAGCTCACACTCGCAGGCGGGAGCGGCGCTTCCGGACAGCGCTTCCGGGGCGCGGGGCGGGGCCAGCGGGAACGGTCCCAGCACTTCCGTCCGCCTGGCCGCGGCGCTTCCGGCCTGGGCCTCTGCCCGCGCAGTTGGACGGTCCGGCTTGCGTCGGCGCCGGTGTTCCTCCCGATACTTTAACGTTGCAGCGTGAAGTAACAGACTTGATAAACGCTGAGGTGTTTCCTTCCCAGCCGCCTGGAAAGGGCGTTTCCTGTGTTCCCCGGGGGCGCGGCGGGAGCAGGGGCTGCGGTGGCCGGGGCCCCGGGCGGGGGCGGGCCGTGGGGCGGGCGGAGCCCGCGGCTGCGGGGAGAGCCGGCGTTTGAGCGGCCCGCGCTGGGCCGGGGCAGGGAGACGGGCGGGCCTGACGCCGCTTCTGGTGCGGGTCCACGCAGGGTAGAAACACAGGCAGGCCGGTTCACGCCTTTCTCCTCTCCGTGAACGTCGTTCGTTCGGAGCTCGAGGAGATGATTTATGAGTTCTAGTATCTTTGGGTCCCCCTCCCGAGGACATGAGCGCGTGACGGGTAGGGGACCCAAGTGTATGGCTGCTTCCCGGTGCCGAGCGCGCAGCGAAGGAAACAGTCCAGAAGCAGAAAGTGGGGCCTGGTGACCACAGACGCAAGGCGCGTGTGATCAAAACCCGTCGGCGAATGCGACCCTCACGCCCGGGCTAGCCACGGCCTTCAGAGGGCCTGGCCCCAGGCGGGATCTCGGGTCATTTCCAAAGACAGACGTCCGTGCCCTGGGCAACAGAGTCACCCCCGAGCCCAGAGGGCTCTCCACCGTGTCCGTCCGGGGGGACCACCAGCTGCCGGGGTGTGCGGCGGGTTAGAGGACAGCGCGCTGAGGACCACAGCGGACCCCAGCAAGCCTGAGAGCACATGGTAAGTGAAGGAACCAGCTGGTTCTCAAACACTGCCTTGCTCAGACAGGACTGACTGCTCTCAGTTAGTGAAAGGGTCAGCAAAAAAGAAGGGCAGGGGGACTAACAGGTATGTCGCTGGAACCACATCTGTGTGCGCTGAGAAATGACGGTTGAGTGTAAGGGACCGTGTGTGCAGTGCTCTTTCCTTAGCTTCGTGCTACTTGAGGGGGTGTCTGGGCGACCAACGTCAGCACCAGCAGTGACTTGAAAAGTGAAATTTCGGGGCGCCTGGGTGGCTCCGTCGTCAAGCGTCTGCCTTCGGCTCAGGTCATGGTCCCGGGGTCCTGGGATCGAGCCCCGCATCGGGCTCCCTGCTCCGTGGGAAGCCTGCTTCTCCCTCTCCCACTCCCCCTGCTTGTGTTCCCTCTCTCGCTGTGTCTCTCAGTCAAATAGATAAAATCAGAAGGAGGGAGGGAGGGAGGGAGGGGAGGGAGAGAGGGGAGGGAGAGAAAGAAAAGTGAAATTTTATGGTTGCATCCCAAACTTCTTGAATTATAATTTCCTGGTGTTGAGTTCTGGATCTCCAAGAGATCTGTAAGCATGTTAGGGTTTAAGAGGTAATACTTAGCTAAATGGTTCTCAATACTGATTTCCTATCGGGATCCCTTGGGTGGTTGTAAGAAATACAATCATCCCAGACATCATTGCAAATGTTCTGGAGCGGAGCCTAGCATCGCTGCTGTTTTAACAATACCTTCATGCCTCCTGACCCTGATCTCTGAGTTTGCTTTTCAAAGAAGATGTAGCCCGCTCCTTGCCCCCCACCCCATATTCAAGTTGCTATTTATGTTTGACCCTAAAATTCTTTTAACTCCCATAGTTATTAAAAGATTGCAGAAGGGAGAGGAATTTTCTATACTTCTCCAGACCCTTTCAATATTGCCAGAAATGAAGAGCCACACTAGAGTAATGAGGCAGGATTTGGACCATGAGACCAGGGCCTAGTACTAAAACTAAACAGCCTGTGACCTAAGCTACATGGAGACTGGATCATCTCATGGGTCACAGAGGATTTGGGGACTGGTCCAGCCTTGGGTTCCTTTCCTTGCCCCTTGTGCTTTATGGACGTTTTCTTGCTCTACAGGAGAGAGTCTGCACTTAAGGGACAAAATCCTGTCAACAGAAAGAAGCACCGTTGAGGAGAGTGCTAGACAGAGAGGAAGGAGAAGCTACTTGCTCTTCCCCTACAGAGCTATACAATCTTTCGGGTTGATAGTTACAGTTTTTCCAAAGTTAGAAAATGTAGACAGCATGAGCATATGATCTCTTCGCCACCAACTCCGTAGTTCTCAAATTCTGCTGCCTGTTACCACCATCTGGACACAGTTTAAAGACTCAGGCACAGACCTTGAAATAGACAAAAACGACCACAACACAAAATTGGTATCTTTGGGGTAGGGCCTAGAGATAAAAAAATTTTTTAAAACTCAACACCTGGGGCACCTAGGTGGCTCAGTCGTTAAGCGTCTGCCTTCGGCTCAGGTCATGATCCCAGGGTCCTGGGATTGAGCCCCACATCAGGCTCCCTGCTCCGCGGGAGTCTGCTTCTCCCTCTCCCACTCCCCCTGCTTCTGTCCCCTCTCTCACTGTCTCTCTCTGGCAAATAAATAAATAAAATCTTAAATTAATAAATAAAACATTAAAAAAAAAGCAAAACTCAACACCTCTTACCAAAAAAAAAAACAAAAACAAAAACAAAAACTCAACAACCATTTCCAATGTGAGAAAAACAGAATCAGTCTGTATGCAGTGCTTTCCACAATTTAATATAAGATCCACTAAGGAACATTGTTTATATGCATACCTTGATGCACTGGGCTGAATTGTGCCTAAGATTTCATGTTTTTAATAATACACAGGTTCTACCAAACTTCTTTTTATTCCCAGATAAATAAACTTTGATGAATAAAACTAATTTACAAAATGATCTTCAATGCTTAAATGTATATAAATGTATATCATATTTGGGAGAATTCTATTAATATTGAAATAATTGTATGTATTTATTTTAAAGATTTTATTTATTTGGGAGAATTTTATTAATAGTTTATTTTTTTAAAGATTTTATTTATTTGACAGCACGAGCAGGGCGAGTGGGAGAGGGAGAAGCAGACCTCCCATGGAGCAGGGAGCCCAATGCGGGGCTCGATTCCAGGACCCCAGGACCGTGACCTGAGCCAAAGGCAGATGCTTAACCATCTAAGCCACCCAAGTGTCTCTTATTTATTTTAAAGATTTTATTTAACAGAGAGGGAGAGGGAGAGAACGTACACACGCGTCCGCACGCGCACAAGCAGGGGGAGGGGCAGAGAGAGAAGCTGACTCCCCACCGAGCTCGATCCCAAGACCCTGAGATCATGACCTGGGCCAAAGGCAGACGCTTCACTAACTGAGTCACCCAGGCAGATCCTGAACTAATTTTTGAAATACTTATTTCAGAGCCTGGGTGGCTCATTCAGTGAAGTGACTCCCTTCGGCTCAGGTCATGATCCTGGGAACCTGGGATTGAGCCCTACATCGGGCACCCTGCTCAGTGGGGAGTCTGCTTCTCCCTCTCCCACTCCCCCTGCTTGTGTGCAAGCTGTCTCTCTCAAATAACTAAATGAAATATTTTTTTAAAAATAAAGTAAAAGACATTTATAATGATGTTTAATAACCAAAATATACAAGACAATAGACTATTGCCTATAATGGTTCCCACTGAAACACTTCAACAGAGCCAAAAACGATTGTCTCTGGACAGGTCACTGCTTAAAAGATGCACACCAGATAGGCTGGGTCCTGTTCCCAGATTTTATCAAAATGTAATCATTCACAGACCCAAGTCAGGTTAATTTCATAGCATTCTATTTACATTATAGTTTAAAACCTACTCACACAACTTGACTCATTTTTAATAAAAGCCATTAACAGTTTAATAAGTTCCAGTTAAAAACAGTTCAAGTTTACGTAACTATGCGGGGTCTGCCCGTGTGTCCCCAGAGCACGGTCTGGGATTCCACCATCTGCACACATGCCGGAGCTGGGAAGCTCTGCAGAGCCGTAAACAGCGGCTTCCTACCTCTTTCCCCGTGTGGATGCTACAGTCACGTCCACGCCCCGTGAGGCTGGAGGCTGAGCTCACCTCCTGCACGGCGTCCCGCTCCAGCCGTCTTCTCAGAGGGGTTCACAGGGGACGCTCAAGGGGACATCGGGACAGTCTGGGCAAGCGGAGGGCTCTGAACTGGAGGCGTAAGCTTCGCCCGGGGACCGAGCGGACCGGAGGGCGGCACGAGAACTGCCGTAGGTCTGGAGCCCCGTTGCGCACCGTCTGACGTGGGGAGGACCATTCGGAGGGACGGGCCGACAACGTGGCTGGCTGGTGACGATGAGGACCAGTGCGGGTCCACGCGGCACTCAGGCGGGTCAGTGGTCTGCGCCCCAGCCCGCACTTCCTGCCACGTGGGGTTGCTTTTGGTCCAAAGCCAGTTGCGATGGACAGAACCTGCAGTCTGCACAGCCTCCAGCCTCCAGTCAGGTCTCTGAGAGCTCTCCTGCGTGATCTGGAAGGGACCGAGTCTTAGTTTATTTGGGGGCTTGTGGGGAGTCTGGATGGGCATCTGGTCAGATCTCTGGCCCAAAACCTGGAGGCTGAGCTTGGAGTCCTGGCCCAGCTTTGAGTTCGTATTATGACACTTGATCGGGACGAGGCTCAGGCCATGTGTTTTAGGGGCAAACTTCAGGCCTGTCTGTCAAGGTGATGATCAGGGCAGGGTCCTGGCAGCCATCTCCGGTCTCGTGTTCTGCCCGTGGCGGGGCTCACTTCAGGTCTTTTAACGGGAGACCCTTTAGGGCACGTGGATCTCACAGTAGGTTTCTTTCCCAGCAGCTGACTTGTGAGAGGGTCCAGGGTCCACGTCCCCTTGGTTATGTCAACAAGCATGGGTCTGATTGGAGGCTGTGGGGGAAGACACCACACACACGTATGTAGTGTGGTATGTACGTATGTACACACGTATGTGTGTATGTATGATGTATATGTGTACGTGCACACAGCTGAATTGCACAGGACACTTACATATGCCTTGTTTTCAATACCGTAACACACTGTAAATGTATTTTCCTTCTGTTTTCTTAATATCAATAATTTCTTTTTTTTCTTTTCAACATTGCATTGAATATCTTAGTCAATTCAATGAGGCAAGAAAATGAAATTTATTATTTTATCTTTTTTTAATGTTTTATTGTTATGTTAATCACCATATATTACATTATTTGTTTTTGATGTAGTGTTCCATGATTCATTGTTTGTTCATAACACCCGGTGCTCCATGCAGAATGTGCCCTCTTTAATACCCATCACCAGGCTAACCCATCCCCCTACGCTCCTCCCCTCTAGAACCCTCAGTTTGTTTTTCAGAGTCCATCGTCTCTCATGGCTCGTCTCCCCCTCTGACTTACTCCCCTTCATTCTTCCCCTCCTGCTATCTTCTTCTCTCTCTTTTTTCTTAAAGTATGTTGCGTTATTTGTTTCAGAAGTACAGATCTGTGATTCAACAGTCTTGCACAATTCACAGTGCTCACCATAGCACATGCCCTCCTCAATGTCTATCACCCAGCCACCCCATCCCTCCCAGCCCCCACCACTCCAGCAACACTCAGTTTGTTTCCTGAGATTAAGAATTCCTCATATCAGTGAGGTCATATGATACATGTCTTTCTCTGATTGACTTATTTCACTAAACATAATACCCTCCATTTCCATCCACCTCGTTGCAAATGGCAAGATTTCATTCCTTTTGATGGCTGCATAATATTCCATTGTGTATATATACCACTTCTTCTTTATCCATTCATCTGTCGATGGGCATCTTGGCTCTTTCCACAGTTTGGCTATTGTGGACATTGCTGCTATAAACATTGGGGTGCACGTAACCCTTCGGGTCCCTACATTTGTATCTTTGAGGTAAATACCCAGTAGTGCAATTGCTGGATCGTATGCTAGCTCTAATTTCAACTGTTTGAGGAACCTCCATACTGTTTTCCAGAGTGGTTGCACCAGCTTGCATTCCCACCAACAGTGTAGGAGGGTTCCCCTTTCTCCACATCCCCGCCAACATCTGTCGTTTCCTGACTTGTTAATTTTAGCCATTCTGACTGGTGTGAGGTGGTATCTCATTGAGGTTTTGATTTGGATTTCCCTGATGCCGAGCAATGTTGAGCACTTTTTCATGTGCCTGTTGGCCATTTGGATGTCTTCTTTGGAAAAATGTCTCTTCATGTCTTCTGCCCATTTCTTGATTGGATTATTTGTTCTTTGGGTGTTGAGTTTGATAAGTTCTTTATAGATTTTGGATACTAGCCCTTTATCTGATATGTCATTTGCAAATATTTTCTCCCGTTCTGTCGGTTGCCTTTGGTTTTGTGGACTGTTTCTTTTGCTGTGCAAAGGCTTTTTATCTTGATGAAATCCCAATAGTTCATTTTTGCCCTGGCTTCCCGTGCCTTTGGCGATGTTTCTAGGAAGAAGTTGCTGCGGCTGAGGTCGAAGAGGTTGCTACCTGTGTTCTCCTTTAGGATTTTGATGGACTCCTGTCTCATGTTTAGGTCTTTCAACCATTTGGAGTCTATTTTTGTGTGTGGTGTAAGGAAATGGTCCAGTTTCATTCTTCTGCATGTGGCTGTCCAATTTCCCCAACACCATTTGTTGAAGAGACTCTCTTTATTCCATTGGACATTCTTTCCTGCTTTGTCAAAGATGAGTTGACCATAGAGTTGAGGGTCCATTTCTGGGCTCTCGATTCTGTTCCATTGATCTATGTGTCTGTTTTTGTGCCAGTACCATACTGTCTTGGTGATGACAGCTTTGTAATAGAGCTGGAAGTCCGGAATTGTGATGCCGCCAGCTTTGCTTTGCTTTTTCAATATTCCTCTGGCTATTCGGGGTCTCTTCTGGTTCCATACAAATTTTAGCATTATTTGTTCCATTTCTTTGAAAAAAGTGGATGGTATTTTGATGGGGATTGCTTTGAATGTGTAGATTGCTCTAGGTAGCATTGACATCTTCACAGTGTTGGTTCTCCGAATCCATGAGCATGGAACGTTTTTCCATTTCTTTGTGTCTTCTTCAATTTCTTTCCTGACTATTTTATAGTTTTCTGAGTACAGATCCTTTGCCTCTTTGGTTAAATTTATTCCTAGGTACCTTATGGTTTTGGGTGCAATTGTGAATGGGATCGACTCCTTGATTTGTCTCTCTTCTGTCTTGTTGTTGGTGTATAGGAATGCCACTGATTTCTGTGCATTGATTTTATAGCCTGCTACTTGACTGAATTCCTGTATGAGTTCTAGCAGTTTTGGGGTGGAGTCTTTTGGGTTTTCCACATACAGTATCATATCATCTGCAAAGAGTGAGAGTTTGACTTCCTCTTTGCCGATTTGGATGCCTTTGATTTCTTTTTGTTGTCTGATTGCTGTGGCTAGGACTTCTAATACTATGTTGAATAGCAGTGGTGAGAGTGGACATCCCTGCCGCGTTCCTGACCTTAGGGGAAAAGCTCTCAGCTTTTCCCCATTGAGAATGATATTCGCTGTAGGTTTTTCGTAGATGGCTTTTATGATATTGAGGTATGTACCCTCTATCCCTATACTCTGAAGAGTTTTGATCAAGAAAGGATGGTGTACTTTGTCAAATGCTTTTTCTGCATCTATTGAGAGGATCATATGATTCTTGTTCTTTCTTTTGTTAATGTATTGTATCACGTTGATTGATTTGCGGATGTTGAATCAGCCTTGCAGCCCAGGGATAAATCCCAGTTGGTCGTGGTAAATAATCCTTTTAATGTACTGTTGGATCCTATTGGCTAGTATTTTGGTGAGAATTTTTGCATCCATGTTCATCTAGGATATTGATCTGTAATTCTCCTTTTTGATGGGGTCTTTGTCTGGTTTTGGGATCAAGGGAATGGTGGCCTCATAAAATGAATTTGGAAGTTTTCCTTCCATTTCTATTTTTTGGAACAGTTTCAGGAGAATAGGTATTAATTCTTCTTTAAATGTCTGATAGAATTCCCCTGGGAAGCCATCTGGCCCTGGGCTTTTGTTTGTTGGGAGTTTTTTGATGACTGCTTCAATTTCCTTAGTGGTTATAGGTCTGTTCAGGTTTTCTATTTCTTCCTGGTTCAGTTTTGGTAGTTGATACATCTCTAGGAATGCACCCATTTCTTCCAGGTTATCTAATTTGCTGGCATAGAGTTGCTCATAATATGTTCTTAAAATTGTTTGTATTTCTTTGGTGTTGGTTGTGATCTCTCCTCTTTCATTCATGATTTTGTTGATTTGGGTCATTTCTCTTTTCCTTTTGATAAGTCTGGCCAGGGGTTTATCAATCTTGTTAATTCTTTCAAAGAACCAGCTCCTAGTTTCGTTGATCTGTTCTACTGTTCTTTTGGTTTCTAGTTCATTGACTTCTGCTCTGATCTTTATGATTTCTCTTCTCCTGCTGGGTTTAGGCTTTATTTGCTGTTCTTTCTCCAGCTCCTTTAGGTGTAGGGTTAGGTTGTGTATTTGAGACCTTTCTTGTTTCTTGAGAAAGGCTTGTATTGCTATATACTTTCCTCTTAGGACTGCCTTTGCTGTATCCCAAAGATTTTGGACAGTTGTGTTTTCATTTTCATTGGTTTCCATGAATTTTTTGAATTCTTCTTTAATTTCCTGGTTGACCCATTCATTCTTTAGTAGGATGCTCTTTAGCCGCCATGTATTTGAGTTCTTTCTGATTTTCCTCTTGTGATTGAGTTCTAGTTTCAAAGCATTGTGGTCTGAAACTATGCAGGGAATGATCCCAATCTTTTGGTACCGGTTGAGACCTGATTTGTGACCTAGGATGTGATCAATTCTGGAGAATGTTCCATGGGCACTAGAGAAGAATGTTATTCCGTTGCTTTGGGATGGAATGTTCTGAATATGTCTGTGAAGTCCATTTGGTCCAGTGTGTCATTTAAAGTAATTCCTTGTTGATCTTTTGCTTAGATGATCTGTCCATTTCAGTCAGGGGGGTGTTAAAGTCCCCCACTATTATTGTATTGTTGTCAATGTGTTTCTTTGCTTTTGTTATTAATTGCCTTATATAATTGGCTGCTCCCATGTTCGGGGCATAGATATTTACAATTGTTAGATCTTCTTGTTGGATAGACCCTTTAAGTAGGATATAGTGTCCTTCCTCATCTCTTATTACAGTCTTTGTTTTAAAATCTAGTTTGTCTGATATAAGGATTGCCACCCCAGCTTTCTTTTGGTGTCCATTAGCATGGTAAATGGTTTTCCACCCCCTCACTTTCAATCTGGGGGTGTCTTTGGGTCTAAAATGAGTCTCTTGCAGACAGCCTATGGATGGGTCTTGTTTTTTAATCCAATCTGATAGCCTGTGTCTTTTGATTGGGGCATTGAGCCCATTTACATTCAGGGTAACTATTGAAAGGTATGAATTTAGTGCCATTGTATTGCCTGTAAGCTGACTGTTACTGTATGTTGTCTGTGTTCCTTTCTGATCTTTGCTGCTTTAGGCTCTCTCTTTGCCTAGAGGACCCCTTTCAATATTTCTTGGAGGGCTGGTTTCGTGTTTGCAAATTCCTTTAGTTTTTGTTTGTTCTGGAAGCTTTTTATCTCTCCTTCTATTTTCAATGACAGCCTAGCTGGATATAGTATTCTTGGCTGCATATTTTTCTCGTTTAGTTCTCTGAAGATATCTTGCCAGTCCTTTCTGGCCTGCCAGGTCTCTGTGGATAGGTCTGTTGCCAATCTAATGTTTCTACCATTGTAGGTTACATATCTCTTCTCCCGAGCTGCTTTCAGGATTTTCTTTGTCTCTGAGACTCGTAAGTTTTACTATTAGATGTCGGGGTGTTGACCTATTATTATTGATTTTGAGAGGGGTTCTCTGTGCCTCCTGGATTTTGATGCCTGTTTCCTTCCTCACATTGGGGAAGTTCTCTGCTATTATTTTCTCCAATATACCTTCTGCCCCTCTCTGTCTTTCTTCTTCTTCTGGCTCCCAATTATTCTAATGTTGTTTCATCTTCATCTTATCGTATCACTTATCTCTTGAATTCTGCCCTCATGATCCTGTAGTTGTTTCTCTTTTTCTCAGCCTCTTTATTTTCCATCATTTGGTCTTCTATATCACTGATTCTCTCTTCTGCCTCATTTATCCTAGCAGTTAGTGCCCCCATTTTTTATTGCACCTCATCAATAGCCTTTTTTATTTCGACTTGGTTAGATTTTAGTTCTTTTATTTCTCCAGAAAGTGTTTCTCTAATAACTTCCACGCTTTTTTCAAGCCCAGCTAGTATCTTTAAAGTCATGATTCTGAACTCTAGGTCCGACATCGTACTAATGTCCGTATTGAGTAGGTCCCTGGCTGACGGTACTACCTCTTGTTCTTTTTGCTGAGGTGATTTTTTTCGTCTTGTCATTTTGTCCAGAGGAGAATAGATGAATGAGAGAACAAAATGCTAACAGGTTTACAACGTCCCCAGCAAATATACTGTATACAAATCAGAAAAGACCTGAAACCAGGGGAAAAGAAAGAGAAAGAAAGAAAAAAGAGAGAAAAAAAAAGAAAAAAGATAAAAACAAAAACATAACAATACAAAAAAAGCAGAATATGATCAAATATGATCAGGCTAGTGCATAGATCAGTGCCACACACTAGATTTGGGGCGTATTTTTGTCTGTTAGAAAAAAGTGCCTCCTAAAATTTTAAAGGAAGAAAGACATATATGTACAAAATAAGGGTTGATACAATGAAGGGATAGAGGATGACTGTAAAGATGAAAATTATAAAAGATTTTATAAAAGGACTTGATAAGATAAGAAGTTGTTTGAAAAAAGAAAGAAGATTTAAGAAAAAAAAGAAAAAAGGGAGAGAATGTGATCAGGCAGGAGACTAGAACAGAGCCATACACTAGTGATTTAGGGTATATTTTGATCTGTTAGAAGAAACTGTATCTCAAAATTTTAAAGAGAGAACAACTTATATATATATGCCAAAAATAAAGGTAACTACTATGAAGGGATAAAATATGACTCTAAAAATGAAAAATAAAAAATGTTTTTTTTTAAAAAAAGAGATTGATAAGATGTTGGTTGAAAAAGGGAAAAAGAAAAATAAAAAAAAAAACAGTTAACAAAAATTAACTTTGATGAACTATTGAATCATGGTAAAAAAAAGCCATGAATTCTATGTGCAGTATTCCCCTAGCGCTGGAGTTCTCCCATTCTCCTTGATCGGTAAACTTGGTCTTGGCTTGCTGGCTGTTCGTGCTGATCTTCTGGGGGAGGGGCCTGTTGCCGTGGTTCCCAAATGTCTTTGCCGGAGGCTGAATTGCCCCGCCCTTGTCGGTCCGGCCTAAGCAAGGTGCTCGGGTTTGATCTCAGGAGCTTTTGTTCCCTGCAAGCTCTCCATACAGCCTTGGGGGACCAGGGCAAAAATGGTGGCCTCCCAATCTCCACCCGGAGGAGCTGAGAACTCGGGGCCCCGCTCCTCAGTGCGCCCCCAGAGAAAAGCAGTCACTCCCTTGTCCCTGGTCTCCGGCCGCACTCCGTGCTCACCCGGCCTGTGACCGAGCGTTTCTATCTCTGGCACCCGACCCCGTGTGGAGTCTCCAAACCCAGCAGATCCCTGCGGTGCGCTCCCGCGCCGCTCCTCTCCGGGAAGGAAAGGGAGTCTCCCCAGTTCTGCCGCTTGTTGGGTCCCTGCTGGAGGAGCAGTGGCCCGACTGGGCCGCGGATCACACTTTATGGCCACCCCGAGCTGAGAGCCCGCTACTCTGCTCCGTCTCTGCAGCCGGCTTCCCCGCTCAGATACCTGGGAGCTCTGCCGCACTCAGGCTCCCCCGGTCTTTCTGTGACCCTGAGGGTCCTGAGACCACACTGTCCCGCGAGGGTTCCACCCCCCGCTTAGCCACTGCAGCGACGTCCCTCCGCGGAGCCGACTTCTCAAAGGTCCGATTTTGTGCTCCGCGGCTCTAGCACTTGCCAGAAGCGGCCGACGGAGGCCCCTCCCCCGCCGTCTATCCTCCCGAATATCGCCTCGGATTCACTTCTCCGCCCGTCCTACCTTCCAGTAAGTGGTCGCTTCTCTGTTCAGAGAGTTGTTGCTACTCTCCTCTTCGATCTCCTGTTGAGTTCGTAGGTGTTCAGAATGGTTTGATCCCTATTCAGCTGAATTCCTGAGACCAGACGAAATCTAGGTCTCCTACTCCTCCGCCATCTTGCTCCGCCCCCCAATATCAATAATTTCTTTTCTCTGGCTTACCTCATTGTAAAAATACAGTGTATAACACATATAATGTACAAATATCAAATTATCTCGGTAAGTCTTCCAGGCAATGGTAGGCTATTAGTAGCTCTGTTTGAGGGGGAGTCAGAAGTTACATGTGGATTTCCAGCTGGTGATATATGTGTTAATTAACTTGACCGTGGGAATCCACCACTATGTATATGTATGTACATATATATCAAATCATGTTCTATAATTTAAGTATATCCCACTGCAATTTGCTAATTATACCACAGTAAAGCTGAAAAAAACAAAAATTTTCTTTAAAATGTTAAAACATATGAATATTATGTATACATATATTACATATACATATATACCCACACACATAGAAGCAAAAAAGTTCAATAATATATAAAAAGGGTAAGACACTAACAATGTAGAGATCCTCCCAGGAATGAAAAGCTGAATCAGTACTTCTTTTTTGAATCAATACTTTTTAAATGAATCTAATTCACCATATTAACACAACAGTGAAAATCAGTATGACTCTCTCAAGAGATCAGGGAAACATAGGGCACATTTCAATGTCTAGTCATCGTGCAAACTCCAAGCATAGCCAGAAGGGAAGGGAATTGCTTTAATCTGAAAAGTGCATCTCCAAAACAAACAAAACAAATCCTTGAGCTAACAGGACACTTAATGGTGAAAAGAAAAAAAGGAAAAAAGAATGTTTTCCCTCTGAGATCTGGAAGCAAGCAAGGATGTACCTTCTCACAGCACGGTTACATGGGGGCCATGGGCTTGGGGCCTGGAAGAGGCAGTGGGCCATGGGAGGTTATGGGCAGAAGGAGTCTCACGTGTGTCACGAGCCCCCCCCCCGTCAGCGTCTGATTGTCTACAGTCTCCACAGGGAGTATCTCCACCGACCAACATCAGCACTTCCGTCTACTCTCCGTTTCTTTTCCTCAGCATGTTTACTACTGGTATTATTATCAGTAACGATGTTTATCCTGGTTGAGGTTTATATTGTCTTTTTCTGTGTCATCTTATACTCTTGTCTTTATTTTCTTCCTTCTATGTGCTTCCAGCATTTGTGTCCTTTTTTACTTCTTAAGAAAGACACGAAGGTGACTGATTTCAGTCTTTCTTCTATTCGCACGTGTCCATGTAAGTCTATAAGTTTGCTCCTAAGCACTGATCGAGTTGGGTCTCATGTCTTCCCTCTTGTCTTCTCAAACCCTGTGCCTGCCAGCCGTGTCTGTGCTCCAGGGTCACCACGCCACGTCTTCTGGGGTCCAACCCCTGTGCCCATGACCCGTGTCTGTCATCACGTGTTTCTAATCCCTCTGCCAGTGGTTCTTGCCAGGTCTCCAAAATCTACATCCCTTGTGCTTGCATCCACATGGTAAATCATCCCGTTCTACAGGCACATCATGAGCTCGCGGCACCGTTTCCCTCTATGCCCATACAGCCCATGGCAGGAGCTCAGCCGACCCGGGGGAGGCATCTGAGTTGCCAAGTGTCAAAGCAGCAGACAAAACCATCGACTCAAAAATGAGAACGTGAGCCATCTAATCACTTACTGTGGTGGCATAAGCAAGAGCCCTGGCCATAGAAGAAGTTCTCCCCCTGTTGGATGGGGGAGTGTGCATGGGATATTGTACAGATCACAGAGCAGTGCACATGAATTTGGGGCTGGTCTTGCTGTTGAGGAAACCCCAAACAAAAGGTTATGGCATTTTCATAGACCCTTGGGCTGGAGGGAGAGTGAGAAGCACTGATGCAGGAGAGTCCTGAGCACTGTGTCAGAGCTGGAAAAGTGTCTTCCAGGTTTCCCCTTCTTCTCTCCCTACAAGGGGATCTCAGCAGAAGCATCTGGGGAGGACCTCATCACAAGACTCAGATGAAGAGAAGCATGTGTGTTTCAGGAAATGCTGTCCTTCCCTGAGGTTTCTTATGACGAAATACAATTATCTGTTAAGCACCAAATTCCCAAGTGGCACCATCATTTAATGATGAATGGAGAAATGGGATCCCATGAAGAACGTTAGGAGAATGTGTCAACAGTTGAGAATATACACAAGAGCTTAATTTCATGGGCGCACCTGGGTGGCTCGGTCGTTAAGCGTCTGCCTTTGGTTCAGGTCATGATCCCAGGGTCCTGGGATCGAACCCCGCATCGGGCTCCCTACTCAGCGGGAAGCCTGCTTCTCCCTCTGCCTGCCACTTCCCCTGCTTGTGCTCTCTCTCTCAAATAAATAAAATCTTAAAAAAAAAAAAAAAGATTCATTTTGGATATACTGCTCTCATTCCAGAACAGTAACAGGATGAATTTGTGTTCTATGTCAAAGAAACAGAGAAATTAACAGAAAGGAACACACACACAGCACTAAATTCATATAGTCCAAGAGGGAACCTCTGCTAATGAACTAGTTGTAAAAGCAATTCAACTATTTCAGAGTACTGCTTTAGCCGAGCTTTCCCAGTGGTTTTTATAAAGATTGATAATAGATCCTTCCATAAACTGGCCCATATAATACATGTCAGACAAATATGACATACGCAAAGAAATGTTAAAATATTACACAAAATACAAGTAAACATTGCATCAACCTAGTAAAATATTGTGCCATGATCAAGGGACCTTTATGTCAGGATGCAAGTGTGATTCAGATTTAGGATATCCATTAAAACAACTATATTAACAGAAACGAGAAAATGATGTGCTCATGTTCATAGATGCAAAAACTATATTGGAAGAACTCTACAGAAATGTGTTTTAATCAAACAAATAAGTAAATGCCACAGAACAAAAACTATAAGTCTGTACTCAATATGCATGCTTGTTGGGCTAAACATCGCCTTGGTGTGCACAAGAAAATTTAGTGTAGGGTAACTGCTAAAACAGGAAATAAGTGAAAAAGAAATCTCCAGAAGGATTAAATCTTCTATGAAAATAGGATAATTCATGCTGGAGAAGTTACTTTATGAAAAATCGTCAGAAATTCTTTATTAACAGATCAAGTAAACACTGATGGTGCAAGAGTTATCTTCCTTTAAAAGGACAGTTAGTACTGCCATCAAAACTTTAAAAGTAATAAGGGGCGTCTGGGAGGCTCAGTCGGTAAACCTCTGCCTTCAGCTCAGGTCATGATCCCAGGGTCCTGGGATTGAGTCCTGCATCGGGACCCTGCTCAGCGGGAAGCCTGCTTCTCCCTCTGCCTCCGTTCCTCCCCCAACTTGTGCTTGCTCTCTCTCTAATAAATAAAATCGTTATTAAAAAAAATAGCCACTGCAGATGTCTTCCTGCAGTTGGAAGCAATCCCCCAAATACCGTGGGATGGTATTATAGCACCTTTCTTGCCACCCCCACCTCCTAGCCTGCAGCCCTGTTTTGGGGGACTGTGCCCGTTAGCTTGTTTTTACTCACTTGTGACGTCTTTCTCCCTAAGACTGCCAGTGTCCACACTAAGCAAGGTCTTCAGGTGTGGAAACGCCTGGTGATCTCACCGCCCCCAGTGAGGACTTTTACCTCTGCAGCATCTTAGTTCAGGGAAACTTTTTGGCCCCACAACTCTCTAACTTTCACAAATACACCCTTTAAGCGAATATTTCCTACTGCCACGTCACCTCTGCTCACCACGTCTTACCGGGAAGCAGAAGCCCCAGTACTTTGCTTGCACAAAATTCCACCTTATTTCTACTAAGCCCAGAAAGGCCCCACTTTTCTCCTGGGACTTCATTCTCGCTCCCTGATGGTTTTCAGTTGCCCCCATAGAAACACCAGTGTGCGTGAGGCAGTCCTCTTCGTCTGGTACCCCAGAAACTCCTGTTTAAACATCTACGTAGCAATGTCTTCAAAGATTTGTATATTTTAACCAGATTTTACTATTGCTTTTTATGGGTTGGACCAATAAAATCTACTCCCTCATGGCAGAAACTGACATTCTTTTACTTCATGTATTTTCAAGCAAAGAATGCTTTAATATTTTTATGTACAAAACACTTACATCCATATTTTAAGAGCAATAGGACTGTTCTGAGGACAAATCCTCCTAATTGACCATCTGGATTCATACTGAATCTTTAATGCATTCTTATGGGTCCCTGGTTACATTTTCTGCATTTTTTAAAAAGATTTTATTGATTGATTTGACAAAGTGAGGGAACACAAGCAGGGGTAGGAGCAGAGTGAGAGGGAGAAGCAGGCTTCCCGCTGAGCAGGGAGCCCGATGCGGGACTCGATCCCAGGACCCTGAGATCATGATCTGAGCCAAAGGCAGATGTTAACCAACTGAGCCACCCAGGTGTCCCTTTCTGCATTTTTCCCACTGATCTTTTTGCTGGTATGTTTGTAGCAAACACCTCAGATGTAGACCCTTGGGCTCCACCTGCGTCTTACACTATCTGCCAAGAATGAGGCAGTACGGCTCTGTGCATGGGCTTTGAGCTTCTCCCTGCCAAGCCCTGGGTTTCTGTGTCAATGTCCAAGTGTGATATGCCTCATGATCAAGACACACATGCGCAGCCAGATTCCCTGCATATAAGGATGGCCAGAGAATATATGGCCCTCGGATCTGCACAGTTGTTTCCCTGGTTTGTCCGACTGAGGGTGTTGGCCACTATTTGTCTGTTGAGTGTGGTCAGGGTGGGGGGTGCACATGTGACTGTCAGAACACAGACACGTGTTACCAGATCTCATCTGTGCACACGCACGTGTCAGGGTTTGCTTGAGGGTGTTGTGTCCAGTGTGGGATCAGTGTGTGTGATGACTGTCTTAGAGGGCACACGAGGTAGAAAGCACCATCTCAGCAATTCAGTAAAGACTCACAGAGCATGCCCACTGGGGAGCCTGGGAAAAGTGAAACCAGCATTGTGGGGTCAGGCCTGTGGGACTTGCAGGGGCTCTGGAGAAGGGAAGACTAGGGGCAGAGTTACTGAAATGTGTAGTGGAAATCCTGTAAGTTGGGGCTACGATCTGCAGTTTGTGATTTGGGGGTCTTGTAGGGTCAGTGATCATGGGGACAGCAGTTTGAATGCCTCCAAGGAGTCAGCAACGGATGCCCTATGGGTCAGTCAGCCAACCTGTGAGGGACAAACACAGACATCCTTGTGTGGTTTGATATGGGGGACATGTCACGTTGGTGGGCACCCCCCTCCCCTGGGAGAGTGCCTTGCCCTCTGCAGTCACCGTGCCAGGCTGAGGCCCCACCGTTCCTCATTCACTGCCCGTAGAGCACACCAGGCAAAATCCCTGCACCAATCACATCCAACAAGTAGGGGGCCTGGGCGGCCTACTCTTGGTTTGGGCTTGGGTCACAATCTCAGGGTTGTGGAATCGAGCCCTGCATCAGTCTCCACGTTCTGCGTGTGCCGCTCCCTGCCCCACCCCTGCTCACGCACTCCCTCTAAAATAACTTACAAGACCCATCTTCACTGCCAGCCTGAGAGACCTGACCAATTCCTCGCTGAGGACACGAGTATTAGGAAATCGTCATTTAGAAAGTGCATGAGAGGGAGCGCCCGGGTGGCTCAGTCAGTGAAGAGTCTGCCTTCAACTCAGGTCATGAGCTCAGGGTCCTGGGATCGAGTCCCACGTCTGGCTGCTTCTCCCTCTGTCTCTTCCTGTGGCTCCCCCCGCTCATGCTCTCTCTCAAATAAATATAATCTTAAAAAAAAAAAGTGCATGAGAAAACTTTCACTTCCATCATAGGTCGTATATAGAAAGACTGTTTTCCGAGTATAATCGGCCACAATAGGACCGACTGCTCGCCCCACCCCCGTACCCTTACTGCCACTTGGAACAGTCGGCTCGCTCTACATCTGACATACAGGCAGGAGCTACGCTCGGCAGTAAGACTACAACAGAACAAAAAATTGGGAAAGAAGACTATGTGTACATGAAGTGACTGTGTATGCAGAAAATCCAACTAAAAAAAAAGTTCTGAGAAAGTTATTAAACTTACCAAGTTCAGATAATTCAAGGTCATATAAGTCAATTATACTTATCTGTTAGCGATGAATAAATGTAAGTTAAAACATGAGATTTACAAAGGCATAAAAATATAAAACCTGGGGATGACTGTGATGGAAGTTGCGTGAGCTCCTACAGTGACAGGCCACGTTGTTCTCTCCCACGTACAAGGACCTACGGCCCCAGCTCCAAAATGGGAGATCATGGGTCTTGTTGCTGGGGGCTTGACTTTACTGTAGTAGACCCCCACGTACTTGCTAGCCGCTTCACATACAAACCAGCAGCCTCTCCCCTTCGTCTGAGGGCTTCATCTGCCCCCTGCTCACGTCGCCCCATGCCCCACTCCCCTCCACCCAAGGAGGTCCATCTGGTTACTTTGCCCTCTTTTCTTAGAACGCTGTTCGCTGTCTCCTGGGAATGCATTTTGCCGGGTTGATTCCTCCCTTCACCTGCCTCGGCTCCCCTCCTCTCTGGGCCTCATGTCCTCTGAACTGGTTTTGCCGGGAGCCAACCCCGTCCCCCCCCCAACAGGAGCATCTACTCTCTCCAGCGCTGGAGCCTCCCATTGCCCCTCTTGCTCCCCACCCGCCCTGCTCTTGCCCAGGTCGCTGCTCCGCTTCACCCCAGTCACCTGCAGCTCCTGTCCAGGGGTCCTCTCCCTCCATGCCCTTGACCCCATCCAGGGTGGGGTATCCGAGCCAAGAACCCCTAGAAGGGATTAGGGACAATTCTTTCACCTCAAAATTTTGGTGCTCTGTTTGAGACCTTCTGAGGCACAGAGGGACACACTCTTCTGGGGCTGCAAATGGGGTCCTGGAACTCGTCACTTCCTACCAAAGTCGGCCCTCCCGGGTCTCGTTCTGTAGTACCTGGTGGCAAACATCTGCCAAACTGAGAAGAGCTGCCACAAGAGACCGATGAGAAAAGTTTATTTGGGGTTGAAGAATTGTGCTTTGGGGAGTACAGATTCCAGCAGTAACCAGAAGTGTCCCATGTACGGGGTGAAAGCAAGGGGTTTTTATGAGAAACAGACGGGCAACTACATGGCTGGGGTAAAAGAGAAAACGGTTGTCCTCTGGTACCGGCATATGGTCAATCCTGGAGCGTTCTCCTGTGCACTTGAGGATGCACTGTGCTGTTTGTGGATGGAGTGCTCAGGATCCATCTGATCTAATGTGTCATTGAAGGCTCATGTTTTCTTACGGATTTTGTCTGGTTTAGCCATTGATGAAATTGTGTATTCAAGTTCCCCTCCTATCATTGTATTACTGTTTCTCCCTTTACATGTGTTTGTTTTATATACGTAGGTGTTCATTTTTTAAAAGATTTTGAGTCAAAGAGATAGATCATGAGCAGGGGAGAGGGGCAGGAGAGGGAAAAGCAGACTCCCTTCTGAGCAGGGAGCCCAACGTGGAACTCGATCCCAGGACCCTGAGATCATGACCTGAGCCAAAGGCAGATGCTTAACCGACTGAGCCACCCAGGCGCCCCTATATGTAGGTGTTCCTATGTTGGATGCACAAATATTTACAGAGGTTCTACTATCCTGCTGTTGAACTGACCCCCCTTATTGTCAGGTGATACCCTTCATTGTCTCAACGCCATTCTAAAATAAAAATTTATGCAGAATTCGGTCACAAACTATGTATTAATCTTTAATTCATCATTATAATCTACATACATGGTTAACAATATGTAGTAATGACACATCATCCTGTGCTGTTTTTCAGTTAATATTCAACGTTACTTTCTAGTTGAACCCAATCATAATTATTGCTGTATGAAAAATAGGACCTAACCAATATAATGGATATTTTAGCAACAACTTTGCTTCATATGCAGTTCTACATACTAGTCCATTAAGAAAGAAAATCATTGTCATAAAATTCTGCATTCAGAATTTCCAGATGATGTCACAATCCTACATATGTTTCTTACATTTTTATAATAGGCCATCAGGCAAAAATATAAATTAATGTCTAAACTGTGGGGTTAGACATTCTCGATAGATGTTTTTCCTAGTCAGGAATTTCTAATGCAAACTCTAACCTTTCATCTGATTTTAGCAATGGCATATATACAATGTGAGAAATTGCATGTTGACTAAAGAATTAAAAATCACTGAAGACTTCCATTCGTTCACTATTCTACAGTGTGAAACTTCACATGCCTACAATAGTTTTTCTACTAGTAAATGTTTTTTCCATGCATATTACAATGAATAAGCTCCCCAGCATCAATTTTTGTTATTCTCCTAGAGTGACCTCCTTTTGTAAGATTCTCCTGTGTAATTTCCCATTCCAGGGAGATTACATTATCATTCATACTGAATTTTCTTGTGCACCCTACAACCGGAGATCAGCTAATGTCTCTTCCTCCTTGATGATAAATATTGCGTTCCTCCAAATGGAGTTCACTCATGTTGTGTAAGGATAAACTTAAAATGAAGGCATTTCCATAATGAATATGGCCATAAATTTCCCCCACTTATGAATTCTCGGATTATAGATTAGAGCTGTGGCTGAAGACTCTTCCATGTTCTTTCACTACATTTAAAGTGAGTTCTCTCATGTCTTCAAAGGCAAGAGCTCGTAACAAAGGCTTTTCCACATAGAGGACATTTATACGGGTTTTCTGCAGTATGAGTTCTCTCAAGTTCTTTAAGATTAGAGCTTTCAACAAAGGCTTTTCCACATAGAGGACATTTATATGGGTTCTCTCCAGTATGAGTTCTCTCATGTTCTCTAAGATTAGAGCTTGTAACAAAGGCTTTTCCACATAGAGGACATTTATATGGTTTCTCTCCAGTGTGGGTTCTCTCGTGTTTTCTAAGACAAGAGCTTGTAACAAAGCCTTTTCCACATAAAGGACATTTATATGGTTTCTCTCCAGTGTGGGTTCTCTCATGTTCTCGAAGACAAGAGCTCGTAACAAAGGCTTTTCCACACAGATGACATTTATATGGTTTCTCTCCAGTATGAGTTCTCTCGTGTTCTCTAAGATTAGAGCTTGTAACAAAGGCTTTTTCACATAGAGGACATTTATATGGTTTCTCTCCAGTGTGAGTTCTCTCGTGTTCTCTAAGATTAGAGCTTGTAACAAAGGCTTTTCCACATAGAAGACATTTATATGGTTTCTCTCCAGTGTGAGTTCTCTCATGTTTTTTAAGACAAGAGCTTGTAATAAAGGCTTTTCCACATAGATGACATTTGTATGGTTTCTCTCCAGTGTGCGTTCTCTCATGTTGTCTAAAACAAGAGCTTTGAACAAAGGCTTTTCCACATAGATGACACTTATATGGTTTCTCTCCAGTGTGCGTTCTCTCATGTTCTCTAAGATTAGAGCTTGTAACAAAGGCTTTTCCACATAGAAGACATTTATATGGTTTCTCTCCAGTGTGTGTTCTCTCATGTTGTTTAAGATAAGAACTTTGAACAAAGGCTTTCCCACACAGATGACATTCATAAGGCTTCTGTCCAGAATGAATATGCTTATGTCTAGTTAAAGATGAAAAATACCTGAAGTGACTCCCACACTGATTACAAACAAATGGATTCTCTCCTGTGTGAGTTATTTTATGGGAACGAAGGTGGGAGTTTCGACTGAAGTTTTTTCCACATTCATCACATTTATAGGGTTTCTCTCCTGTGTGAATTCTCTGGTGTATGCAAAGCTTCCTTCTATTATGGAAGCATTTCTCACATTGATTACATTTATAAGGTTTTGCTTCCATGTAAGTTTTCTGGTGTCTATAAAGGTCGCTTCTATGACTGAAATGTTTCCCACATTCACTCCATTTATAGGGTCTCTGTCCAGTGTGAGTTAAGACATGTTGAGTCAATGTGTAGGTTTGAGTGAAAACTTCATCATACCCAATATGTTCAAACGGGTCTTCTCCTGAGTGATATTTCTGCTGTTGGGAAAGAGATGAGACTGTTATAGGAACTTCTCAGAAATATTTATCCATAGGTTCTCTATATATAAATTCTAGGCTGACCACTCAGTGATAATCTCCAATTAATTCCCCAGGTTACTTACGTGCACATGGGGTATTCATCTCCTGCACACACAAACATTTTTTACCTTTGCATATTATATGGATGGAGGTTTCTGTGATTTGTCCCACATAACGTTCCACCCTGACCTGCACGAACACAGGCAGGCCAAACAATGACGTGTGTGAGACTCCTGCTGCACGAGTGACCTTGGGAGCCTGGTTAGTGGACATTAGCTGGCTTCCAGGTCAGAATTGGCCCTTCTTCTGGTCTGGATGCCAAGAACTGTAAGAGTTGATTTAACTTTCTTATTCTCCTTTACTGCTTACTACTGCCCTCATCTATGCACAGACTTCCCTTTTCTTCTTTTGGTTTCTATTAAATTTTTATAATATCAATGGAGTGTTTTTTCCCCTTTGAAACAGAGTATGGCTGCTGTCAATCTTTTATGTAGAATGTAACTGGTGTAGTCAGCAGGATTCACGACACGACTTTTCTGTTTCGAAGAGGAAACCCCACCCTCATGCTGATATTCCTGAGTGGGAAGATCTGCAGTTTTGCTCACTGGCAAAAGAATGGTCTAAGCAGGTCAGTCTGTGTGAACAATGGGAAGGTAAAATGAAGTCAGCCGAGCCACCACTGCTCACAGACACTTTGCGGACCGTAACTGGGATAGATGGGTCATTCCTAGCTTGCTGGGAATGGTGTTTGTTAACAGCCTATAGACAAATGATCACATCGTGGTAAGTGCCAGGAGGAAAAACTAAAATTAGAAAAGGAAATAGCGGATTTACAATCTAGAATGGCTATGCTTCCATGTCAGACTTACCAAGTCCACACCTATCAGCATGGGGCAGAAAAAACGGCCATATGGTTCGCCAGGGAAAAATAAAAGAGAGGGAGGATGGGCACTAAGAAAGAGCACGTGGCTATGGATGCTGCTGGGTGTGAGTGGGATGGCGACATCTGGGATGATGATGACAGGGGGACGCACAGCACCTCTCAGAGACACCTGGGGCAGCAGAAGCACCACCCCGCAAGAGTGAGGAGAGATACTCCGAGGATTCTGAGAAGAGAATGCCCTATGAAGAGATGTTACAATTACAAGAGACTGTGCTACATGAAGTTTTAAGAAAAGGTGGATTCTGAATGCACTGCTACATCTGTGGCAGTTTCAAAGAGATCTTACCCTAAGATGGATGGAAATAATGGAAGCAACTCTGTATGTATAAAAGTAGGAGATATGTAAAAAAAAGATATAAGGAACAGGAATGTATTTTTTTGAAGGTAAAAGAAGGTAATTTTGTTCTGGATGAGACTGACTGTTTGGAGAGAAATAACTTAGGATAAAATCTGAACGCAAAGTAAACTTGTGGAAGGTTTGTGAAGGGAGATCTTTGGAATTTTAAGTGTGATAAGGACAGACTAAATAAGATTGAAATAAATGGATTTTAAAAGTACATGGTATAAAATTCTGCTTTTCTCTCTGTTCAAAAGACAAGTTTCTCAAATTATTGGTCTGCACTTGCTAAGATATAAACAGTTGTTTTCTTTTTGTCTGCTCAGAAAAACCAGTTTCTGTGTTTTGTCTTTATCAGGTCTTTAAGAATCTGTAATCCAATTTAGGCATGTGCTTTAAAACTTTCTAGGGGTTTAACAAACTTCCCAAGATTTCAATTGCAAATGACGTCTTTTTGAGCGAGGCCTTTTTATTTGGTGTGTTAAGTTACTTGGAAAGCACTGTCAAACAAATCATGTTAAGCCTTATGTTGTTTGGGTAAATGCTATAATTTTTCTAGAGATTATATGCAATTCCTTAAGTTTTTTTTTTTTTTTTTTTAAGATTTTATTTATTTTTGACAGAGAGTGGGAGAGGAAGAAGCAGGCTTCCCGCCGAGCAGGGAGCCTGATCCCAGGACCCTGGGATCATGACCTGAGCCGAAGGCAGATGATTAACAACTGAGCCACCCAGGCGGCCCTGCAATTCCTAAAGTTTTAATAAAGATCAAATAAGCCCATGCTATCTTGGTTGCAATTTATCAAAAGGATGACTTAAAAAAAAAAAAGAAGATAGCAGGAAGGGAAAAATGAAGGGGGGGAAATCGGAGGGGGAGACGAACCATGAGAGACTATGGACTCTGAGAAACAACTGAGGGTTCTAGAGGGGAGGGGGTGGGGGGATGGGTTAGCCTGGTGATGGGTCTTAAAGAGGGCACATTCTGCATGGGGCACTGGGTGTTATGCACAAACAATGAATCATGGAACACTACATCAAACACTAATGTAATGTATGGTGATTAACATAATTTAAAAAAAGGATGACTTAAAATAATGGTTAATTTAGTGTCACCAAATTTTCATGGGTAATTGTTAAGATAGCTTTAGCTTTCAAAGTCTTTGGTAACTTAGAACTTTAAAAGTTTTGCTTGGATGGTAAATTGGGATTGAACTCGTTGGATGTCTAGGTCTTTTCCATATAGGATAAAGTGCTAAAGCACTGATTACTGAAACAGGCTTGCACTTCTGATTTCTTACTGCAGAGAAACTAAGGATATTTGAGTCTTTTGATAAACATGCTTTGTGCTTAATTGATTCATAAATTTGCCATCCAAAGAATTCTAGTGTGACAGTTCACAACTGGTTACTACTTAGTTTTTATTGAAGACGCCTATGGGAAGACATTTGGCAGTGGGCCCCAAATACTAAAATTACTGTTTTTCATGTAGATGCTCAGTGTGCTTACCTCCACAGAGCACACCTTCAAAAAAGTAGCTAACTCACTAGCTCAATCACGGCAAACACAGTTAAGCCTGTGACTGACACCGGACTGGTGAAAAGTGGACCCTTGGGAAGGTAGGCTACTCACAGGTGGGCCCAGGACTGTGGGATACCCATCACTCGGGATGCCATGAAAAAAAAATGTATTAAAATGTCCACCTTGTCAGATTTGGCAAAAGCAAGAAATCCCACAACAGTACAAGGGACAGAATCAGCAGCAAAGACCCCCTGCCCAAATTTGGCAAATACGTTATGTGGGGCCATTACCCTACTTCCAAGGCTGTCAATAGATTTGTGTGACAGTGGACACTCTCTGGGTATTTAATAGTTGGCCCATTTGCCCACACCACCCAAAAGGAAACTATCAAAACCTTAGAGACTATTCTATGATGATGTACCTACTCAGACCCAGAATGATAACGGCTCCCCCTTGACAGGTAAGTTAGTAAAAGCTTTTGCCTCCTCCTATAATACTGAATGGATTTGTCATATTTCTCTATTACCCCCAGGCGGCTGAATTGATGACACACATAAACAGATTTTTTTTAAACAATTAAAAAAAGTAGGGGATGGCTCTTCATCAAAACGAAACTTATACTTAATGGAGGCTTTAAAAATCCTGAACGACAGACCGATTGGTCAAAATGAGACTCCATTAGGGCAGATTAAGACCCCTAATTTACAAATAAGCTGTAGGACAAAACCCTTCTAGCCAATATTAATATGCTGGAACATTAATTCAGATGCTAACTTACCTTCCAAAGCCATCCGACAACATTCCCACTTCTGCTGAAGTTACCTGCTCAAGGAGGGGTTGCTACGATGATACTCATGTACTCTGATGCTAAAACATTCTATCACGTTTGGGTTCGATGCTGTCCCATCGCCTGGACTCAAGCCAAGGATATCTCCACCAAAGCAGGACAACCACTGACCCTGCCCTGTTGGGCCCACCGCTCTCTACATGTAGGACCTACATGCTGGTGTCGTGATGGACACAAGATTTACTCCCAAAAACACGCCGGATGTCTTCTTGACCTCACTGCCCAAACTCGTCGAGAGCACTACAATCTCACTCTAGGATTAACAGCTATCACCTTGTCTGATGATGGTAAACATACACATGTAAAATTGAGAAAGCAAATTCCCAATGATGTCAGTTTAAAACGAGAATCTATGCTTGTGACAGAGCTAATTTTCCATTACCAACTGTCAATTAATCAGGTTAATACTTGCTCTAGCTTATTGGACTGGTTACCCCATTGAGGACGGTTTCTACAGGGTGCTGTGCTCATAACAACATTCACTGTTATTTATGTTGTTGGACTTGTGGATGTACCAAAAGTGCCTTGCAGGTACACATGGTATCGTATTATGCATGACAACTCAAGGACCAAATGTACTGTATGGATGGAGGTTTCTGTGATTTGTCCCGCATAACCTTCCACCCCGACCTGCACGAACACAGACAGGCTAAACAATGACGTGTGTGAGATTCCTGCTGCATGAGTGACCTCGGGAGCCTGGTCAGTGGACATTAGCTGGCTTCCAGGTCAGAACGGGCCCTTCTGGTCCGGACGCCAAGAGCTGTGAAGTCTTGCCTTACATCCCCTCCTGCTCCAGGCTGGGCTGTCCCCCCGGAATGGAATCTGGGAGGGAGGCAAACACACATAGCCTCGACTCCTTGAAGATGCAAAGACATGATAACACAGAAATGCAGCTCACTGCAAACTGCACGGAGGCAAACGTTTAGCTTCCGACCCCATCATGTGCCCTCTAAATACAGCCCTTGTGGGGATGGTCAGTGGGAAGTTTCAGCTGAGGGGAGGACGGAGGACGCTCTGCCCAGGCCTCTCCATCGGGACTGCAGCCCGGCTGTTTGTTTCCCCAGGGCTTCCCCAGCTGATGAGGCTGGATGTTCTAAGTACCCAAGGTGATATAACTTTGTCTTGTTCTCCTTTACTGCTTACTCCTGCCTCATCTATGGGCAGATCTCCCTTTCCTTCTTTCGGTTTCTATTAGATTTTTATAGTATCAATGGAGTGTTTTTTCTCCTTTGAAGCGGAGAGTTTGGCTGCCATGAATCTTTTGTTCTAGAACACCTTGGTAGCATCTTTATTGGAGGACTGAGTGCTTTTGAAGATGTCATTATGTTTCGTGCAAATAAACCAGTTATACAATTATCCTTTTATCAGAGCTGTTAAAGTTTAAATACAGCCTAATTTCTTCCCCAAATTAAATTTTTGACCACATTCTGTGGCAATATGTGATTTTTCTGCATTGTTAACATATCCGACTCCCAGGCCTACAACACGGACAGGCAAGGTTTGTCCTCATGAAACTTACTATTGTGTTGCAGTTAGATGGGTCCTCCTTGAAGATATCTTGCATAGATATTGTTTCTTCCTTTTTATGGCTGTTTTCCAAGCCTGAAATAATTGAAAATAATAAGAAATAAACCTAAGAAATATCTTGAGTAGAGTAGGGGAACTAAAGTGTTGAAAAACACACAAGACCCATGTGTGTTCCTAACACTGACCACTGCATGACCAAATAATGTGAAACTGAGGATTACACTGGTGAATAGACATGCACTTTAGAATAATGTCAATCAGAATAATATCAATTAGAAAAAACCTCAAAAAAGAAAAATAATGATGGGCTGTTGTAGAAAATATGGGAGTGGAAATCATTTAAAATAAAGAGAAAGAGCAGGAATCATGACCAAGACCACAATGTGAAATTTTACTTCCTATGAGGACAGGAACATTGCTTCTCTGAGGTCCAATGTAAGTACAGACACACCAAGAGAAACCAATGTGTGACAAGTTAATGACAAAGTCTGAGGAATGCAGGCTCACTGGCCACTTGGTCTTCTGAAGCTATCATTCACTCAAGGAAACGTGCGTGACATCAGTAACAAGATCCCGCTCATTCACTCACTAGACTTCTCTCACTGAGCGCCTATGTCCACGGCTCACCTGGACTCCAGCCTTGGGCAAGTCTTCTGTCTTCCCTCCACAGCACCCCTCCTTGTTCCCACTGGGAGATCACATCTGATTGGAAGAACTGACACCCTAGATCAACGGGAGAAGGGTACGTGACTTTAGAGTTCTGTGCTGAGAACAGTGCATGATACCCTACTGTGCAGGCTGCTGCAGAAGGACAGTGTGAGCACTGCACAACAGCCCCGAGAACACCACCTTCGACCCGGAAACATCAATAAAGGCCTCAGCCTGACACTGCACCCAGGCCAGTCAGCACCTCTGTTTGCTGACGCTCCTGCCCAAGCTCAGCAAGTGCAGAAGGCTCCGTGTGTGCATCCAGAAGGAATGGAATCAGTGTTCTCACAGGGCGGGTAACATTATTTCCAAAGGAAGACAATAAACATACGCTCCACCAGAATATTCTGTGGAGTTTTATGTGGAAAGTGATACAGGATGTTCGATTTTCTACTGTGCTCAAACTGCACCATAGTGCCCAGAACAGAAAATAGTTAAGATCTTTATTTATCCAACCAAAAACTATTCATTGTATTCCCAGCATTGTTCTGGGTCTTGGAGAAAGTGCGACAGGACGACACACAATTGTAGCCAAGACGACTGTAATTCAAATTACTATGTAACACACCTGATGACAGTCAAGAAATCTACAAATTTCATCTAGTCAGAAGAGAAGGGCTACAAAAGAGTAGGAGTTAGGGCAGAGAGCTGTTAGAATTTGTGGAAGCTGTTGCCTACACGGTTCATAAATAAAAAGATGAATGAACGAACGAATGACTGAATGAACGGACAGATGGTGGCCGACTCACCCACGGAGACCAGATGAGTGATGTTCTCCAGCATCACATCAATGTACATCTTCCTCTGGGACCTGTCCATCAGCGTCCACTCCTCCTGGGTTAAGTCTATGGCTACATCTTTGAAGGTCACAGATTCCTAGAATACCACAAAGAGTGTGTTTCGATAGGCCCATGCTTAGTAATCCATAGGAGAGAACTGTCAACAGGATACTGATGGCAAAGGGGGAAACTGTGGATAGGAGGTCAAATGCCATATGTGGCCCAAATCACACGTTCTCCCGTGACCTGCCTATGCCTTTCAGACACAATCAAAAAGAAAGACGCACACAGTAGGCCCACAATCACTTCGTTTTCAAGGAATCTCAATGTGAAATCACCTGGCAATTTCCCAATAAACTGTTAATTTTGACTTCCTGGTTGGCAATTATAACCTAGATTAAATAGCACTGAGGGGCACCTGGCTGGCTCAGTTGGAAGAGCATGTGACTCTGGATCTTGGGGTCATATGTTCGAGCCCCAGGTTCATAGAGATTACTAGAAAAACGAACTTATACATAGTGGTGCTGCGATTTCCACTGAGCTAATGTGCAAATGCTTCTTTCAGCGCCAACACTGACCACACATGTGATCGGTCCACTCATATGAACAGGCAGAGACTCATGAAGCAAGGCCCACCACTCATCGTACAAAACTCACTTGTTCTTTAGAAGAGATCAGGGCAGACAGTATCGTGAGGGGCTCCTGAGATTGCTCTTCTGAAGGATGGCCCCACAGTGCTCCCTCTTGCAGCGAGCTCTCCATTCTCAACAGCAATTATCCTTGGATCGATTCTCTGTATATTAATCCTGTTTTTCTGTTCAAAGGCAAGAGAATCCTCTCAATTAGTTCTGGCCTCTCTTGGTCCTTCAAAAATTGCTTCAGGCTTTTAAATTTTACTCTAATTTAATGCACAGCTAATTTTTAAAAAATACTCCCTGGGCACTGTTTTCAGATTTCCAATTTTAACAAAGTTTAATCACAAAGAGGGAAAATGCGTGAAAGGGATAAAGGTAGTAAAGAGGATTTTAGTCATCTTTGGAAGCTCCCAAACTTCAAGTACATGTTAACAAAACTTTTTAAGTTTAAAATCGAGAGAAAAACATGATTTCTTCTTTCTTCTCTTACAGATGTTTTTTGTGTTCTCTGGAAAACTGCACAGCTTGAACACCTGTCCCCTCACAGGCTGAATGTCACCCCTCCCCACATTACTAGGACTAATGAGCACACCATTTCCCAACTAAGACCATATGATGGAGGAGAAAAGAAAACTCTGCCAATTTCTTTTCTGAAAGGACATCCTTCAAGGAGACTGAGATATGTAAATGTTGGAAAGGAGATGATTTCCTGATCAATCCCTGACCAAACACAAGCATCCCTAAGTCCTGGGAACAAGTAGTGCCCAGCTCCCTGAACATTGCCTGGGTGCACTGAGGAGACTCAGGCCAAGAGAGGCCTTCCCATCCACTGGCAACAGAGCGAGAGCCCATCTCCACTCACCTGCAGCTGCATTCTCAAGAATTCAGCCACCCCCTCGCCTCCTCTGGATCTCCACTCACAGAGAGTACAAGCAATATGCAGGAAAAGCTGAGCAAAGAGAGAGAAGCCAAGAGACTCCAGTCTTATCCCCCATTCCTGGAGACCCTAATCATGAATCCCTGAGACCCCTGCATGCAACCCCCCAGCTCCCTCTACAAGAACATGCCCTCAGAGAAGTGGGCAGCTCTCACAACTGCCTGGAGCAAAAGTAAGAAGGCTCTGGCTACCGTTGCTAGTAAATAAAATATGAAGATTCTTTTCTATTTCCAGATAAGGGAATGAAAATCATAGAGTTTGTAAGTTAACCAGCAAGTTGGGTTTTTTTTTTTTTTAAAGCTTTTACTTATTTTAGAGAGAGACAGAGAGACAGCAGGAGCAGGAGTGAGGGGCAGAGGAAGAGAGACTCTCAAGCAGACCCCATGCTGAGCATGGAGGCCAACATGGGGTTCGATCCCAGGACTCTGAGATCACGACCCAACCCGAGACCAACTGTGCCACCTGGGCGCCCCTCAGACAAGGAAGTGAAAATCATTGAGTTTGTAAGTTAACCAGCAAGTTTTTCAGAGGGTTATTTAATTTTCTCTAAATCCCAAACCAAAAGTCCCTAACTTAGAAAATGTAGAATGCAAGCATCTTAAAAGGAAATTTGTTCAATCTAACATTTTAGTAAAATTGTAACTGGAATACTGTCCTACGTTAATCACCAGCACAAACAACACCCAGCATTTCATAAATCTTACATTTAAAAATATTGGTAAACTTTATGGGGCGCCTGGGTAGCTGTCAGTTAAGCGTCTGCCTTCGGCTCAGGCCATGGTCCCAGGGTCCCGGGATCGAGCCCCGCATCGGGCTCCCTGCTCGGCGGGGAGTCTGCTTCTCCCTCTGCCCCTCCTCCCACTTGTTCTCTACATCTCTCTCTGTCTCTCAAATAAATAAAATCTTTTAAAAAAATAAATAAAGTATTGGCAAACTTTGAATTCTTACCAAAATTTTGTTAGTACGTAATTGTATTTCATGGAAAAATGATATCACAAGAAGTAGATTTAACTCACCTCCTTATACCTAGAGTCCAGAAAATAAGGAAGACAAAATAAAGGTTTAATAAATATGACTCTCTGCTTGGAAATTTAAATACATTCACTTAATTAATCCTTACAAAGACTTCGGTGTATTTACTGCTACGGACTGAATGCCCATGTCCCCTCCACCCCACACAAATCCACTAGTCAAAGCCCTACTTCCCAACATGGTGGTCTCTGGAGGTGGCTTAGATGAGGTCATGAGAGTAGGTCCCCCAAGAAGGAACCGGTGACATTATTAGAGGAACAGACCCATAGCTCTCTCTGCCACGCTGGGACTCAGTGAGTGCCAGGCTTCTGCAAGCCCAGAACTGGTCCATCACCAGGTCCCGAATCTGCAGACACTCTGGTCTTGGGAGCTGCCAGGCTCCAGAACTGTGAAAAATAAATGTGTGTTGTCTAAGCCACCAAGTCCACTGTGTTAAAGCCGCCCAGAATGACCACAGCATGTACTTCTTTAACAAAGGACATGAACATAGTTTTGGAAAGCTATAGTGATATGACAAAACTACATGGCTAAAGAATGATACAGCCAGCACTTTAATTTTGGTCTGTTTCCCAAACTCAGATTTCTAAGCACGGTCCTCTTCAGGGGTTCAAACCACCCCTAGGTCTTAGCAGGAATGCCCCTCAGCAATCCCCGCTGTGCCTCCTTCCAGCAGCTGCTCAGAACCACTCCTCCCACCTGGGGACCACCTTTAGTCTACCAGCCCATTTCAATCCCCATATCCTCCTTTCCACATGCATCCAGGACAAGAAAATGCAGTTTTGTTCCAACTGCGTATGAAAGACCTGTCCCAATGCCTGGTTACATGGCTTGTGCTCAAAACTATCGGAGATCAAAAATCCCCTTTTGTTAGATCTGCCTATCTCCCTGATACATCCATTTCTTCCACTGGATTAATGACCAACACCCTGTAACAGACAACAGTCCTATTTCTCAAAATCCAAACATTCAAATAAGTAGTCTTTTTTTTTTCCACACCAGCAGCTAATTCTCTGACAGCAACTGGGTGTGCTAGGGTTCAGCTCAATCCTGGCAGTCTCCTCCCCAAGTCCTCATCAGATCCCCACAAGCCTTCCTCTACTCCAGATGCCAGCAGCACACGTAGTGCCAGGCTACTCACACTTCTGCTGGGCACACTGCAGGTCCAGGGGTTCCCACAACCCCTCAAAGGAGGTTTGGTAATTTTCTAGAATGACTCCTAGAATTTAGGAAAAACTTCACTTGAGCTTATTGGTCTGTTATAAAGGACAAAAATGAGCAGTCAGATGAAGAGGTACATGGGGTAAGGTCCAGGAGGGTCCCCAGTGCATCCTCCCTGTCCCCGTGGAGGTGGGATGCACTACCCTCCAGCAGGTGGAAGCTTTCACCAACCTGCCAAGGCTCCAAAAGGCCGTTCAAGAGTTTATAGAGCTCAACCTCCAGCAAGCTCTCCCCTCCCCAGAGGCTGCTGCGTGGGGCCGATATCATTTACAAGCACAAATCTATTCGTAACACTCTCCAGCTTTAATTTCTTCCATGCCTTCTCACTGGCCTTGCAGTAGGGCCTTTAGACCTGCCACGGTCTTCAGGCCCTGAAACCCTCTTCCTGCTGCCACAGCTCATCCACCCAGCTCCTCCCACTGTGGTCGGCTCCCTGCCTGTCTCAGCAATTTTACGCAAGTTCTGTTACCATGAAGAAAACAAGTCTTTAAAATTATTCGTACTTCCATGAGTATTCCTAAGGCTTTGTTCAAATAAATTTTTTAAAGGTTTTATTTATTCATTTGAGAGAGAGACAGAGAGCTCACAAGCAGGGGGAGGGGCAGAGGAAGGAGAGAAGCAGGCTCCCTGCGGAGCAGGAAGCCCAACACCAGACTCGATCCCAGGACCCTGAGATCACAACCTGAGCTGAAGGCAGATGCTTAACTGACTGAGCCACCCAGGCGCCCCTGCTCAAATAAATTTTTAAGAATTAACTAAAATATCTGTATTTTATGTAAGAGTTTTCCTAAAGGATATAATGACATCCTTTAGGATTACATACAGTTTTTTTTCTTAAATTTCTTTAAATTATCTCTCCTAAGTTAGCCTTTAAACAACAGAGTCTGATAATTTACCCTTCTTATTCTCTAGTACAACTCCTCTGTCTGGCACAAGCCCTGTTCAGAGTCTCCTACCGCACAGCGTCCGTCTGATGAAGAGATCCTCACTGCCGCAAGAACACTGCAGTGTGACTAGGCTGCCAAGACGACACAGAGAGGAACCCTGGAGACAGAGCACTTGATTACCTTAAATGCCTGCTACAAAAATAATACTCACTTTTGAGAGTTAGTATAGATTCACTTTTATATTTGATATAAATACACTGAAAAGAAAACAAGACAAACCATTCTTTCTGGAATCAAATGCCTGTGCCTAAAATGAAAATATACTGCCTGATAATTTTCTTCATAAGTCATTTATTCTTTTGAATATTAAGATAGGTCCTAAGACTTATCAACTTTTTCATATTATTAAAAAATAGTTGAAACACATCCTACTTATGGGAAAACCAACACTAAAAGTATAATTTATGCTTGGAACCTATAATATTGAAGCATGTCGAGTATTACAGTCACTAGGATTTCAAGAAATCTGACTTGAAGAGATCTGTGTTGGATGGTCTTTCTCTCTTCCCAAGAGCTAATGGGAGAGAAGGGTCTGCACAAAGATTTCATTCGCCTGCCTCAAGATGACCAGGCGGGGTTGCTGAGGGCAATGTCCTGGGCCTAGAAGGATACACAACGTCTCCCCTTCCAGGTTTTAACTACAGGGACCTCATTTTAGTGCACTTTGCAGAGTTGTTTTTTTTTTTTTTTTTAGATTTTGTTTATTCATTTGAGACACAAAGATAGAGAGACCATGAGCAGGGGGAGAGGCAGAGGCAGAGGGAGAAGCAGGCTCCCCGCTGAGCCAGGAGCCAGATGCGGGGCTCAATCCCAGGACCCCAGGACCATGACCTGAGCCGAAGGCAGATGCTTAACCATCTGAGCCACCCAGGCACCCTGCAGATAGTTTTTTACAAAGGTTGTTGGCAACGCAATGTTGGTTGGCGCCATTTTTTCCAACACCATTTGCTCACTTTGTTATCTCTGTGTCACATTCTGGTGATTCTCACAGTTTCAAATATTTTCATTCTTATATTTGATCATTAATGACACTATTACGATTGGTTTGGGGTGCCATGAGCTGTGCCTGTATCAGATGGCCAACTTAATCAATGTTCTGTGTTTTGTTTTTTTTTAAAGATTTTATTTATTTATTTGACAGAGAGAGACACAGCGAGAGCAGGAGCACTAGCAGGGGGAGTGGGAGAGGGACTCCCGCGGAGCAGACTGTTCTGTGTGCTCTGACTGCTACACTAAGCTGTCCCCTTGTCTCTCCCCTCTCCTTGGGTCTCTAGTCTATGCGACACAACAATATTGGTATTAGGCCAATTAATAACCCTGCAGGGACGCCTGGGTGGCTCAGTGGTTAAGCGTCTGCCTTCGGCTCGGGTCATGGTCCCGGGGTCCTGGGATCGAGCCCCGCATCGGGCTCCCTGCTCCGCGGGAAGCCTGCTTCTCCCTCTCCCACTCCCCCTGCTTGTGTTCCCTCTCTCGCTGTGTCTCTGTGTCAAATAAATAAAATCTTTAAAAAATAGTAAAAAAAAAAAAAAAATTAAAAAAAAAGCGCTAGTCCAGTGAACACATGAATAAGTGAAGTGAAACAAGCTTATAGCTTATATGGAGAAAGTCTGAGTGGTCTGGATGGAACACAACATTCCCTGAGTCAAAGCCTAACCCATGGCGAGGCCCTAACTGTCTTCAGTTCTGTGAAGGCTGAGGGAGGTGGGGAAGCTGCAGAAGAAAAATCTGAAGCTAACAGAGACTGGCTGGTGAGCATTAAGGAAAGAAGGTGTCTCCATGAGAGGACAAGGTGAGGCAGCAGGTGCTGATGGAGAAGCTACAGCAAATCATCCAGAAGATCTAGCTCCGAGAATTCAGGAAGGTGGCTACACTCAACAACAGACTGTCAGTGTAGGCCCAACAGCCTTCTGTTGAAGAAGATGCCATCTAGGGCTTTCATAACAGGAGAAAAGTCAATGCCTGGCTTCAAAGCTTCAAAGGACAGGCCGACTCTCTTGTGAGGGGCTAATGCAGCTGGTGACTCTAAGTGGAAGCCAGTGTCCATGAACCATTCTGAAATCCCAGGGCCCTTCAGAATCATGCTGTATCCACTCTGCCTCTACTCTGTAAATGGAACAACGCAGCCGGGATGACAGCACATCTGTCTACAACATGGTTTACTTGAATATTGTAAACCACCATTGAGGGTCTACTGCTCAGAAAAGATTCCTTTCAAAATACGACTGTTGTTGATATATGCACCTGATCACCCAATGGCTCTGATGGAGACGGACAATGAGATTGTGGTTTTCAGGCCTGCTAACGCAGCATCCATTCTGCAAAATGGCAGGGGAAAAAGGGACACAGACCCAGAACTTTGACAAATTATAGGGGAATAAAAGCTTATAAGGATCTCTACAGAAAAAAATCCCAAAACAGAAGTTTCCCCCCATTAACCTGTAGGCTCAGAGTGCCTGGGGGGGCTCAGTGGGCAAGCATCTGCCTTTGGCTGACCTCGGGGTCCTGGAATGGAGCACCCCCCACCCCGCGTTGGGCTCCCTACTCGGGGGAGTCTGCTTCTCCCTCTCTGACCTGACTCCCGACTTGTGCTGTCTCAAATAAATAAAAACCTTCAAAAAATAAAAATAAAAATTGTAGGCACAGTTGTAAATATGAAAGAATTGAATAATATTTGTTAGGGAAGAAAAGGTGTGGTGCTGAAAAAGCAACATTTGTGGGGACTGAAAAGTGCTGCTGAAGGTCATTCACGAAGAGGCCCAGGGAGACGAGTGCAGAGAAGGAAACAGCATATGCCAATGTCCCAAGGTGAGGCAAGCTTGACAGGACCGTGAATAAGCCAAGTGGTCTGTGCGCTGGAACAGTGAGTTACAGCCCTCTGGTGACAGTTAACAACCGAGGTTTTAATATTACATTTCATTTCTGTTTTGTTCAGTGTTCATCTCTGGCAAACAAATACTAAAATCATCTGTTTGTGTATTTTTTCCGCAAACAAAAGACCATATGGAAGCTTTTGTGAAAGGAAAATGGATAGAAGCATTAAGATACAATTGCTGAGACAGAGCTCCTTATATTCACCCCAGCTCAGTTATATCTGAGAGGCAGAGAGTTGAGAAGGGAGATGCTAATCTTAAAGTAAAAAGATTAAAGATATTCTATTCGGATCTGAGATAGTTGGCTTCTTACTGCTGGTTCTTTCTGTCCTTTAAGTTAGCGGTCCAGGAAAACTGGTGTTTATTAGATATAACATAAGCAGTGGTCCTTTCAGAAAATAAGAGAATATCAAATCCCTATGTTCTCCCCTGTTAACACCCACGAAAAAGCCCATGCAAAGTCAAAATTCACATGATTATGTGAAATAATTTATAACCTCAATGGAAAGTGGTCCAAGAACAATTCCCATTATAATAAGCACTACTTATGTAGGGATGCATTTTCTTCTGAAAAACGGATGCAAGGAAACAAGAGACTCGGAGACACGGTGTACAGTTTAGTTTGGTTTACTCAGATACCTTATGGGCTCAGTTTGTCATAGGGAGATATGCATCCCATACAGACTCAAGAGGACTCATTCCATTTGATGTGGAGACTCCCAAATACACATTATATATAAACCTAAACATTGAGGATTTGATGGAGAAGGCGACCTGGAGGCTGGATGGGTTACATAGAATTCTATCACTCGACTCCTATGTAAGCAGAAAGGGGGTGAAGAAAAAGTAAATGGAGAGTCCAAATGTTAAGACTCCTTGACCACCAATGGTATAAAGTCTTGGCTCCTTAGTCAGAGTCCACTTCCCAGCAGGTCTGAGAGGAGTAAACTGAGCTCAGGGGAATGGAGATTTGGAGATTTGGAGGACAGCAGGGCCCCCCTTCTTTGTAAGAACTCCACAGTGGTTACTGTTCTATTGCCTAACAGAAAAATATCTTCCAAATCCTCAATTGATTTTTGAGTTCAAATATTAATATTAAATCAACCTAAAAGTTTTGAGAAAGCCATGGGGGCGCCTGGGTGGCTCAGTCATTAAGTGTCTGCCTTCAGCTCAGGTCATGATCCCAGGGTCCTGGGATCGAGCCCCGCATCGGGCTCCCTCCTCCGCGGGAAGCCTGCTTCTTCTCCCACTCCCCCTGCTCGTGTTCCCTCTCTCACTGCCTCTTTCTGTCAAATAAATAAAATCTTAAAAAAAAAAAAAGAAGGTTTGAGAAAGCCAGAAAGGTGTCCTCTCTTAAAATCTTTGGGAAGTTCTGCAGCATGAACAGTTGCAATCTGGTATTAACAAATTCCAACCAGCATAAACCTCAGTGTTTCCAAAGGAAACATTAAAAAAATTATTAATTTACAGATTCTTGTAAGTTTATTAAGGCTATAAATGAAGCTACTTAAATTTGAAAATCCCATTTGATTATTGTTTTTTAATGTTTATGGTGTGAAAATTCGTAATGGGAAACCTCCCTAAAATGGAGTCGGGAGATTTGGCAGGGAGAACTCTCAGGCAACTGCAGACCCAGTAGGAAGAGGGACTGGACCTTTCAGGGGACTTGACCTTGCACGTGGATAGTACTCTACAACTCCAGCAGGAGGAAGAAAAGCTCTCCTCATCCCCCCAGGACCACAGCTCAGCCAATGAGAAGCCACCACACTTCAAACTCCCAGTTTCCTCCAATGGACTTTTAGTTCACAGCAACCTTCCCAACTTACCCCTTTTCTCCTTAAAAAAGCATGCCTCTCCTTTGTTCCCCTACTTGCCTACAGTTTTTCTGCAGCTTGTTTGTCCCGGATTGCAATTCTGTTCCCAAATATTCCCCAATATTTGCCAGCTGGTAAAATAAATGGCAGTTCTACTTCTAAGGTTAACAATGGGAAACAATAAACATCCGTATCAAATGTCCTCAGATACTAAAAAATTAATTTTTCATTAACTAAAAGCAAAAACCACGTATTTCCTAAACAGTATCCGTTTTACAGGCCTCATTATCCTAACTGGACACAAAACATCGAGAAATAGAAAACAAAAACCCTGATTAGAATATCCCATACTTCTCAAAATAAAACATTTTCGGGTAGCTCGGGCAGCAGACGTCGGACAACGGGAACTCGCCATCCACGGCGCACTTAACGACCTACACCGACCCTCGGATGCCAGCCCCGCTTCGCCCCAAGTCCCGACACGGAGCCCGCGGCCGCGGCTCTGCCTCCCGCCGAGGACGCCCCGCTCTCGCCCGCCTGGCCTCCGCCACCCCCGCTCGCTCCGCGAACCGCGCCCAGCGCAGCCGCCGCCGCGGCGGCGGCCAGGGTCCCGCCGGCCCCGCGCCCCCAGCCCGGCGCGTCCACACAACCGGGGGCCGCGCACACACCTGTCACCCCACCCGGGAGGCGTCTGCGCACGCAGGGCAAGAGGCCTCGCGGCTCTGAGTCTCACCTGGAACTGCCCCAAACAGCTCCCCGGAAGTAGGGAAGCAGCGGCCGGCTCCCTCGGACACCAGGCAGCCGCCAACCGACCCGAGCGGCCAGCCGGCCGGCGCGCGGCAGCGGACGAGGGGCCGACCGGAAAGTCTGCGGCCGCCTCTTCCTACCTCCGTACGCACCCCGCCCGGGCCCCGCCCCACGCCGGCCGCGCCCCGGCCGCGGCCCCGCCCCTCCGCCGACGTCCCGTCCCCGCTTTCTGCGCCCCCTCCCCAGGCCCCGCCCCACGCTGGCCGCTCACCGGCCCGGCCCCGCCCCTCCGTTGGCGTCCCGTCCCGGCTTCGTGCTCGCGCTCCCCAGGCCCCGCCCCTCCGCCGACGTCCCGTCCGGGCTCCATGCTCGCCCTCTCCGGGCCCCGCCCCACGCCGGCCGCGGCCCCGCCCCTCCGCCGACGTCCCGGCTTCGTGCTCGCCCTCCCCGGGCCCCGCCCCACGCCGGCCGCGGCTCCGTCCCGCAGCCGACGTCCCGGCTTCGTGCTCGCCCGCCCCGGGCCCCGCCCCTCCGCTGGCGTTCCGCCCCGGCCCCGCCCCACGCCGGCCGCACCCCGGTCCCAGCCCCGCCCCTCCGCAGACGTCCCGTCCCCGCTCTCTGCTCACCCTCCCCAGGCCCCGCCCCACGCTGGCCGCGCCCCGGCCCCGCCCCTCCGCTGACGTCCCGTCCCGGCTCCGCGCTCGCCCTCCCCAGAACCCTCCCCACGCCGGCCGCACCCCAGCCGCAGCCCCGCCTCTCCGCTGACGTCCCGTCCCCGCTTTCCGCTCACCCTCCCCAGGCCCCGCCCCACGCCGGCCGCGCCACCCTCTAGCTCGGTCCCAGTCCATCCGACACCGCCTCTGCAAGCCCCGCCCCCCGAAGGCTCCGCCCCAGTTCGTAATTTCCTGGCGCCAGAACTTTTCTTGGCGCGAAGGATCCCCTGCGGTGGTGGGTGGGCGTTGGTGTTTGTGGTTCAAAGCGGCGCTCCGCGGCCGCGTCCCCGCCCGGTTCTCCCGGACCGCACAGGCCCCGTCCCTGCCCGCCCCGCCCGCGCGGAGCTCCGCGTCGCCCTTAGACGCCCCGAGGCCGGGCGCTGGGGCCGGGCCAGCGTCTGCCCGGTTGGAGTGGTTCCGAGGCCTGCACGCTCGGCCTTCCACCTTTGCGTGTCTTCCCTGTGTCCCCGCGCCGCGTCCCCACTCGGGACGTGGGGCCTGGCTCTGCACGTCCCCCCACAGCGCGCTGGCGGCCGGGCCGCCCGACACCCCCCGCCCCGGCGTTCAGCTCACCGCAGTCCTCGCCCGACACCCGCCTCCCGCGGCCGGGCCCCGCGGCCCCCGGGCCCCTCCGCCGCAGCCTCCGATGGCGGAGGGGACGACCGCGCTCTGGGACCCCGCGTGCTGTTCTGTCCCGAGGCCGGTTCCCCCGGCCGTACCTGCCCGAGCTTGGTTACTTTCCCAGTGCCCCACTGCAAAGTCAGCGCTCCCTAGGCAGCCGGCATCTCCGTTCCAGCTCCGAGTGTGGAGTGGGCGGGGAGAGGAGGGAAAAAAGAGCCCAAGAGGGAGAGCCCGGGAGACAGCGTGTAAGGGAGAGTGAGTAAGAGCAAGCTAGAGGGTGAGAAGGGGGAGGGCCTGTGGGGTTGGAAAACCAGTAACAGTGGAAGAGAGGGGCCTGGGCAAGAAGCAGCGGGGTCAGAGAGATGGAGGAGGGGGCCTACGGCCGCAGCAGTGGGGGCAGCGGGAGGGCAAATGCCAAATTCATTCCAGTTTTAGTTTGCACACCACTTTCCTCTTTAAGTTTATTGTGTGAGGTTCAGATGAGAGGCCTCGATGCTTCCCCAATCCTTACTACATATTGAAAATACTATCTGGTACTCAGTAATTTTACACCAATTTAATGCGCACTCAGTGAAGATATTGATACTTTTTAATATTAACAGCCAGACCCAGGGTAATCAGTCTAATAGGTAACAGCTTCCCTTCTTCGCTTATGAGATCTTTTGACTTAGCTGGCTGTGAGCTAAGGTCTCCAACTAAGCGTGAGTTCCCTTCAAGCTTCCTTTGTCCTTTGTCCTCAACAAACGTTGAGGGATGGGCTGGATTGTCCAGCCATTCTTGTTCTTAGCTGGCCCTCTGGGGGGACATGTATGGGTCCTTCCCTGGTTCCGCTGGGGACTGAGACAATCCCTTGTGTCTCAGTGTGTGCATCACTTTCTCAGCGGCGCCGACCAGCCCCAGTCTCCCCTCCTCGGCATCCAAGGTAGGCCTAGAAACCCTTCCATGAGAGTCCCGCTTGGGGCAGTGGCATTTCCCAGGCTCCTGAACTGACCTAGGAAATTCTGCAGAGGGATTAAGTAGCGTAGACACCCTCTCCAATCTTTCCAGGCAGACACTAGTGGCTCTTGGGTCCTTGTGGCCACTTGGAAAATTTCAGTAGAGTCAGGCAGAGCACGCTGAAGTTCACTGCTGGTCCATGGTAACAAAGGCGGTTCCTGGCTTGATTTAAACCTTTTTTTTTTTTTTTTTTTTGGTGGCTCCAGTGGGCCAAAATGCCCTGGTTATTGTTTTCACTTTTCCCATTTCCCACTAGAAAAAGAAGCTAAAATAGAGGATGCAGATGATCTAACGGACTTGGAATGACACAATAAGAGGGAAAGGGAGTGGGTGAATATCATATTTTGATATTCAAGTTTTACTACAATACAGACAATACAATACCCATTTTTCCTCTTTAAATGTTTATTCATATGGTACTTCAATGAGCTTCTTTTGTATTTTTAGAATGGAAATAAAAATATGAAATTGATAAGGCTTCTTTTCAAGAAATGATATCTATGAAGTGTGCAATATGTGTGAGATGTGAAAGGCCAACAGGACAATTTTTAGGTTCATAATGTGTAATGAGTCATGAAAAGTTTATTCATATCTTATTTCCCATCATGCATTAGAAACCTGTATTTAGGGGCAGTAGGAACTCACTGTCATAGGGCTCATGATTTTTGTCGACGAGGTCAAGTGAGGGGTGCCTGGGTGGCTCAGTCGGTGAAGCATCTGCCTTTGGATCAGGTCATGATCCCAGGGTCCTGGGATTGAGTCCCGCATCGCGCTCTCCCTGCTTGTGCTCTCTCTCTCTGTCAAATAAATAAATAAAATCTTTAACAATTTTTAATGTAAAAAACTACTTGCATGGATTTTGTTTTCTTGAGATATGGTTTCCAAATGACACATTATATGTTTAGTGTAAGTTTTGTTTATATCAAGAAGGACATCTAGAATAGATGGTCATATGTATTTCTTATGTAATCCAACTCATGTCCTAGGAGCAATATTAGATTATTATTTACATGTGCTTATGGTTCCAAAATGCTGAAAATAGAAATTAGCAACATAGGACATGAAAATTCATCTGGAAAACAAATTGTCATTCAGAGGCAGTTCTTTTGATTCCTATAAATGTGTTTGTGTGTATGTTCTCCAGGGAAGCTGGACTTAGGATCCATTTTTGCCTCCATCCAAAGCCCTGCCTACAGCAAACATTAGGCCACAGTCCTGTCTCAGTACTGACTGCCTTGCTGCACTTTCTGCTAGCTACACTCATATCTGGACTCCTGGATTTGGGCTCTTTGTCTGGGGCTGTTGATGGACCATGAGATCAGTCCCTGGGCATCCTCAGTGTTCCCCAGCCACTAGGGGATGCCTTGGGGTGGCCTCACTGGCTCCCAAGTTCTGGGATATTCTTAGAAAATTCTGGGGATGCCTGGGTGGCTCAGTCGTTAAGCGTCTGCCTTTGGCTCAGGTCATGATCCCAGAGTCCTGGGAACGAGTCCCGCATCGGGCTCCCTGCTCAGTGGGGAGCCTGCTTCTCCCTCTTCCTCTGCCAATCCCCCTGATTGTGCTCCCTTCCTCTCTCGCCCTGACAAATAAATAAATAAAATCTTAAAAAAAGAAAAAAAAATTCTGCACAGGCGCCAGTAGGTGGGGACTTCTCTCAAGACTTGTCAACTTGTCCCCAGTGGTGTTTGAGCCCTGGGGGTCTTAGGAAATTTGAAGCGACTCTGGTGGTCTAAAGATGCCCTCCCAGTACCTTTAAGCAGCCATGAGCCCTTACTGGACTCCAGGTACCTTAGAATATTTTCCAGGGGCTCAGGCAGGACAAGATACCCTCCTTAAGTCTTCCCTGTAGAAATAGTGGTTCTGGGCATCTGGAAAGGAACTTGAAAATTTCCAGGCACTTATCAGGGGAAATGCCATCGAGTGAGGGAGCGCCTGTATGTTTGCATATGTTGGGAATACCTAGTCATCCTATCCAGTAAATCCTACCCTGATTGGATGGAGAAACATTATTTAATGTTTTATAACAACAGCAGTGATTAATCATTGCAGCAATAATTATAATAATGCTGATGAATATCAGTAATAATAATGACGATGCTCTTTATGATGATGACAATAATAAAAACCATCAGAAGAATCCTTGGAAGCTGGGAGAATAGAAGACAGGGCCTCCTGGAGTGAATGGCAAAGTGTCCAAATCAGGATTTGTGGAATGATGTGAGTCAGAGTTCCAGTTCTGCACAGACTTGCTTTGTTTTCTGGTGCGTCGCAGGTCCTGTTTCTCACAAATTGAAGGTGTGTGGCAGCCCTGCAGAGAGTAAGTCTGTTGACACCATTTTTCCAACAGCATTTACTAACTCCGTGTCTCTGGGTCACATTTGGAAATTCCTGCAATATTTCAGATTGTTTCTTTGGAAGTGGAACCTGAAGATGGGACTGAATTGCTGATTTTCTTTTTTGTTTGTTTGTTTGTTTTTTATTTATTTATTTGAGAGAGAGGGAGAGAGTTGTGAGAGGGAGAGAAGCAGGCTCCCCCTGAGCAGGGATCCTGACACGGGGCTTGATTCCAGGACCCCGAGATCATGTCCTGAGCCCAAGCCAGACACTCAACCGACAGAGCCACCCAGATGCCCTAATTGCTGCATTTGCAGGATCAAACTTGGACAGATGAGGATTACTTCTTGTTGATGAGCAAAGAAAGTGGCTTCCTGAGATGAAATCCATTCCTGGTGAAGATGCTGTGAAGACTGTTGAAATGACAAAGGATTTAGATCATTACGTAAACTTAGTAGATAAAGCGGCCTCAGGGTTTGAGAGGACCGACTCTGATTTTGAAAGAAGTTCTACTGTGGGTAAAGTGTTCTCAAACAGCCTCAGAGAAAATCATGAAAAGGAAGAGTCAATTGATGTGGCAAACTTTATTGTCTTATTTTAAAGATTGATTGATTTATTTACGAAACAAGAGGAAACCAGAGAGGGAGACAAACCATATGAGGGTTGCTGGAGGGGAGGGGGATGGGGTGGCTGGGTGATGGACTTTGGGGAGGGTATGTGATGTGGCGAGTGCTGTGAATTGTGCAAGACTGATGGATCACAGACCTGTACCCCTGAAACAGATAATACATTATATGTTAATAATAAAAATAACAGAAATATAGTAGTTAAAATACTATATTAAGGACCATAGTTATAAGAAAGCCGATTGGACAAAAATGTATCTTTGAGTTTTATACACTCTAGTTGGGTTGTTTTCTGTAGCAGAAATACAGATCTTTTTTTTAAAGTTACCAGTAGAAAGGAAACTGCATTCTTTTTTTTTTTACCTTGTCATCCCAGTTGCTAGGAGTCCTACATTTATACCAGAAGCCAAGCTGCTGCCCTGGCAGCCTCCACAAGGGGGGAAAGTACAGTCTGGGCTGTTCAATTGTCAGGATGTACTTCTTTTGAAATCATCTTATTGCCATGATTCTTCTGTGTCCTCTTTTGCAGTTAAAATAAGGAGTTTCAAAAAGGAGTGAGTTATACAAGCCAATATGTTTCACAGTCTGATATGTGAGTGAGTGTGGCAAAACTAAAACACTTAACTGTTGAATACCTACTGGCTTGTTAAGCAGTGGGCCACAGATTCTGTGAATTAATCTCCATCAGGCCTTTACATTTTGCCAAGTCTGTAATGCTAAAAAATAAAGCTACAAATCAAGCACTTAGAAATATTTTTTTAAAAAGATTGATTGATTTATCTCTTTTTTTTTTAAAGATTTATTTATTTATTTGACAGAGAGACACAGCGAGAGAGGGAACACAAGCAGGGGGAGTGGGAGAGGGAGAAGCAGGCCTCCCACCGAGCAGGAGCCCGATGTGGGGCTCGATCCCGGGACCCTGGGATCATGACCTGAGCCGAAGGCAGACGCTCAATGGCTGAGCCCCCCAGGCGACCCTGATTGATTTGTCTTAAAGAGAGAAAGAGAGAGACAGAGCTAGCAGGGGGAGGGATCAGGAGAGAGGCCGGCTCCCCGCTGAGCACAGATTCCCAGAGCACGGCTCCATCTCACGACCCTGAGATCCTGACCTGAGCCGAAGCCCAGCTGGATGCCTCACTGACTGAGCCGCCAGGCGCCCCCGCTGTCTTATTTTAAGAAACTGCTATAGCAGCCGCCCTGGCCAGGCAGCCCCCATCAGCACTGACACGAGACCCTCCACCAGCAAAGAGATCAGGACTCACTGAAAGTTCAGAGGATGGTTAGCATTTTTTAGTAACGGAGTCTTTTTCAATGAAAGGCAGTTACGTTGGGTTTTTTTTACAGTATCGTATAAACATGACTTTTATACACATTGGAAAACAAAAAAATGCATGTGACTCACTTTCCAGCAAGACTGGCTTTGTTGCAGTGGTCTGGACCCGAATGGCAGAATCTCTGGGGAATCCCCGGGCCTTGAAACGCAGCCCATGCTGGGCGCCTGGGTGGCTCGGTCGGGTAAGTGTCTGCCTTGCTCCCGGGTCGTGATCCCGAGTCCCAGGATTGAGTCCCGCTTCGCGGGGGGCGGGGGGGGGGGGGTCCGTGCTCAGCAGGGAGTCTGCTTCTCCCTCTGCCCCTCCCCCCACTTGTGCACAATCTCTTATTCTCTCTCTCTCAAATAAATAAATGAAATCTTAAAAAAGAAAGAGAAATGTAGCGGTGAAAGTGAAGAACAAGGAGCAGAAAGGAGAAGCAAACCATAGAAGTACAGCTGTGGAGGGTTCCTGGGTGGATGCTGGATGAGAGTGTGGTAGGAGCCCCTCTGCTCCCCACACACAGCTGCTTTCTGGAGCGCAGCCCCCTGCCGAGCAGACAGGACTCCTGACCCCAGGCCCACGTTCCTGCAGTGCAGCAGTCCTGTCAGCCATGAGCATTAACCCCTCAGCCCTATGTCATCCCTCTCCACCATGCCTCCCAGGCCCAGAGGTCCAGATAGCTGTTGGCAAACGCCCACCCAGAGCCACCGGAGGGCACTGACTTCAGTGATCCCAAGCCAGCCGGGGGACACGGGCTGGCTGGTCTTTGTCCATCAGCAAAGACTTCACATCTTCCTTCTCCATCACTTAACCACCATCAGGTATGCTCCACTCACCTGGCATCGGTTTGTCCTGGAGAAATCTGTATTTTCTGTCCCCGACACCTGCTTTCTAGTTAGTAAGTTACTGAGACCAATAGATCAAATCACACCAAATATTATATTGGGATACCAGAAGCCTGAAACCTAAGTCCAACTAATGGTCATCCCAAAAACTGCATGGAAATCATCCACTAATTCCACATAAATATGGTGTCTTTGTACAGTTACAATACATCACCGTAAAAAACACAAAGTTCCCACTTTCAGATCTCTTCTAAAGTCTATTTTTTTCTGTAAGTGGTCAGATAGTAAATATTTTGTGTTTTGCAAGTCTTGAGTCTCTATGACATGTACTCATTTTTTCCATAATTGTACAAAAACAGCCATCAACCATACACAAACAAATGAGTGTGGTTAAATTCCAGTGCACAAAAACATCTGAATTTCAGATATAATTTTTATACATCAAAAATGGGCTTTGGGGCACCTGGGTGGCTCAGTCGGTTAAGCGTCTGCCTTCAGCTCAGGTCATGATCCCAGAGTCCTGGGATCGAGTCCCGCATCGGGTTCCCTGCTCAGCGGAGAGCCTGCTTCTCCCTCTGCCTGCCGCCCCCCGGCTTGTGCTCTCTCTGTGTCTCTGTCTCTCTCTCTCAAATAAATAAATGAAAATCTTAAAAAAAAAAAGGGGGGTCTTCTTTTGATATTTTTAAAAATTGGAAAATGTAAGACACGGTTTAACTCGCAGGCTTAAAAACATGCAGAAAGCAGGATTCAGCACACGGTCTGCAGTTAGGACCCTGACTTGCATCATTGTTTCCAGAGCCAACTCTTTCATCCTTAACAACAGTATTTCAGATCGACTCCACCCAACTTCTACCCCAACCCACTCAACACGTTTTTCAAGTCTTTTATTGATGTGTTCATTTTGACATCATGTGTCCTGTGTTCAGAACAGAGCTGAATTCAGAAGGAAAACCTCCGCAGTTTTAGAAAGTTGAGCCAAGCAGTATTCTGTATTTGGTTTTCATTGGGTTAAGAATCCCCGTGTCCCCTCACAACTAAGACTTCTCTAATTTACATCCGTTGTACAGCATTTGAGTGACTGTTGCTTCCACCCAGGTTTGTTGTACAAGGTGCATGTATTAGACTTTTTATTTTTTTTTGAGAGAGTATGCGTGCTCCTGGTGTTTGCCAGTGGGCAGGGTGGGGTAAGAGGGAGGGGAGAATCTTAAGGAGCCTGACACCGCCTACCACCCGGCTTAGACTCACGACCCTGAGATCACGACCTGAGCCCAAATCAAGAGTCAGAGGCTTAACCCACTGAGCCATCCAGGCGCCCCTCTGGCTTGATGATTTTGTATTTGATTCACTGGGGAAATCATATGACCTGGCTTATTGAAATTGTGAATTCAGCAAATAGCCAGCTCTGAATAAGCATTCAAAGTTCCTTCCTGATTATTGAAAGAAATGTATCTTAGGGCAAAGATTTTGCCTTTACTCAGTTTCCACACTAATACTCCTACTGATAATAATTATAAACCTAAGGAGATCGGAAAGTCAGTGAACAGACTTCTTGAAGAAACTGACAAGTTACTAATGTCTGGGCTCATGGGGTATTTTCAATTCAGGCTCCTAGGTTGACACAAGAAAACTGTCCCATAGGCAAAAATGATCAGCTGGATGGAAGAGAAACCCAAACAGGAGGAGGGCATGCGTGAGCTCGGAAGTACACAAACCCTAGAGGAGAGGTCTAAAGGATGGGGGTGGAGGCTCCAACCCTGGTCCCAGCCTGCCCATCAGGTGACAACCAACAGATTTCAGAGGCTTGGCCAGCTGCCTGCAGGGGCGTGGCGCCTGGCAAGAAAGGCAGGAGCCAGATCCACAGACGGCGCCAGAAGCTGCACTTGGGGCGTAGGTTAAGCCTGGAGTCAGCATCTGGCTGCCCTTCTTTTTTTTAATTTAAATTCAATTTAATTAACATAGAGTGTATTATTAGTTTCAGAGGTAGAGTTCAGTGACTCATCACTTGCATACAACACCCAGTGCTCATCACATCACATGCCCCCCTTCATGCCCATCCCCCAGTTACCCCACCCCCCCACCCCTCCCCTCCAGCTACCCTCAGTTTCCTAGAGTTAAGAGTCTCTTACAGTTTCTCTCCCTCCCTGTTTCGTCTTATTTTTCCTTCCCTTCTGCCATCTATTCCACTCAGACTCCTGGGGCCCAGACATCTCTCTTTGCATATTGAGCTCAAGGCCCAGGAGTGTTGGAAGGAGGTAGCCCCCAGCTCCCGATGCAGCAGGGGTGGGGCGACAAGGACCAGCAGACTCTTTTCCTGGATCTCCCAGAGGACTTAGAAAATTAAGAGGTGGGGGCGCCTGGGTGGCTCAGTCGTTAAGCGTCTGCCTTTGGCTCAGATCATGGTCCCAGGGTCCTGGAATCGAGCCCCTCATCGGGCTCCCTGCTCCGCGGGAAGCCTGCTTCTCCCTCTCCCACTCCCCCTGCTTCTGTTCCCTCTCTCGCTGTGTCTCTCTCTGTCATAAATAAATAAAATCTTAAAAAAAAAAAAAGAAAGAAAATTAAGAGGTGGCCGAGCCGGCATGCTGCTATTTTGTGTCTTCCTGTGCAGCAGCAAGCTTTTCCTGGGACAAGGAGCTCAGATCTTCCAAAAGCTCAGACTGGCTCAGGGTCCCCTCAGTTTCTCAGCTTTTGGCAGTGATGATGCCTGGGCTCTGAGCACAACCAGAAAGTTTTTTTTTTTTTAAGATTTATTTATTTATTTATTAGAGAGAGAGAGAGAGAGAGAGAGAGAGCACAAGTAGGCAGAGAGGCAGGCAGAGGGAGAGGGAGAAGCAGGCTCCCCGCTGAGAAGGGAGCCTGACGCGGGGCTCGATCCCAGGACCCTGGGATCACGACCTGAGCCGAAGGCAGCCGCTTAACCAACTGAGCCACCCAGGCACCCCACAACCAGAAAGTTTTAAAGACACTCGGGCAGGCACTCAAGTTTTCTCCAGCCCTTTCTGAGCCCCCCAGTTGGCTGATACATGTTTGGTGACTCTTTTTGGCTAAGGGTAGTCTCTGGGTATTCCAGTTCAACAGAAGAGGGTGCTGGGCCCTCAAGGGAACAGGTAAATTTTTCTGGAGTCATGGGCAAGCCAAAGGCATCCTTCCTGGGTCTTCCCTGCCAGTACTGGGGATGGCATGCCTCCTGAAGGGGACTTCCAGTATTTCAGGAGCTCTCCTACCAGCTGGGGCCAGTAGTACAACAGCAGACCTGGAGCCTCAGTGTGTACATAGGTCATTTGAGGTGCCTTGGCTTTTCTCTTATTTTGTTAAAATGAGATATAATGCACATATCAAATACTCACCCCCCCCTTTTGAAAACATATTTATTTGACACAGAAATAGAGCGAGAGAACACAAGCAGGGGCAGTGAGAGAGGGAGAAGCAGACTTCCCGCGGAGCAGGGAGCCCGATACGGGGCTTGATCCCAGGACGCCGGGATCATGACCCAAGCCGAAGGCAGACGCCTCATGACTGAGTCACTCAGGCGCCCCAAAAGATCATCTTTTAATAACAGCAATATTGTCCCAATTCAGTGCAGAGCACATGATTGCATATCATCTTCCTAGGTATTGATAAGCTGGGTTATCAATCAGTTATTTTCTTTCTTCTTTTAAATTTTATTTATTTGAGAGAGGGGAGAGGGAGAGCACGAAGCGGGGGGGGGGGGGGGCGGTGGCAGTAGGCAGAGGCAGAGGCAGAGGGAGAAGCAGGCTCCCGGCTGAGCAGGGAGCCTGACAAGGGCTTGGTCTCAGGGTCCTGGCATCATTACCTGAGCAGAAGGCAGACACTTAGCTTAACCGACTGAGCCACCCTCGCGCCCCTCAATCAGTTATTGTTATAAAGTCGCCCATTGCCTCTTTTATTTTCCCATAGAACTGCAGATATGTTTATTGTACAAATTATGATGGGTACCATAATTTTTTGTGTCCCCACTAATCTTTGGAAGGAGGGTATATGTGCTTTTGCATTTCTTTGTTTTATAAATGTCTTATTCTACATTCCCAGGAACAAATGCAGCAACTAGTACAAAAGATATTTTCAGTGATTTTTTGCTTGGTTGAATGAATAAAAGACAGGTACTGGAGCTGGTTCAAGAAGAGCTCATACATTTGAATACAGACATTATTTGCAAAGTTTGTTCATTTTCTCTTTCAGCTGCTGGAGAGGTCAGTAGGAACTGGAAGGGTTGAGTGTAAACATCCAAGTTGCTCTGAGTAGATCAGAACTAACAATAAAGTGGAAATAATATGTTGTGTTTTAATAAATGAGAATTTGAATGTTTATGCAATTTTTTAGGGTTATTTTCTGAATCTCAGGGTTAGTATAAGTGAATTAAATATACAGTTTACATTGACTAAGGTAGAACATTCTTGTAAAAACATTAGGAATCTTGCATGTGATCTTTATTATTTATTTTTTAAAGATTATTTATTTGAGAGGGAGAGAGAGCCCAACCAGGCGGCAGGAGCAGAGGGAGAGGGAGAAGCAGGCTCCCCACCGAGCAGAGAGCCTGACATCACACTGGATCCCAGGACCCTGGGACTGTGACCTGAGCTGAAGGCAGACATTTAATGGACTGAGCCACCCAGGCGCCCCAGATCTTTATGTTTTTTAAATTTTAAGTACTCTCTACACACGATGTGGGGCTCACACACCCCAAGATAAAGAGCTGCATGCTTGGGGCACCTGGCTGGCTCAGTCAGTAGAGTGTGAATTCAAGCCCCACGCTGGGTGTAGCGATGACTTAAAAAACAAAACAAACAAACAAAAAAGAGTTGCATGCTTTACTGATGGAGCCAGCCAGGCACCCAACTGTGCTCTTTATTACAATTTAATGCCAAAGTATTTTTCACCTTGAGAAAACATTTATAAAATTAAAAAAGACATTTAGCTAGAAAAAAGTACATCAAGAAGGAAATGCATCTTGACCCACCTGTAGGATCTGAACGTGGTTCATTAGTGTTATCGGCAGATTGTCCTACACATTAGCATATACTTAATAGATTGCAAATAAATAGTGAACTTCCAGGAGCTAATTTTTTTTTTAAGATTTTATTTATTTACTTGAGACAGAAAGAATGAGACAGAGAGAGTATGAGAGGGGGAGGGTCAGACGGAGCAGCAGACTCCCCGCCAAGCGGGGAGTCCGATGAGGGACTCGATCCCAGGACCCAGGAGCTAATATTTTTATGATTACTCCAGGAATAGCTGACTTTTTCATTTTCTCAAGGAAAAGAAGCTACTTTCTTAATATGTCAAAAGCAGCTGGGACTTACTGAGCATTATCTACCTATTAGGTGTTGCCATACATTTATACATCATACATCCGATCCAGTGTAATACATCAACACCGTTCTCACAATCATTTGTCAGAATTTTTGAAGTTTAAAATTTTGTGCCATGTCACATTGTCTATGAAAACTAGTGCTTTAGAGCATCAAACAATGCATGTTAATCATGTTACTCATCAGTCCTTCGCGTCTGTAGTCCAAATTATGATCTGCAATTCCATTTTATCGCCCAAACTCCATTATTTTTTCTAAGTGTAAATTAGCACATATTAATAGAGGTTTGATGTGGGATCGTCGAGCTCAACGGTCAAGAAGGAATTCTTGAGACGTTTTATGGTGCAGAAAGGTGGTTTGATTAAAGCACAGGGACAGGGCCCGTGGGCAGAGCTGCCTTGGGCTTTGGAGGAGTGACTGATTATATAGGGTTTTCTATCCTATGGAGGTGAAGGTGATGTTAGGGCTCCAGGAAATTGAGTCTATAGGGTTCTTGGAGGTCTGGCTATTATTGTGTTTTTCTTGTAAATCGTTAGACAGTTTTGGACTATAGTGGAGTTTCATGTCCTGCATTACTGTAATTGATGTGATCTGATGTGGGGTCTGGGAGCGAGGGGTCAAGAAGGAATTCTTGAGATGTTTTCAGTGCCAAAAAGGTGGTTTTGATGAAGAAGGCAAACTGAGGACAAAGCAGAAGCTGACACCCTGCAGGTGGGACGTGTGACATTCCTCAGGTGCTCCTGCCTGCCTTAAAGCTAAGGAAAAGATAAGAAAACCCCAAATGGTTAATGGACAGAGATCACAGTCCTGCAGGACAGGAGTCTCCATCAGTTTACCAATGTCGTACTGATTTACAAGAGGGCGTTCTTATCAAGAGCCTAACTTCCAGAGACCCAAAGCTCTATTTCCTGGAGCCCTAACATCACCCTCCCCTCCAGAGTGATGTGGGAAAGAGAGGCAGAAGGGTCTGTAAATAAAATTTACATGTCCTTATAACCTGCAGCCCACTGATAAACACTTAGAAATAGGCAGAGTGTAATGTTCTTCCAAGGAAGCTCCCCACTGTCTACATCTTAGACTTGCTAGAGGGAAAAACCACCTCAGTTTGACAACAGCCAGGCCTCCGGGATCGCGTCGGTCCCCTTTAGCGTATCGAAGTCCTTTTGGACAACCTCCCTTTGTCCTTACCCCCCCCAACTCCTAAGTATCAATCACTCCTCCCAAACCCCTGGGGGGGCAGCGGCCCCTCCTGCCCACGGGTCCTGTCCCCTACTCAAATCAAACCACCTTTTTGCACCAAAGATGTCTCAAGAATTTTCTTGGCCGTTGTGGGCTTGGGACCCCAACAGTCCAAAACCACATCAGGAAAGCACAGGGCAGGACCCGTGGCAGGAGGGGCTGCTGCCCGCCCCCCCCAGGGTTTGTGAGGAGCGACTGGTTATGGAGCTGGGGGAGGTAAAGACCAGGGAGGTTTCCAAAAGGCCTTTGATCTGCGAGAGAGAACTCACAGGATCCTGGAGGCCTGGCTATCGTCAAGCTGAGGATGTGTCTCCCCGCAGCGAGGCAGTGACGTTAAGACAGCGGGGAGCTTCCTCGAGGAAGGTTCTGTGCTGCCTGCCTCCAGGGCCGGTCAGTGGGCTGCAGGCTGCAAGGAAGTGTCATCGTAGCTGCCTTTCCTCCTGCTTTGTTCTCCACATCACCCCCAGAACAAGTTCCACACAAATTAACATTTACCAAGTACTAATATACATAACCTCAAAAGAGGAAGTACACACTGCTGAAATCAAGACCATTTTGGTGTTTTTTAGAATGCAAATTATCAGTGTGATGTGTTATTTTGAACAAAGAGGAAATAGTTACCACTCTCCACGGGAGAAATTCTGGTAATATATGAAGTTCTAGGCTATTCGGCCTGCCCCCCTGCTTAAAACAAATGAGAAGTGACTTTTGAAAGCACGTTAGACGTACCTAAAACTTTAACAAGACTCAAGAATACACTTTCTGAATTTGAAAAAAAAAAGATTTTGGAAATACTTCTGTTTTGGGTACAAATAAAATTTTGGAATTTCAAATGTGTTAGTACATGTTTTTTCAGGTAGAGTTGTAAGGATATTAATTATAAGCCAGTAGAAGCACAAACATAGAAGCCCCATTTCCCTTTCACACGTTGAAACACAGCCTTCAGTTCAGTAAATTGGAAGATCTAACGCTTTACTGAGCGGTTTGTGCATCGGGGCAGCATCCCACCAGCAAGGAGGGCGCAGCTCCTCCCAGCGAAACACCGGGAAGGTTTGTAAAGGCAGAGACGGGATTAAAGAGAAGAGGAATTCATTAGCAAGGAATGCATTGTTTAGGCAAAGCTGCGTCCAGGGGAGGCTGGGGGCCATCCGAACCTCCTGGGACTGCCCCGGAAATTCCACCTTCATTGAATAAAGGTTACATTCCTGACCTCTAGCAACTCCGACCGCGGCTGTCCTCACCCGCAGGGGCAGAGGCGGCCCTGGCCCCCCGCTGCTGCGGGGTCCCGCACCCCCAGCCCGCCCCGCCCCCGGCCCTCCTCCCCCCGCCCCCCGCCAGCGCCCCGCCCCCGGCCGGGACCCCCAGCCCGCCCCGCCCCAGGCCCTCCTCCCCCCGCCCCCCGCCCCCGGTCGGGACCCCCAGCCCGCCCCGCCCCAGGCCCTCCTCCCCCCGCCCCCCGCCCCCGGTCGGGACCCCCAGCCCGCCCCGCCACTGGCCCTCCTCCCCCCGCCCCCCGCCCCCGGTCGGGACCCCCAGCCCGCCCCGCCCCGCCCCAGGCCCTCCTCCCAGCCCTCTCAAGGATCTTTCTGCCCACACACCGGTGCCGACCCCGCCCGCGCTTCGACCCCTCTCGCACCCCCCGGGTCCCGACCCCGCCCGCGCTTCGACCCCTCTCGCACCCCCCGGGTCCCGACCCCGCCCGCACAGGGAGGCCCACGTCCAGCCCCCCGGATTGGTTGGCCGGGAGAAATGGGTACCCGTAAAGCGGCACCTGGGAGCGCAGTGACCGACGCGGGGACGCCCCGCAGCGAGGCTCTGCGCTCCCGGCCTGAGGAGCGTCTCCAGGGGACCCGGCACAGCCCCCTCCCCAGCGCACGGCCGTCCGGGAGCACATCCGGGGTGGTGGCGCTCCACCGCCCAGCGGCCGCCGCGGAAGGCGCATGCGCCCCTCTCGGACCGGAAAGTGCGCGTTCGCGCGCCGCCTGCCGGCCGCCGGGGACAGCGCAGGAGCGCAGAGCTCCTCGAGTAGTGTTGCCTGGCGCCCCCTCCTGGTCTCTGTGTGTGACGGAACTTCAGCCCTCAGTTTGGAAGCTGACCAAACGCACCCACCACCCGGTGCTTTGACTGGAATGCAAGGAGATACCAAGAATCAGAGTATAAAGTCAATTTACAAAGGTCGACGGCTTTCCTACGCACTAATAATAAACGATTGGAATTTGAACATTTAAAAATGTCATTTTTAATAGCCATTTAACATCCCCCAAATTGAAGTCCTTAGATACGAACCTAACAACCTATGTAAAAATCTGCGTTCAGTAACATATTAAGCCTGCTGAAAGATCGCAAACAAAATCTAAATTAACGCAGAGATGTTAGTTTTTCATGATCCACAGACTCAGTATTCTTAAAATGACAATTCTTCCTAATTTGATGCACGGATTCAGCTTAATCCCAACCAACATGCAGGCAAAGCTAGGAGCTAGACCTAGAATACACAACATAAGACTGAGGAATAAAGCTAGGGAACTCACACACCCACATTGCAAGACTTACATAAATACAGTAAATGAAGTAGAGTAAATTACAGCAATGAGGGGAGTGATCTTGGCAAAGGACTAGACACAGAGAGAACTGGAAGAAGTGAGACCCATGTGGGAAAAAAATGACCATGGACACCAACTTTACAAACTACACAAAAAATACATTCAAATTTAATAGACTTAAATTTACAATGCAAACCGTAAAAATTCTGGAAGAAACCATACAAGAAAATCTACATGACCCTGGGTTTGGTGACATTTTTATTTACAACAGCAAAAGCCAGTTCATGCAAGAAAAAAAAATTGATAACATGGATTTTAATAAAATTAAAAAGTGTATATTTTGTACATGTACACCAGCAACAGTGAACTCTAAGGTAAACCGTGAACTCTGGGTGATAATGATGTGTCCCTGTAGGTTCGTAGATTCCACAGAGGAACCATCTGGTTGATAAAAGGTGGGGGCTGTGCATGTGTGGGGAAGGGTGTGTATGAGAAATCTCCACACCCTTCTCTCAAAGGGGGGGCAGGAGAGGGGTGGGGCACCTGGAGGGGCTGGGAGTGGGGCGCAGGAGCACCCAGAAAGGAGCCCGAGGGGACTGGAGGCAGTGTGTGGAGACCAAGAGTGGCACGTGGCGAGTCAGGGTCGGAGAAGGGCGCTGGGGAGCAGTTCCTGGAGTGGTGCCGAACAGAAGGTAGATGGTGTTCGCGAAAATATCACCTGGAAGCATAACCAGATAAGGAGACCCAGGCACCCAGCAGTATCAATAGTATGAGCTAATAAGATCAATGATCACAGGGCGTCTGCCACAGGGCAAATGCAAGGTTGGAAAGAGGATATACTCAAAATTATTACTCAGAAAGCACCCTTTTTTACAACTTTGGGCCGAACTTACTGGAAAAGGCCATCCTATGCATCTTCCCTAAAAGAAAAAAACGCAATTAATGCATTCTGAAAGACTAGTCCAATAAAGTCAGATTATGAAAAAGACGAGCTATAGCTCTTTTTTTCACATGCAGAGTTACTTGAAAACAAGCACTCTAGAAATCTTTTTTTTTAAATATTTTATTTATTTATTTGACAGCGAGAGAGGGAACACCAGGTGCCCCACGCACTCTAGGAATCTTGAAGAACTCTTGAGTCTTTTGGGTAATTTACCCCTCACAGGGCTCACTGGTGCTCTGCACATGGGACCCAAAGAATTTTCACACACACACACACACACACACACACACACACACACACACACACAATGGCTGTGCCCCGACACTTGAGTAAATGAGTTAAAGTCTTTGCTTTACGTTTCATCTTCACTATTGTCCTGTAAAATATGGAGTGTCTGGGGGCGCCTGGGTGGCTCAGTCGTTATGCGTCTGCCTTCAGCTCAGGTCATGATCCGGGGGTCCTGGAATCGAGCCCCATGTCGGGCCCCCTGCTCCATGGGAAGCCTGCTTCTCCCTCTCCCTCTGCCGCTGCTTGTGTTCCCAAATAAATAAACAAAATCTTAAAAAAAAAATACAAACTGTCTGGCCTCTGGACCGATGTTGTTTACTGAATTATGTATATGTACTTCTGTTGCAAAGGGAATTTAGCGCAGTTAATTGTCATGATTTACATGCAAGATTGCCAAGGCTGCCTAGTGAACTTCCTCCCCAGCACTCCTCAAACTCAGCAGTATTTGCGACTCCGTGGGATCTCATTCTGCTGTCCGTGCATCTCGTGGAGATTTGCCACGACCAGAGTGCTAGACGCAGCACGAGAGGCCAGCGACCCTAGGGAGTGCCGTGCATGTGATCATTCAATGACCAGCGGCCAACCCAGGGGCTTTGGGGCACAGAAACTCAGACGCTGCTGTTTGCCCATCATGACTTGGGTTCTGAACCCACTTCCTTCCAGTGGGGGACGCCTTGTGCCCACTGATATCTCGGCTCCCTTCCCTGGTCGCTGTGGAGCATCAGGACTTCTTACCAGCACTGTTCAGGCAGGAGAAAAGACACTATTGTATACACTTTCAAACTTCTGAGGGAAAGGGTTGGGCTTGTTTTTGTGTTCATTCCTGAGGCCCTGCAGGATGTGGGGGTGAGAACCAGCAGTGAGAGCTCTGTCTGATCCTAGAGCCCACATCACCTTCTGGGGCCACCCTCCCCAGGGATTCTTCAGACCACCTGCCAAAGCCTGGCCTCTCCATCCTTTAACCAGTGCCCAGGACGCCCGCCGCCCAGTCTCCAGGGGCTCTTCCTCTCTCCTGCTCTGCTCAGAAGCTGAGGTCTCCAAGCGGGCTTGCCCTTCTGTGTAATGTCGCATCTCCGTCCACCTGGTTCATCCGGCCAAGCCCCGGCCTGATTTCAGTCCCGCCGGCATGCTCCCCGAAAACCCGCGCCCCCCCAAGGACAGGTCCGCCCTGCTCCCAGTGGCCATTGGTGGTCACCCTACAACGTTCTGCTGGTCCTTTCTCTCGCGTCACCTCCTAGGTGACAGTCTTGACGCGGTGGAGGCAGTCGGAGCAGGGCTCCCTGGGCTCCCACGGCCTCCTCCCTGGGGGCCCGGCTCCCCTCCCCTTGCGTGGTCGGGTCTGATCCCGTCCCTTGTCACCACCCCAGAGGCCTCCAGACACAGCAGCGCTGTTCACCAGATGCTTTACTCTTCTCTCGTGATCAGGTCATTCCCGCCCGCGCACGCGTGGGTCACATCACCCAGGAGGACACCGCACGCCCTCTATGGGTCCCTCACACCCCGCCAGCGACTGTTCCCACAGAGGGTCTGTCTGTACTTGGCGTCTCCCTCAGCCCCTTCGGAATCTGCTGGAGTCAGCTGCCCATCGCACAGACAGGGTCCCCGCCACCGGGGACCTCCACATCCCAAGGCACGAAATCCCGTGGGCAGCTCGCCGTCCTCCTTTACCCCAGGGCACAGCCAGCATTTGACCCGGCCTCTGCCCATCGTGTGGTGGAACCCTCATTTCCCTGGTCTTCAGAACATTGCCTTCCTTGTCTTTGTCCTTCAGCAGCCGGCTCTCCTCGGGGTCCTGGTGCGTCCCCACTCTTCCTGACCTTGGTTGGATCTGTGATTCCTACAGCCTCCGCATCCCATAAATGGGGGCCCCGGGCTGTGACAGGGTTTCTTTCCTCCTGCGCAGACTCATCTTCAACCTGTGAACAAATCCTGCGGGCTCACGCAGACCCCCGAGGCCCAGGCCAAGCCGGGGCACCGCCTGCTCTCACCCGGTTCCTGACCTCAGCCTCCGGCCTCTAGCCTGCGACCCAGCACTGCCGGCAGAGAGTGGCTCTTTGAAAACTGGGTCCCCCCGTGTCTCCCCTTGACTCAAAACCCTCCAGTGGCTTCAGTGTCAGAATCAACGCCTCAGCCCCCGGGAGCCACACTGGCCCTCCAGGACGCAACCCCGACCACCTGTGGGATCTCCCCTGCGCCCCCCGCCCCCCCCCGCCCCCAACCGCTAGCGGTCTCCAGGCACGGACAATGCACTCTGCACAACTTCCCAGGCCTCCCCTCTGCCTGCAGAACTCCTCTCCCGGCGAGTCCCGGTCCCCACCCACACCCCTAGGAGCCACCTGCCCCTTCCCCACGCAGGACACTCTCCTCGCTGCTTTGCTTGGCTCGTCAGCACCGAGAACCCCCGACACCCTGCACACCTCGTCCATAATCCCTCTCCTGACTTCAGCCGGGGCACACAGGGCTGCGTGCGGCATGCGTGCCCCGTGATCCCGCGCCGCACGGTGAGGCGCGCGAGGAACACAGGAGAGAAAAGCGGCCCGCACAGGGGGAGCACGGAGCTGGGCTCCGCGGTGGGACCTTCTGAGGAGCCAACCAAGGGCTCCCTGAAGCCGCTCACGGGAGGGAAGGAGGCGCACGTCCTCAGCCTGCACTTCCAGGGCGCGTGAGTGGGTGGGGGAGGGACGTCACGGGGTGGGAGGGGTGCTGGGCAGTGACACCCCCAGGACGCCCGCGGGAGCCGGCTCGTTGCGGCTGCCACAGCACTGCTGCGTTAGCCAGGCCTCTGCAGAGAACCAGAACCAAGTGGATGTCCGTGGATTAGCAGGAGGATTCCTCCGGAGGGACGGACCCACGTGGATCTGCCATCTGCAGGCCGCGGGCCCAGCAAAGCCTCTGCTGTCTCCAGCCCAGTTCCAGGGACCCGCAAACTGGGGAGCCCAAGTCTGAGGGCACACGGTGGACATCTAGCTCGCGCACGACAAATTCGCCCACCCCCTGCCCTTCTGTTCCACTTGGGCTTTCCTTGATTGGCTGATGCCAGAGTCTGTCCCAGTCACGGGAACATAGGGCCGGATTTCAGCCCCAGCCCGCCCTAAGGCTGGTGTCCTTGTCCGAGTCTGCAGAACAGGACACATCCCTGCTGAGTGACCGACTCAGGATGACTCGGCTCTTAGGTGTGTCGGAAACAAAACTGAACCCTCTCTCTCCAAAATCTGTGCTTTTCCCTCATGCGACCGACTCCTGCCGGCAACACTGCTGGTGCCAAAGAAACATTAGGGTCTTCAGGGAATCTGGTGAGACTCTGGCCAAGCAGAGACACCGGCTCCCTGCTCTGGGCCCCTGCACACCTTTGTCCTCACGCACAAGGCCATCACAAACACGGGTGGCAGGCGGTCCTTCCAGGGGCTCGAAGGACCCCTCCTGCATTCCGAACACCTGCTGAAATGCTGGGGCCCTTGAGCGCACTGCCCATCGAGTCGGTGAGCTCACAGACACCTCGTGTGACGGTCCTGCCGAAGGACGGGAAAACTTGGTCTGTCCTGTTTGAAGAAATCCACCCAATCTGAGTCAGGCCCTGTTTAGAATCTGAAGCACAGAATGTTGGAAGTGAGCTGTGGCATGTCAGGAGTTTGGTGCATTTGCTTCTGTTTTGATGTATTTGGTTATATATTCAGCATTGAGTTCTCTGGGGTTTATTTGTTTTGTTTTTGTTTTTTAATGTGTCCTTGATCTCCCCCTACCTCCCAGATTTGTTGGAATAATCTTGCATTTTTATGTCAAATTATTATGCAAATTCTTTTAATATTATGAAATTTTTCTTTTTTTTTAAGATTTTATTTATTTATTTGACAGAGAGAGAGACAGCGAGAGAGGGAACACAAGCAGGGGGAGTGGGAGAGGGAGCAGCAGGCTTCCCGCGGAGCAGGGAGCCCGATGCGGGGCTCGATCCCAGGACCCTGGGACCATGACCTGAGCTGAAGGCAGACTCTTAATGACTGAGCCACCCAGGAACCCCCATTATGAAATTTTTCTTTCAGAAGAATGTGTATTATTCACATTAGATTAGGTTTTATAATCATACAGAAAACAACCATTTCCATATGAACTCTCAGTAGTGTAGGTTGTTCTCATCACCACTTTCCCTCCAGACTCTGTGTCCCTCATCCTCAAACCCATCCTGGGCAGGATCCCAGGGGCAGCGATGCACCTGAAGCCCAGCTTGTCCTCACCGTATGGCTCAGAAATTCCTCTACTTTCCTGACAAGTGTCTGGTTCTCCTTTAACATTTCTACCATCAGAAAAGATTTCCCTCATTTTTTGGTCATTTTCTTGGCTTTGTGGGAAGGAAAGAAAGTTAAATATATTGACTTATATGAGGATCTTGAATTTGAGGACCTTCTAAATGGTATCACTGAAAAAATAAAGACGCCCGAGGGTCAAGAAACACTTCCTGTGCTGTCATGGAAACAGGGCTCTGGAGTGAATAGTTCACTGTGTCCACTGTCTGGACAAGTGTTGTGTCTTTGTGGGAACCACATGCACCTCGAGAACAGGGGCCTGTCAGACGCTCTGCTGTGCCCTGGGCTGCACATTATAAACTTCGTGGCACATTATAAAAATGCTTTGATTCACCAGTTGTAGATCTTATGTAAGAATCATGAGCCTAAGGGGCGCTGGGGTGGCTCAGTTGTTTAAGCATCTGCCTTTGGCTCAGGTCATGATCTCAGGGTCCTGGGATCAAGTCCCGCATTGGGTTCCCTGCTCAGTGGGAAGCCTGCTTCTCCCTGTGCCCCTTACCCTGCTTATGTTCCCTCTCTCGCTGTGTCTCTCTGACAAATAAATAAATAAGATCTTAAAAAAAAAGAATCATGAGCATATTATTTAGCCTCTAATAAACCACTCAGAACAAATTAAACTTCAAATTAAAAGGTTTAATTTTTAAAATTTCGGAAATGTATTCTATTTTCTTTCTTTTTTTAAGATTTTGTTTATTTATTTGACAGAAAGCGAGTGAGAGAGCACAAGCAGGGGGAGAAGCAGAGGGAGAGGGAGAAGCAGGCTCCCCGCTGAGCAGGGAGCCTGATGTGGTACTTGATCCCTGGGATCATGACCTGAGTCGAAGGCAGACACTCAACCAACTGAGCCACCCGGGTGCCCAAAAATGTATTCTATTTTCTAAATTGGTCCAGTAGGCTAAACACAGACACACACATGGACGAGGGGGAGAGAGAGAGGAGCAATACTTAAGGTTTATATTCAATAATTACCAGAAATAGAAGCTACACAATTGTCCCTTCTTCTTGAAACGACTGGTATGAAATCCAAGCAGGCAACAAGTGGGAAGCCGGCAAATCCTTCCAAAGTGCTGAATTCCTACTAAGATTTGGCTTCTTTTTCTGGCTCATCTGTTTCCTTCCCCTTCATCAAAGCCGTGTTGTAACAGAGCTACAGGTCCGGAAAGGACCGTGCGGCACGAAGGGAACGGCCCTGAACAGGTCTTCAGCGCCAAGCTCTCATTTGCAGGCATTAGAAGAAGATCCGATCACGTATGTACTCTGCTCCTCATCCCAGACAAACTGGCAGAACTGCCTCCTGGTTTGAGAATCCTGCCTGTGGGGACGCCTTCTGGAAGGGCAGACCCCCTGAGCACACTTGCTTAGGTTCCAGAACCTTCCCACATCCCCACTGTGGCACCAGCTCTCCACTTCCCTCCCACACAACTCAAACAGAGCACTTGGGATCCTTCATATTCGTGCTGTCGCCTGCGGGCGAAGGAACAGCGTGCCAAAATGCCGGTGTCGAAACCAGTACGGCGAGAACACACGGTGAGTGGATGCCCTGGGTCCACGTGAACTATCAGTCTCTGCCCCATCAGTTAGGTCATGCGGCTCGAGGGCAGAGGACGTCCCCTTGCCACATGTCTGCGTCCCCTGCACCAGGACACACGGCCCCTCTGGTGCAGGGACAGGGAGGACAGCCGGTCCCCTGTCGGGAAGCTGTGGCTGGCTTGGCCCCGTGGACGCCTGTATGAGGACTCGGGACTATAGTCACCGGACATCAGAGCCACACGAGACTGTAGAGTAAGGGGTCAAACAGCTCACCGGAACCGCGCCCTCCCCTCTCTGCACCCATCCCACGAGAGCACATCTCCGCTGTGGGGTCTGTCTTGACCCCCTTCCCACCGCCCACCAGGCCACGAGCATCTGAGAGCTGGGGTTTGTGTCCTTCACAACATAAAGTTCACCGAGTGTACAGCTCAGAGCTCCTGTCTCCACCGCTCATCACTCCCGGTTGTCTAGCACATGATCGACACTGATGTAATGATTCTATGCGTGAGAAAGCAAATCGAGGCCCACACGAGTTTTGACCCAGGCGAAAGCCACAGATTCAGGTAAACGAGAGGACACAGACTGTATCTTGCCACCTCCCAGGCTGTATTTCCAGATGTGGTCCCCAGTGGGCCAGGCTCAGCTGTGCTGTGGGGGACAGGCTTCTGCTGCTGGGTGGGGAGCTCGCCCCCAGACTCCCTGTTCCGCACGGGGGCCTTCATACGCTTCCCGCAAGAAACCCCCTTCTGACGACTCCCCAGCCAGGAAGAGCAAGTTCCCTGAGTAACGTCAGCTTCCTCTGGACACTGATGCAAGGAGGGATGGCAACTCAATTTTGGCAGTGCTTCCAGAAACGTCAGAGCCAAATTTGCAGCCCCCGCCATGAGATTTATCCCTACCCTTGCCTACTCTTCCTTCCTTCATATATGGGTTTTTTTTTTAATATTAAATTTTTATTTTTTTAAGTAAACTCTACACCCAGGGTGGGGCTTGGGCTCACAACCCTGAGATCAAGAGTCGCACGCTCTACTGACCTAGCCAGCCAGGCGCCCCGTTTCTTCCTTCATCTTAATTACAAGTCAGACTGCCTTATTCTGTTTTTTGGGTGACTGCCCAGTGTTTTATGGCTGATGGGCTGCCGCGAGGCAGACACCCCCGATGCCAGCCTTCTGCTCTGCTCCAGAGAGGGTCTGACACAGAGTCACTGTGCACCTCCCAGTGCCTCTGCAGGGCCAGCCCGGGGTCGGGGTGAGCAGCCCCCATGACCACGCTCCTCCCCCTCCCTTCCCTGCTTCTAGGGTAGCCCAGCACCCGTGACTGCGGCGTCCTCCAAGCTCCCAACAGCCCCACCTCAACCACGGCCTCCGGACTCAAGTCTCTCTTATAGCTCCTCCTGCTCGCCATGAGCAGTAGCCGGAAAGCCTGAGCCACGGGAGCTCGGGTCCTGCTCATTCCTCGCACAACTAGGATGGCCTGCTTTGTGTTCAGGATGGGCCGCGTGCTGCTCGGCGGCAAACAACCACAAGCCACAGCGTCCCACGGCAATGAAGGGCCCTGTGCCACCGGCACCGAGCACCCTTACTGCAGGACTAGAAGGTGGCAGTCTCTCGCTGGCTGGGCCTGTGACCAGGATCAGGGCAGTTCCCTGCTGCCTGAGAGGAAGGAGGAACAGGCAGAGAGCCCACGCGGAGGCAGGGGAGGCATGGGGAGGGCGGGCAGTGGGAGCCCCCCCCAGAAACAATGTAATCCAAACAAGCAAGACAGACTCTCAGACAGGATTAGCACTTGGAAGCGTGCAGACTAGTGGAGGGTTTGAAATCATTCACTTGTGGGCAAATGTCAATGCTCGGTTCCTTTCCAAAGCCAGGTGCTTCTCAGGTGTCAGCTGGGGGTCCCCGAGAGGCAAGTGCCCTGGTGAAAGAAGGATTGAATTCATTTTTCACGCAGCCGCCAGGCTTTCCCCAACATTTAAATCTTTCTCCGGCCCTTGGATAATAAGGTGTCATGGCAGGAAGACAGTTTCGGAAGGACTGTCAGCGCAGATGGGGGTCAGGCCAGCAAGGGAAGCTGGTCTGCTGTTTACACAGCAAATTACATTTTCGAATAATGTATCACAGCAGACCAAGCATTCACAAATCATTCTTTCAGGCCACTGAGCACTTTGAGGGGTTATTCAGTCAGAAGGGACTCCTGATGGTCCTGCACTCAAGGTCAGGAGAACAGAATTTCCTTTGCAGCTGTGCACATCCCAGTCTCAGCGGAGGTGCGTCTGGAGGTCAGCTCACCACACGCTCTCCAGGCCAGTCACCACCCTGAGCATCACTGCCACCTCTTTCTAGGAGAGGCAGCAAGCATTTATTTAAAGCATGCACTTACACCAGTGATTTTTTTTTTTTTAAGTTAACTTGAAATAACTGCAAGACTTTGGGGCTTGGTTTTTCCATAGGAGTTTTGATTGTTCCAGCATCTGGGTCTGGCGTGCAAACGCATACCTGACCTGTCCATGAAAACTAAATACATTCCCAGTTGAGACTCCCTTGGGGTCCAATATTGCAAGCATTCAGGAAAGAGTGTGTCTCCTGCTGGCAACAGTCAGGAGAACGAGGGACAGCATGCTCTCAGGCAGATCATGAGTCTGGGGTCGGGGGTGTCTGTGAGGGATCCACAGGCATTTGGGGTGTTTGCCTCTCAGCTCCCGTTGCACTGGTCTGACTCAGTGGGCTTCTGTCCACAGCCCCACACCTCCCGTTTCTCATGTTGTTGACCAATGGACTCAGAGGCTCCGGGAAGGCTGCCCAGAGCCCCAGATGCATTTACTAACTGCCCCCACACGTGAAAATCACTGAAGGGCAATCTGTCCTTGGCTTAGGGAGGCTTTGCACACATTTTCTCTATTAAAAAAAAAAGGAAAAAGTCTCCTGTAGGAGAGGAGTTGGTAGAAAATTGCCCTGGGGCAACAGCAGAGGCCTAGGGCAGACTATGGACCCCAGGGACTGTCCTCGAACCGGACAGTGCGTGTGAACTGCCCGGCAAGGCGCGTCTGTCCCCAGGGCGTGCCTAGGAGCCAGGGGGAGGGCAGTGGGCAGTTAGCGGATGAGCAAGAGAATACACGGAGCGTGGGTCTAGCAGTCCCGAGAGGCTGTGTCTCGTCAGCAGAC